>NC_054542.1:51137515-51467788 GCF_017654505.1 Polyodon spathula | reverse complement strand
ATGAACCTCCTCCCTCCTACCTACCAGAAGGTAATCAATATAACCTCCTCCCTCCTTCTTAACAGAATGTAATCAATATAACCTCCTCCCTCCTTCTTAACAGAATGTGATCAATATAACCTCCTCCCTCCTTCTTAACAGAATGTGATCAATATAACCTCCTCCCTCTTAACAGAATGTGATCAATTAACTCCTCCCTCCTTCCTTAACAGAATCATCAATATAACCTCCTCCCTCTCCTTCTTAACAGAATGTGATCAATATAACCTCCTCCCTCCTTCTTAACAGAATGTAATCAATATAACCTCCTCCCTCCTTCCTAACAGAATGTGATCAATATAACCTCCTCCCTCCTTCCTAACAGAATGTGATCAATATAACGCCCCCTGGGTCTAAGCTCTTTTTATGGCTGCCTGTTTCTATGGCCAGGCTGTGGTCACTGAGTCTGTACTTCGTTAGGGTTTGTCTTTGTTTGGAATCTTTTATCCTGAGATATTGTGCCAGGGTAAAGCCCCTGTTCAGGGCCTGATAGCGCTCTAATTTGTTGATTAATTTTGTTTTATTATGCCGATGTTCAATGTATGTCATTTTATTATTGATCAATTTGTTTCAATGTTTTTACTATAATTTTGTCATTGGCACTGTGCAAAAGAAGTTCTGATTAAGTCCATCCAAAGTGTTTTGTGATCACAGTGTCAGCCTGGGTGTATCAGAGCATAGCTTTGTTTAGAAAGTTTTGAGTGTGCAAGTGGAGGTGACAAAAAACACTCTATACCCTGTTCCTTAAAATATCACTTTGTAATGCAAATTTGGGGAACACAACCACTTAGCAACTTGAAAATTGGTAGACAGTAGTGGTAGGACATACAAACAATGAATCTACAAACACAAGTGTCTAGCTCTTTTGCTCCCCATGCGGTAGCATCTTATAGATGCTTGTAATGGTGTAACGCAATACTGCATTTCAATGCAAGTGCAACTGTATGTGTGTGTGAACGGGCTAGGAGTGTACAAATTGCTACAGACTAACTGTAGTACATGCAGATAATCATTGCAGAAGTACAAGTTTGTGGACCTTTTGCTTCTGATGCTGTACCTATCCTTAGGTGGCATATTTCTCTGTAATTGTACTATACTTGAAAGTGTCAATTTTTAAGTGTTTTTTCAGCCATGCAACCACATAGAAGCTCCATTTGAAGGGCTGTAGTATTAGACCTACAGTCTGTAGCTGACTCGAGTGTTTCTGGAAGGATTCCTGCAAAAACTGATTTATAACAAAAAAAAAAAAAAGAGACGAACACTGCTTTAAGCGTATTGAGCAATATTGACCATTCTGTCAGGCTCTCACGTAGGCTGTGAATGTGGTAGGTGGGTGAAAATTGCTACAGACTAACTGTAATACATGCAGATAATTGCTGCAGAAATACAAGTTTGTGGACCTTTTGCTTCCTATGCAGTACCTATCCTTCGGTGGCACATTTCACTGTATTGTCCTATACTTGGAAATGTCAGTTTTTATGTTTTTTCAACCGTGCAACCACATAGAAGCTCTGTTTGAAGGGTTGTGTTTTTTTTAAATGTTTGTCTTATTTGATATGTTTGTGTTTTGTATGCTGGTGGCACCTGGTGTTTTTCTTCCCCCTGTGAGGAGCTGTAACTTGTGTTTCTGCTTTCATTGTGACGTTGGTGTTGGAGAACTTCATCATGTGGAACAGCATTGTGTGTGTGTGTGTGTAATATATATATATATATATATATATATATATATATATATATATATATATATATATTGGTATATATATATAGTGTTTAGTTTTGCTCATGCTAGATTTGTGTGGAGATTTTGTTACATGTTATGATGTTAGATTTGAGTGGAGATTTAGTTCAGGTGTGTTTTATTGAAAGGTAGTGCTGCTCTTGCAGCTATGCTGTTATATTTATGGCTCGTGACTGTGCAGTGTGTGTGTTCATACCTGTACTAACCAGTGTGAGTGTGAGTGTTGCATGCTGTGTGTGTCTCTGGCAGCACCTGGGGTTTGTCACTCAATGCAGTGAATGTACAGCAAGCTCGTGGCAGTGCAGAGTGTCTTCTGATGCCTGTTTGTTCTCTTGCAAGATTGGAGAATGTAGAGTTAAGTGTATTTCACGTTGCTTCCTTCTGTGGTAATGCAGATGAAATGTAACTGTAGCTACATTTGAAAGTGCATTTTAATTGATTCATGGAAGTGTAATGTTAAATGTAGTGGGAATGTAGGATTTGTATTCAATTTGAAATACTAATGTTTATGCATGTATTGAAATGTACAATATTTTATGTTGAAGCAGTATTATGAAGTTACAATGACATGCTTGTAATGTTATAACATTCAAGTAGCTAAGTAACATTCATGCATATTAAACCCTCAACACAGTAAGTTGTATTTGCAAGACATTTTATTTCAAAGCGAGTTGTTGACTTTTTGAAGCAGAGTAGCTTGAAGGGAAGCATTGCAGTGTTTTAAAGGTAGTAAAGTTGAGTTAGGAGTTGTCAGTTTGTCAGTGTATTGAGTAGTGCTTGTTGCCCTGTCTGCTTGTGCTGGTGGCTCCTGTTTGCACACTGGCACTGAGGTAACTCCTCCTCTTACTGGTCATGCCTTTTAGATTCCATTTAGAGATTTGACTGACATTTTTCCATAACTCTGCAGATGCTGATGACCTTCAGATTGCTGGTTATTTGAATGTGGGCTGCCCTGGTCTTCCTGTCCCCTGGTCAGTTGTCCAGCTCACTGCTGTGGTCATCCTGTCCCCTGATCAGCTGTTCAGCTCGATGCTGTGGTCATCCTGTCCCATGGTCAGCTGTTCAGCTGTTCAGCTCGATGCTGTGGTCATCCTGTCCCCTGGTCAGCTGTCTAGCTCACTGCTGTGGTCATCCTGTCCCCTGGTCAGCTGTCCACCTCACTGCTGCAGAAGTTTGTTTGGGGATGGGACAATGATCTCAACAGACTGGTGTTTTTTGCCATTTATTAAACTTTGAAGAGGACCTGCAAGTTTGTCTTGCAGTCTTTACTGCAGTAATGTTGTATTTATTTATTTGAGAATCTGTGTTGGATAATGTGCTTTTTGACAGTGAAGTTGCTTTTAAAAAATAGGAAAAGAAAACGTACATGATCTCTAACTCACTGTTTGACAAATAAAAAAAGAAAGAAAATTAGTTTTATTACAAACAGTTCTATTAAATGGCCACACGATGGCAGCACTGGATATGGAATGGCGAGAGCTACGTTCTACTTGTCCTCATAAAGTTCACTGCCTGCTCTGCCCGTTGTAACCCGCTCGACAGAGCCACGCTGAATTAATGAGTTCTCCCGGGGCGCGTCTCAGTGTGAAACAGCTGGGTCTCATTAAATATGTTGATTTGTGGAAGAAGGAAACTCCTGATGAAGCCTAATGAAGAGGTGAAATGTTGTGCACACCTAGAAGAATAAGAAATTGAGGAAACCAACAGAGACCAAAGCAAGATATCCAACAGGACTGGATTCTATACCATCTCCTGGCTACCCCAAGGATACACTGAATAGGAACTTAGGACTAAACTAATTTTTCTTTTTCAGGAAATAACTTCCTTTTTTCCTTTACAGCAACTAACCACAAATACATTTCTCTCTTTTTAGGATATCTTTCAAAAAAATTAACCTCTTTTTTTTCCCAGCACTTAAATACCACCGTACCAGCACAGCCACCCTTCACAGCACTCCAGGAAGGTAAGTATAGATTGTGTTTGTAGTGGAAACCTAATGGTGCCAACATAAGCTACAAATCACTCTCTCACCACCCACCCCACCTACACAGCACTTCAGAAAGGTAAGTATAGATTGTTTTTGTAGTGGAAACCTAACGGTGCCAACACAAGCTACAAATCAATTACTTCTCACACCACCTACAGTACACTCCAGGCACACTACAACACATCACCCTAACCACTCTTTCCTTTCAGCACTATGGAATCCTCCATACACCCAGTAAAGGCTTTCTACAGAATGATCCAAACAATCCACCATTTGGACAATGTGAATGGAGCAATCATTAACAACAGAGTCCCGCCTGGAATGCTGAAGCAAACCAACCACTTGCAAGTCTACATCAAACCACCCCTGCCAACTCCAGCCACGGCAGAACTGTTAACAGCCAATGCTAAAAATTGGATGCACACAAATCTTCAAATCCTGCAAATACACTACGAAGATACACTCTCCAGACTACAAACAGACCTGCACAGAATACCAACCAGGAACTGGGAGGAACCATTCCAGAAGGCAAAAACATGGGTCTGCCGGAATTTCAGGAAGATCAAGCAGACAACATTCCAGACAGCTTTTCTGATGGCACAAGAGAATCTGGCGCCACTACAGACAACCCAGCAACCCCAGCTGAACCTCAGCAACAACTCTTTCGCAGTCCTGGCAGACAAGGAACCTCAACCACTGAGGTCCAAGAAATCACACACCAGCAATGTAGCCATCTGCATTTCAGAGGAGATTACCATGATGTCAACAAACCCATCGCAACCAAACAACAACACCAGACAGAGGAGCCTCTCAGACAACAGAAACAGATGCAGACTGGCTGTGCATCCAAGCCCCTACATATGCTGCCCAGCTCAACACACCTACTGGACCCCATGAACCCACCTCAGATTCTAACCAAACTTCCAATCCCAACCATCACCCTATAACAGACCCTAACCCTGACCCTAACCCCACCGCAACCCTGACCGCATGCCTATCTCCAACCCTTACCCCCGCTGCACCCCCATCTCCAACCCTAACCCGCACCGCACCCTTACCCAGACACTACCAGAGAACCGACAACTCGGCAGCAGTCCAGCAACACTGCCCAGGAGAACCTACTAGGTTCACAGACACATCAACACGGACAAAAAGAACATAGACTGGAGCCTGCAAACTAACAAGAACATTCTCATCATTGGGGACTCCAACCTCCACAGAATCCCAGACCACACCAAGAGCCAAATACAGATTAAAAGCTACCCAGGAGCAAAATTCCTACATGCAGCCAACCTTCTGGACAAAGTCGAAATAGACAGAGGAGTGACCAAAGTAATCCTATCATTCGGAATCAACAACAAGGACCAGAAAGTCAAAGAGACAGCTATCAAAACCCTACAAAAGATGTACAGGTCAGCAAAGACAACCTTCCTAACTGCAGAAATCAAAGTGCCACTAGTGAACTTCTCACGAGCACTCGACATGCAGGCCTAACGGAACTTAGAAGAACTAAACAGATTCATCTCAGCCAACCTACCACACATACCACTGTTACCAACTGAGAACTTTCGAGTCGACAGAGACAACATCCACTGGACAACCGAAACAGCCAAGAATATGCTCCAGCACTGGTGCCAGCATTTAAACTAGGAGACCCCACAAGCCCAAACAAATCCAGGGAGGGGGCATCCAACATATCTCAGGGAGGCAGACACACCCAAAGCACGCCTTTTTTACATGCTACAAAAAATACACAAATCGCCAGACACATGGACTATCCCACATACCATACCACCAGGCAGACTGATAGTATCGGACTGCAACAGCGAATCATATAGAATTGCAGAATACATAGACCACTTTTTAAACCCCCTATCCACCAAACACACTGGCTACCTCAAAGACACATATGATTTCATAGAAAAAATTAAAACACTCAAACTACCAGAAACTGCTTTTCTTTTTACAATAGATATAGACAGTTTGTACACAAACATAGAGACCAACGCAGGCATTGCAGCTATCAGGAGATGTCTGAATCTAAATCCGGATCCAACCAGACCAGACAAGGAACTGATCAAACTCCTGGAAATCAGCTTAACTAAAAAAGACTAACAACGACTAAAAAAAAGTTTAACAACCAATTCTACCTCCAGACCAAAGGAACAGCGATGGGGAAACGCTTTGTGCTATGCTAACATCTACATGGCCAGTTGGGAAGAGACAATCCTCCGCAGATGCCCACAGACACCAGCGCACTATTTCAGGTACCTAGATGACATTTGGAGCACTTGGACACATAGCATAGAGGAATTTAAAAATTTCTTCTCTTTCCTTAACACACACCATCAGTCCATCAAAGTGAAATACACCACACATAGCAGCGAAGTAAACTTTTTAGACACGACCACTTACAAAGGAACAAATTTTTCACAAACACACCAGCTAGACACCAAAGTATATTTTAAAGAAACTGACACACACACTTTATTACACAAAACAAGCTACCACCCTAAACACACTTTTAGAGGTTTAATCAAATCACAACTACTCAGATTCCACAGAATTTGCACACAACCTACTGACTTCCAGGCAGCTACCAAAATCTTATTCACAGCACTCAGGCAAAGGGGGTACTCCCATTCCTTCCTCAGAGGAATAAGGAAAACCTTCCTAGAACAAAAGCCTAGAGACAACGAAAAGATTATTCCACTTATAACTACCTACTCACATTTTAGTGTTGCAGCTAACTCACAGGTCAAGCAAAATCTAACCAACATTACAAGACACCAACCTTCTTACAGGACACAAAGTAATATCAGCCTACAGAAAAAACAAAAACTTGAACAACTACTTAGTGTCCAGTAAACTGCCTGCACTTAATCGCAAACCAACAAAAGCACCACGACACTTCAAACAACTTACCACACTCCGGAGCCAAACCACAGGCATCACATACAACATTCCACAAACCTTTACACAAAACAGCAGTAACTGCATCTATGCGATACAATGTGATACAAAATAATTTACATTGGAGAAACAGGCAACACTATCCGAGTAAGACTAACACAACACATCTATAATATCAAACACAAAAAAGAATCACAAACACATCTAGTAGCACACTTTCTACAACATCCCATTGGAATACATGGGACACCTCAATTAAATCCAATCATTAATCAGTGAGACAGTTCTTATCCATTTTACAAATATTAGCTTTTCAAAAGATCTGGACTAATTTTTCAGAATTAATAGGTGTCATGTACCCAAATAAATTAAAAATTTCATCCTTGTTTCAGCTTTTATGATCTCATTCCTTGTTTTCCTCCGAGCCTAACCTTTATCTGAAAAGTTAAGTGAACCAATGTTCTCAGGATCTTGGTTTATAATATAATATAAAAACACTACTGTTATATGTGCATGCAAAACACTATTTTTATATGTGTTATATATGAGAGATGTTCTTAATATGTGACATCATCTTCTAATTGATTATATTTTACTAAATTAAAGGTATGTGTTTCTTTTAACCTCATATTGTTTCATCATTTTACTAATGAGTCAGTTTTAATTCCATATACCAATGTCTAACAGAGTATTTGACAAAAGATTGTTTAAGTCAATTAGTTTCACTAAGTTTAAGTGGTAATAATTTTCATCAGAATTATTTATCCCTTAAAAATTGTACTAACCAGGCTCTGACCTGTACCTGACTTTTGAATGTACTATTCCAAGTAGTTTTCCAGAGTTTCTTGCTTTTTACAAAGCCAGAGTCTGTGCAAACACTCTTTAGATTTATGACCTATGAATGTCTGTTAAGCCATAATTTTTGCATATTATTTCAAGATATATTCTTATCTGTGCTAAACCACTAACTCCATAAACCTTAAATTTCCAAATCTATAAGACTTGCAGCTTTGCTGAAGTGGAACACAAGAACATTCTTCCTTTTTGGGTAAGGAGAGAGGCCCCCTTTTTCAATGCAGCAGTTTCAAAGAACCACATTATAAGGACTCCTTTTACCCTCATTAGACAATAGTATAGTGGATTAACAACAAGGTACATTATAGTATATCATTACAAACTTAAGACAAAAACATAACACAACGCCTTTTATATTCTATAATTCAATGGATATCATAATGTCTAGAGGTCTTGTTGTTCAATAGAAGGAGAAAGAAAGCTGTATCATTTTCCCATTTAATTAAATCGAATACTGCTCCAGCTTTCAATCTTCTTATCAATACAGAAAAGTCATGAATAAGCATTAATACTTGTCAGTTTTTAAATAATATGTTTTCTATTATAGCAAATACTTAAAACATATTATTAATCTTATGAAATCAAATAATTATTTTTAGTTTCAAATATCATGCTGTCTAAAAAAGGAAGGTTAATCATTTATTTTATTAATTCATAATACCTTTGTGTCTAATTACTATTCTTTAACTATTATGAACTATAAACAGTATCAATTAGCACTGAACCTGTTTCATTATAAGATAATCTTTCAATTAATTTACTTTAGTTTAACAGTTGCTCCCAGAATTTATAATATCACTTTATTTCTTTGGTGATTCCCTCTAAGATTTAAATCCAAATACCAACCAGTATAACTGCATTCGACTGCTATATTTTTATAATGACTGAACTAGGCTTGACCCTGTTCTTTGTTCATACAAAATCCAGCCGAGACAGGTTTTTTCTTAAGACTTTAGTTGTTCAAGGATTAATATTTATTGTGGTAAAGAATCCCTTTATCTTATTTTGTTGGAACATAAATTTGTAGATTAACGTTTACTTTTTAGCCAAAATGGTGCTTTTTAGCTAGTGTCATGCTTTCTAAAGATAAGATATACAAGTGGTAAATCGTTCATTATATATTTTCTTAGAAATTCCCATTTTACTAAGTACTTAATTAAAAACATGTGTAGACTGACCTATTTCATGGAACAAGAGAGCCATCTACTAGTCATACAAGGATACTCCCTCTTTATACCTCTTTCCAAAAAGCCTCTAACACTTCATTTTTATATCAAAGTTCATTCCATATTTGAAATTGCCTAGTCCATGTCCAGCATAACCCCACATTCCCAGAAGGATTCAACTTCTGTGCCGGGTTCAGCTCTGGTTGGTTCCGAAAATACCATCACAGGTCTCTTTATCCAAAGTTTAGCATCACAGGTGTGAGATGCCATCTTCCTCACCTCGTACCTACAAGATACTTAGACACGTTTAGCTAGGACACCTTCTACAAATTCCAATTTACCTAGATGTGCCCATTTCACTAATTGACCTCCTTCACAACTCATGCATTCAATCCTCTTAATATCTTTTGGGTTTACATTTAAATGAGAGAAAGAAACTCCTATAGAATCATTGCAAACAAGACTCTACAGTGTTTAACCAAATGACTGCAGGCCGGATAAAGTCTGGGCCCAGTCATGGATGACTTGCTTTGGCACATATTACATGCACAATTAACAAGAGGATTATGTTTTAATTTATGTGTCAGGGTTACTTCTGCACCATGTACAATAGTTCTGGATCTGTACACATTGTTACTATACATTTCTTTCTGCTCACACGAGGTCACTTTATGAGGTATGCCTTCCATTCAAAATACTGAAGGCGGCCAAAACTGTTATTTATATTTTCTGGTATCCAATTACTGTTCTGCCTCACATCATCAGTTGGCAGACACAATACAACTGAATCTGAATCAATTGATGAACCATGAGCCTTAGCTACTGAGATTCTCCATGCAAATGCATTCAATGTTTTACTGACCAGCCTAGCTGATTCAGCGTTACTTGCGACAATGAGGTCTATTAGGTTAATTGCCATACTGTCTATAATGTAATATGCCTTTTGAAAGAGACAAAACTGCTCTTTTAAACAATACTTCAAGCTTACTACCCACAAAAAAGTCTGCTTAACATGTCGGACCACATGACATTCTAAACTTTCCTTTTCAGTCCGATGTTGGACCCTGTCCGACATCATTAAAAAGACGTCAAGCACAGGTCTCTATCATTTTTTCTCTGGAAAATCTTTCAATGGCTGAGTGAGACTGATTGGAGCCGAAAAAAGGAGTGGATCTGAGCAATACGCAGAGGCCCTGCACCACGGACCTAACACGAACATTAATAAACAAGACAGCTGCTTCTGCATCTAGCACTCAAAGAATATCACAGACATTTGCAGAGCTTTTTGAGATGTTATAATAATAAAATAATTACTTTGATCGCACTATTAAGGAGTTTGGTGATTGAGAGGATTTGTTAGTATGCACTTCTATGAAGAGGTATGTGACAAAAACAGCAAACAACGGGTGGGGCTTGGCTGTAGATTCAGTACTGAGTGTCCTGTTAATATGCAGGGCCTTTTAAATTTGTTTTACTGTGATACTTCACGTTTGCTACCCACAAAATGCCTGCTTAACATTAAACACCTTCACCACCAGGTGCCACCATTCTTAAACTCTACAAAATCTATTAGATTAATTGCAATAATATCTATCATGGAATACCTCTTTTGAAAGACACAAAACTGCTCTTTTAAACTTCATACTTCAATCTCTCAACACAAAAATGTCTGCTAACATTAAAATATATGTTCAATCTTTTATAAGAAAAATGTGTCTTAATTGAAAGGTTGTGAAAAGTAGATCTCTTGCTCTCTAATTGTAATGTTAAAAATGCCTGCAATCTTTTCCACTCATGTGATGACATATTCCATGGACAAATCAAAACGTGAGACTGTTATGCGGTTCCATCCCAAAAACCAGGCCTGTCTCATACCTCTTCTGTTCATTTCCCTCTCACTCACTCACCGTGCCCAACCTCCCACCATGTGCTCCCTATAGTAATTCTGTGCCACACCTTTTTCTGTCCCCCTCACCAACAATAAAACAGACTGGCAGGTTCCAGAATAATAACAACAAATATTATTTTAGCTTACCTGTTTACATTGGGTTTAGGGAGTGATAATTTAACGTGGTTAACCCTTTAATTTCCATGGCCAGTAGAAAATCAAGAACTAAACTCAATTTTCTCTTTGCTTAAAGAATTATATAAACCCCTCAGCCCAGCTTAACCCAAAGGGTTACATAAGGAATACATTGTTTAATACAGACCAGTAAAGTCAATAAAAAGCCCATATATTTTTATCATGCAGAACACAGAACAACCGTCCACAAAGTAAAAATAAAAAACAATGCAGCTGAAACATAAACATCACGGTCCCAGTCCATTTGAACAATCAAAAAATAGAAAAAAACAAACAAACAGGAGCTCCCCAAAAAGTAAATAGTTCTGTTTCACTTGGGCGCTGTTCCTTGTAGCTGGTTTAACTAATTCAGGCTAATCAAAGGTTAACTAGATTTGATTAACCCGATAATTTAAATCAGGCTATCTCCGTTCCTTGATGGCGAATACAGGCTAAAAGTGTCTCGGTAACTCGATTCCGATTTAAGAAATCTGGATAATTGTATGTGCTCGTGCTACCTCAAAGGGAGAATCGCAAAGCACTGCAATGATCTTCAAGAAAGATGATTTTAAAAGAGAGCAAACCTCAAAATGGGGTGTGGTAACCAGTGGAGTACCACAGGGATCAGTATTAGGTCCTCTGCTATTCCTAATCTACCCACTAGAGGGGAGGCATGCCTTGATTTAGTCTTTTCAAATAACGCAGATAGAATAACTAAAACAGAGGTCAGAGAACCACTGGCAAACTCAGACCACAACATGGTCTCATTTGAAGTGTTTTTTAGATCCTCAAAAGTAAAGACTAAAGCGAAGGTTTACAATTTTAGAAAAGCAAACTATGAAGGCATGAAACAGAGACTAACAGAAGTAGATTGGAGTAAAATAGAGAAAACACCCACAGAAGAAGGATGGTTGTTCTTCAAAAACGTAGTACTAGAGGCGCAAAACAATTATATCCCTAAAGTAGACAAATCTAAATGTAAAACTAAATTGCCAAAATGGTTTAATAGATCAATTAAAAAAAATATTCAGCGAAAAAAGGCACTTTACAGAGCATTAAAAAAGGACCAAAAAGAAAGTACACAGAAAGAGTACACAGAACTGCAAATGCAAGTCAAAAAGGAAGTTAGAAAGGCCAAGAGAGAAATAGAAATGAACATTGCTAAGGGAGCTAAAACCAATTCCAAAATGTTTTTCCAATATTACAACAGCAAGAGAACATTCAAAGAGGAGATTAAATGTTTAAGAGATACAAATGGCAAAATCATAGAGGAAGAAAAAAAAATAGCAAATATGTTAAATGATTACTTTTCACAAGTTTTTACAAAGGAAGATACTGACAACATGCCCCACATGTCATCCAGTTCCTATCCAGTTTTAAATAACTTTAGCATAACTGAGGCAGAAGTGTTAAAGGGACTAGGAGCTCTTAAAATAAACAAATCCCCTGGGCCGGATGAGATCCTCCCAGTAGTACTCAAAGAAATGAAAGAAGTAATTTACAAACCGCTAACCAAGATCATGCAGCAGTCTCTTGACACAGGGGTGGTACCGACAGACTGGAAAATTGCAAACGTAATACCGATCCACAAAAAGGGAAACAAAACTGAACCAGGTAACTACAGACCAGTAAGCCTGACTTCTATTATATGCAAACTTATGGAAACTATAATAAGATCCAAAATGGAAAATTACCTATATGGTAACAGGGTACTGGGAGACAGTCAACATGGTTTTAGGAAAGGGAGATCGTGCCTAACTAACTTGCTTGATTTTTTTGAGGATGCAACATCGATAATGGATAATTGCAAAGCATATGACATGGTTTATTTAGATTTCCAGAAAGCTTTTGACAAAGTCCCGCACAAAAGATTAATTCTCAAACTGAACGCAGTTGGGATTCAAGGAAACACATGTACATGGATTAGGGAGTGGTTAACATGTAGAAAACAGAAAGTACTGATTAGAGGAAAAACCTCAGAATGGAGTGTGGTAACCAGCGGTGTACCACAGGGATCAGTATTAGGTCCTCTGCTATTCCTAATCTACATTAATGATTTAGATTCTGGTATAGTAAGCAAACTTGTTAAATTTGCAGACGACACAAAAGTAGGAGGAGTGGCAAACACTGTTGCAGCAGCAAAGGTCATTCAAAATGATCTAGACAAGATTCAGAACTGGGCAGACACATGGCAAATGACATTTAATAGAGAAAAGTGTAAGGTACTGCACGCAGGAAATAAAAATGTACATTATAAATATCATATGGGAGATATTGAAATTGGAGAAGGAATCTATGAAAAAGACCTAGGAGTTTTTGTTGACTCAGAAATGTCTTCATCTAGGCAATGTGGGGAAGCTATAAAAAAGGCTAACAAGATACTCGGATACATTGTGAAAAGTGTTGAATTTAAATCAAGGGAAGTAATGTTAAAACTGTACAATGCACTTGTAAGACCTCATCTTGAATATTGTGTGCAGTTCTGGTCACCTCGCTATAAAAAAGATATTGCTGCTCTAGAAAGAGTGCAAAGAAGAGCGACCAGAATTATTCCGGGCTTAAAAGGCATGTCATATGCAGACAGGCTAAAAGAATTGAATCTGTTCAGTCTTGAACAAAGAAGACTACGTGGCGACCTAATTCAAGCATTCAAAATTCTAAAAGGTATTGACAGTGTCGACGCAAGGGACTTTTTCAGCCTGAAAAAAGAAACAAGGACCAGGGGTCACAAATGGAGTTTAGAAAAAGGGGCATTCAGAACAGAAAATAGGAGACACTTTTTTACACAGAGAATTGTGAGGGTCTGGAATCAACTCCCCAGTAATGTTGTTGAAGCTGACACCCTGGGATCCTTCAAGAAGCTGCTTGATGAGATTTTGGGATCAATAAGCTACTAACAACCAAACAAGCAAGATGGGCCGAATGGCCTCCTCTCGTTTGTAAACTTTCTTATGTTCTTATGTTCTTAATGATTTAGATTCTGGTATAGTAAGCAAACTTATTAAATTCGCAGATGACACAAAAATAGGAGGAGTGGCAATCACTGTTGCAGCAGCAAAGGTCATTCAAAATGATCTAGACAAGATTCAGAACTGGACAGACACATGGCAAATGACATTTAATAGAGAAAAGTGTAAGGTACTGCACACAGGAAATAAAAATGCGCATTATAAATATCATATGGAACATACTGAAATTGAAGCAGGAATCTATGAAAAAGACCAACAAGATGCTCGGATACATTGTGAAAAGTGTTGAATTTAAATCAAGGGAAGTAATGTTAAAACTGTACAATGCATTAGTAAGACCTCATCTTGAATATTGTGTTCAATTCTGGTCACCTAAAAGGTATTGACAATGTTGACCCAAGGAACTTTTTCAACCTGAAAAAAGAAGCAAGGACCAGGGGTCACAAATGGAGATTAGACAAAGGGGCATTCAGAACAGAAAATAGGAAGCACCTTTTTACACAAAGAATCGTGAGGGTCTGGAACCAACTCCCCAGTAATGTTGTTGAAGCTGACACCCTGGGATCCTTCAAGAAGCTGCTTGATGAGATTCTGGGATCAATAAGCTACTACCAACCAAACAAGCAAGATGGGCCGAATGGCCTCCTCTCGTTTGTAAACTTTCTTATGTTCTAACTTTTTTCAGCCTGACTGAGCAAGAGCTTATCATGTAAAGTTTTGAGGAATATAAAAGCATTATCACAACTAAATGCAACACTGCTGCTGCCAAGTCCAGAAAGGAAACATAGAAAACAATTGCAGATAAGCTAAATGCGTAAATTTTTTTTTTTTTTTTTTAATTTGTCGAGCACTGCACATGCGACAATGATATCGCAGGATCTGTCAAAGATCATCTGAGAATAATTGAGGTCAAGTCATGGATTATAGACAGTATTATCCAAATTCTGAGACCTACTGTCTAGCACTGGTATTGTATAGTTGTCATTAAAATGTTGGATTATTTGATGAATTGTAGCTCATTTTTAATTTTATGTAAGTAATAATGTCATAAGGACCTGTACATTAGTGCTGTGAATGGATTTCCTGTTCCCAAAATCCTTTTGATGGGGGATCTGACTGCAGTCCACAGCACCAATGACACTGACTGGCGCTGACACTGCTGGTGCTCACACTGTGACTGGTGCTGACACTGACTGGTGCTGACATTGATTGATGCTGACACTGTGACTGACGCTGACACTGTGACTGTTGGGGCTGGTGCTGTCATTGTGACTGGTGCTGACACTGCTGGTGCTCACACTGTGATTGGGGCTGACACTGTGACTGGTTTCTTTTCACGCTGTCTGCAAGACTTAATGTCTTTCTTTTGTGTAGTAACAACTTGAAGAAAATGCAGTGCTTTGGTTTCTGCATTTATATGTGTTTGAGACGGTGTAGAGATATGATTCCTCTTGTTTACCATATGCATTTTTCCAGTCACAGAAGCCTGATTTCATAAACACAGGTGACACACCTGAACCACTTTGTGCTGGAAACAGAACACAGTAGGCACAAAGGGCAGCATCCTTGCTCTCATAGAGTACCGTAGACACAGATACTCAGCTTCCCATTTCACAGAATACTTCATATTCTGCTTGTTCAGTGGGAATTGAAATCCAGGTGGAGGTGACCACCAGTTTTGTAGAAAATTCACTTTCTGTGCATCTGTTGCATTCTCTTCATTGAAAAAGACTGCATCTAGTGACAGAAGCTCAGGTACTATGCCAGATAACTCTACAACAGTGTCAGATAAGTCAAAAGAGTCACCCCCTGTGAAGTGAATTAAATCAGATAGTAAGTTTTGTATGTATAAACTGGGTTATGTGCATGTTTCATGCCTGCATTGGTAGCTACTATTTAAATTTCACTTTAAGAGCCACATGCTATTTCAATCAAAAAACATAACTATAGAATGTCACGAGGCCTATGGCATGGTCAAGTTAATTATTTACTTTGAATACCTGATGCATTTACAAGAAATGGTGTTCCCTTTAACCCTACCTGCTTTTATCCAATTAGTTTTTAATATGAGGCTCAGATTTTCTGCACATAAAGCATTAATCTCCCATTTATTGTATCCAGACTTCATATTAACTATTTTTTTATTATCTGATAATAAAATAATTTATAGAAAATTAGCAACATTTGAGCACTTGGTTATTGTCCTTTAAGTTTGCATCTCAAAATATTTTTGTAGTATTTAGATTGAATGTTTAGATAAATTAAAATTACTTCCAAATACACATTGTAATTAAATCCATGTTTGTTTAACAGTATACAAGACCATATGTACATTAGCATAGATTTCATTTTTTTGTATTTAATAATAAAGTTATTAGGCAATTAAAACATGGAATATAAGCCTGATTGAGTACAAAATAAATTAGGTATATTTTCCCCTTCAGGTGGTGTAACCATTGAGAGGTCTGCCAATGTACAAGGATTGGTAAAACCTACAACATGTTTTTGTCAGTGGTCACTGCTTATTGTGGTCAGATGCATCAAGGTTGTCTAAATTGATATCTTAAAAAACAAAAGCTCTGATCAGCTTCAGATAAAAAGTAACTTCAGTATATTAGGCTACTGAATTCATCAAGGTTATCAACAACAAAAAATAGGACTTAAAAAAAGATAATAAGAGCTGGTGGGCTTAACTGGTACATGGGCTTAATTAGTAGACACACATACCCTACATCACATAACAAAAATCAAGGAATTTAAACTAACCCTAACCAGCAAGGCTAACTCTGTGTGTTTTAGCAGTACATTCTTGATTATCTTTTTCCTCTGCAGGTTCAGCCTGAATAAGATCTGCTGGTGCACCTGAAAGCAATTAAGTGACAGCTGTGGGGTAGTCCTAGTTAGAGCTCTGGACTCTGACAGCTGAGTTTAAGCCATATAGTGGCTGTTCATGTTCAATATTTGTATGACTCTATAGTACTTTGACAAGGTATTCACCAAAAATAACAACAAAAACAACAACAATAATAATACTAATAATAACTAATAATAATAATAATAATAATAATAATAATGTGATGTTTCCCACCTCTGAACGCTAGATCTCCTTTGAACGTTTACACAGGTTCTCACTTAATTCTAATATTCTTCTGTCAATATAAATGGATGATAGGAAGTAGTACAGTACTTCAGTTCATGTGGGGGAAACCGGTCGCAGAGGTCCTGGTGCTGCCTAGCACACAGGCTGGGTTACAAAGACACAGCCACTATGCTATGGCAGGTGATACTTGGATGAGCTGACTGTCCAGTTAAAGTGACGAGAAAAAAAAAAAACAACATACAGCCAGCTATCCTGGTTTAGCTACACACACTTAAATATCACATTATGCAGGGGAAAAACAATATAAATGATAAATTCACTTAACATTGATTCTCACCAAGAGTTGGCTTCTTCAGAAAGAAATGTGTAATTGGTTGTTTTTTTCTCTGTTTCATGTTAGTACTGCACTGTAAACCAGAGTACAGAGTAACTTGGGAAACTGACCTATGAGAAATGTCTTTGTAGCATGAATTTTACACACTGTACAGCCTGAAATCAAGAAATGAAGAAATTAAAAAAAAAAAAAAAAAATATTTTATATAGCATATCGTTATAGATATATAATATATATATAATATATATATATCTATATATTTTCAAGAGTGAAAACAAAAACAACTTGAACAAAAACAAAACAACTGTAAGCAGAACATCAATCGTACGTAGGTGACAGCATTATTTAATGTTGTACACCCCATAAATTCTAGCTCTAATGCCTGGCCATGCCCTCCGAGTAGTACAGTATTACTTCATTCTAATCTGTTTGTTTCAGTTCCCACCTTTCTTTTCCTCATTGCCTTGTATAGCTTGATTTTCATGCTGGGGAGATCATAAATTAACTCCAGGTCAAAGAGAGTCTGGAATCTGTCCACAAATTTGTTCTCTTTATCAAACCGGAACCTCATGGTCCAGAAAATGACAGTGTTGTCTTCACACAAGTGATCAAAGGTAGCAAGAAGTTCCTCCAGAAATGGATGGCTGTACACCACATCCGCAGCCATGATATAGTGGAAGTGAGTGGATGATCGGGGGAACTTCTCCTCCAGATCCACACCCCAGGTGAGCTCCTTCACCACTGGCTCATGCCTACACCTGCCTCTGGTGTTCCGGGCGAGGTTGTAGCGCAGGTTTCCCAGGACCTCGGGAATGTCTGTGGAGAGCACCCTTGCTCCTGCAAAACAACTGGACTTCAGTGTGCTGAACAGTAGCCTATTACCCCTGGCAGTGCAGCACTTCTAATGCAGTATGAAAATTCATTGCTATTCAATGATAATCGTAATGTGATGTGCAATGGAGCATCCACAAGGCTGTTCACCAAATCACCCTTCCCACTAACCCAGGGGCTCAATAATTCCTCCTCCTTGTGCTTTCTATAGACACACTGAATTTGTATTAAAAAAATGCTTATTTTATAGTACTTCATGGTCTAAAAATAGGTAATTCAAGATACAGTAGTTCACGATTAAACATAATATTTATTAGAGCAGAAAAACAGTCACATTCAAAATTGTTAATTCACAAATTATTATACAACAAATGTTCCTAAATATTGAAATGCTTACCCCATACAGTAAATGCTACATTGCAGTGTGTAATTTATATCAGCATGTTAAAGACTATTTCTATTTTTACAATGAGGGAATTTTCAAACAAAATAAATACATAAATAAATGTCAAAATAACAACATATGTGAAATGTATCTATCTTGTATTGGACAGAGCGATCTTTAGCAAAAATATTTCACATCTTTGCTGCTGCTGGTGTCTTTTTCCTTGAAGACAATTTAAATAAATCGTGCAGTTCTATGCAGTAAATGTTCAATCATGCTGGAATCATTTGCTAAAACGGCTGCCAGGGTCCTAAATGAAGTGAACACGGCTGCAGAGTGGCACTGCAGTCCCGTGAACACGGCTGCAGAGTGGCACTGCATTCGCCGTGAACACGGCTGCAGAGTGGCACTGCAGTCGCCGTGAACACGGCTGCAGAGTGGCACTGCAGTCGCCGTGAACACGGCTGCAGAGTGGCACTGCAGTCGCCGTGAACACGGCTGCAGAGTGGCACTGCAGTCGCCGTGAACACGGCTGCAGAGTGGCACTGCAGTCGCCGTGAACACGGCTGCAGAGTGGCACTGCAGTCGCCGTGAACACGGCTGCAGAGTGGCACTGAAACACGATGAGAAATGGAAGGCACTGCCACAAAAGCACTGTCACAGACTAGACTATTGAGTATAGAAACGTAAAGCACTGTCACAAACTAGACTATCGAGTACAGCAGTACACAGCAACAACGTTTGCTCTATCTTTTGCCTGTGGCTGAAATTAAAATCTCTTAAAATTGAGCTTAAAAAATGAGGCAGTGACAATCTAAAATGGAAAAGTTACCCTAATATTTGAAAGTACCTAATACTAAGTCAGAAGCCACTTGCCCATTTCTCCATGGTGTGTGAAACTCTGAATCCACTAGTTACTAATATGTGTGCCAGCAGTTATTATTATTACAAATACATTATAATAACTATGACATGCTAAAGAATAAACAAACCTGCAAATCAGCCAACCAATCAATCGAATCAGTCAATCATTGCACTAGCATATAGAAGTGCACAGAAGAGAAGATGAGTAGAATGGTTTCCTCGGCTATAACCACTAAGCTCTATTGTCCATGGTCATTAAACCAATGCATACATTTACACAACACAAAAAAACCTTACCTAGAATACTAGTAACTATAGAAACCAGGCCAGTTCCTGCTCCGATTTCAATCAGATTCTTATCAGCGAGATTGTATTTGTCTTGGTTGGTTTCCAAGAAATAACAGAGAACTAAAGCCTACAAAAATAATAGAAAGTATTATTATTATTATTATTTATTATTATTATTATTATTATTAATAAACATTGAATATATGATTTTTTACTGTTTGACAACTGTTTGTATAGGTATATGATCCTTCTGAAGTCTCTGAATGGGTTTGAAAAACAGGTGCACTGGGAGTTTTTGGTAAAGGCAAGTACTTAATCAACGTGTTTAATCAGCACGACAATCCCAGTCTTGTGGCTGGTTTCACTAATCTAGGACTGCCTCATGTTTCCTTTGGCAAGGTAGTCCAGGATTAGGGCTAATCAGGGTCTGTAAAACCAGCCGTTCATGTGGCCTGCTTTAATCTCCTCTTTTTAACTCATTGTTTAACTTTGTTCATATTTGTAAAATACTCATTTGTAGTTTTTGTAAAAACAAGATTTCATTTTTTTCTCCTTGTTAGATGTGTTTTCTCCTTGTTAAAGATGTGTTTTTTTCTCCTTGTTAAGATGTTTTCCGCTTGTTAAAGATGTTTTTCTTGTTTGTTAAATATGTGCTTTTTCTTCTTGTTAAATGTTTTTTTTTTTCTTGCTTGTTAAAGATTTTTTTTCCTGCTTGTTAGATGTTTTTTCTCCTTGTTAAAGATGTTTTTTTTTTGTATGGCAGTTTAAGAACTCTCTGGTCACCAGTATTATTCTCATAGCTAAAGAGCATGGACACCTCTGATAATATTCTGTATATATTAGTTTGTAAGTAGCAGTGTTCCTTCATGCTTGCACAGTCTAGCCTGCTGCTTCATCTGAGTACAGCTGCGATGAATCCCAGCTGCTTCACACTGTCCAGAACGAGCAGCAGAATTAATTTCTCAATGTTATCTCAGAAATAATTCAGTCATGTGCCTGCAGTGGTGTCTTTGTTAATCAAGCAAGACACATGTTTCATCGTGCATTAACAGGGTGAAAACTATCTTTAAAACTTCATAGGATACAAATTCTCCTTTGAGAGGCAGACCTACCGATGGCCAGACAACAGCCCCATAGAACTCTGTAGATTCTTTGATTTTAATCTCGCAGTCAGCAAAGTAATACCGTTCCCAGACCGCTGTAGTGATGAGAGGGGGAGGGGCACGTCTCTTCATGATTGCAGCAACGAGTTCTGTATCTTGACAGGTTTCTAAAAAATGAAACTAAACCATTCACAATCACATTCTTTAAATTTAATATTCAACATTGCTATTTTGTATTCATAATGCAGGCCAAGTGTATTCTTTTAAATTACCACACTGTTGCCAGGGAGAGGTGCAAATGATATTCAGTGAATATTAATGAATACATTCAGATTACTGTGAAAGCAGCTGTGACATTGAGTAACTGACTTTATCACAGTTTCTTCTAGTAAATTTAGCTCTATAGTGTGTTAAATAGTTCTGGATGATAAGAAACGGTCTCTCACAAAGACCTATTTTTACAGTACAGCTTTTGCAATGAGGAACTTTGGCCACCCTTGACAGTTAATAACAATACAACTGGATTACCCTGGATACAATTCAGCAGCTCACAGAATTACCAGCAATGGTGCATCAATGTGCCTCCACATAAGCACAATGAGTTGGCTCCTAACATTGTAATGGTACACACCAATTATGCTTATTGTAGCTGCATGCTCGATGTGCTTTGTGCTCCTCATACTGCACCATTGCTTTATAATGTGATCTGTAAACCCACCAGGCATGGGGCTCATGTCACTTGTGCAAGAGAGCATGCTGTTAGGGTTAGGGGGTTACAGACCATGCTGTTAGGGTTAGGGGATTACAAACCATGCTGTTTGGGTCAAGGGGTTACAGTGTTAATGTTAGGGGGTTAGAGACCATGCTGTTAGGGTTAGGGGGTTACAGACTATGCTGTTAGGGTTAGGGGGTTACAGACTATGCTGTTAGGGTTAGGGGGTTACAGGATTAAATGTTAGGGGGATACAGACCATGCTGTTAGGGTTAGGGGGATACAGACCATGCTGTTAGGGTTAGGGGTTACCAACCATGCTGCTGGGGTGGCATTGACATTGGGGTTCGTCATGTTTACTGTATTTAGAAGGGAAGTAGCAGCAACTTCTGTTGTAAAAGTTGTAATAAATACAAAATAGAAGCACTGCAATAAAAAATAACTATATATGTGAAATATTACAGTAACACTTGCAAAAAGGATTTGGTTGTAGTACAAATCAAAAAACAATGCTGCAGGAAAAAAATGGAATAAAAGTCTGATGATTTTACTCACCTTCCCCACTCTGTGACTCTGATAAAAGGCGGCCATCACCTAAATCCGACGGAGACAAATCCATCCCAGAATCCTGCCTAGTAGACACGATGTCCATAATTGAACACGTTCACTCTGTATAGAAACACACTGGGATTGGAGCACCATGTCCAGAATTGAACACGTTCACTCTGTATAGAAACACACTGGGATTGGAGCAAGATGTCCAGAATTCAGCATGTTCACTCTGTATAGAAACACACTGGGATTGGAGCAAGATGTCCAGAATTGAACACGTTCACTCTGTATAGAAACACACTGGGATTGGAGCACGATGTCCAGAATTGAACACGTTCACTCTGTATAGAAACACACTGGGATTGGAGCAAGATGTCCAGAATTCAGCATGTTCACTCTGTATAGAAACACACTGGGATTGGAGCAAGATGTCCAGAATTGAACACGTTCACTCTGTATAGAAACACACTGGGATTGGAGCACGATGTCCATAATTGAACACGTTCACTCTGTATAGAAACACACTGGGATTGGAGCAAGATGTCCAGAATTCAGCATGTTCACTCTGTATAGAAACACACTGGGATTGGAGCACCATGTCCATAATTGAACACGTTCACTCTGTATAGAAACACACTGGGATCGGAGCACCATGTCCAGAATTGAACACGTTCACTCTGTATAGAAACACACTGGGATTGGAGCACCATGTCCATAATTGAACACGTTCACTCTGTATAGAAACACACTGGGATTGGAGCACCATGTCCAGAATTGAACACGTTCACTCTGTATAGAAACACACTGGGATTGGAGCAAGATGTCCAGAATTCAGCATGTTCACTCTGTATAGAAACACACTGGGATTGGAGCAAGATGTCCAGAATTGAACACGTTCACTCTGTATAGAAACACACTGGGATTGGAGCACCATGTCCAGAATTGAACACGTTCACTCTGTATAGAAACACACTGGGATTGGAGCAAGATGTCCAGAATTCAGCATGTTCACTCTGTATAGAAACACACTGGGATTGGAGCAAGATGTCCAGAATTGAACACGTTCACTCTGTATAGAAACACACTGGGATTGGAGCAAGATGTCCAGAATTCAGCATGTTCACTCTGTATAGAAACACACTGGGATTGGAGCACCATGTCCATAATTGAACACGTTCACTCTGTATAGAAACACACTGGGATCGGAGCACCATGTCCAGAATTGAACACGTTCACTCTGTATAGAAACACACTGGGATTGGAGCACCATGTCCATAATTGAACACGTTCACTCTGTATAGAAACACACTGGGATTGGAGCACCATGTCCAGAATTGAACACGTTCACTCTGTATAGAAACACACTGGGATTGGAGCAAGATGTCCAGAATTGAACACGTTCACTCTGTATAGAAACACACTGGGATTGGAGCACCATGTCCAGAATTGAACACGTTCACTCTGTATAGAAACACACTGGGATTGGAGCACCATGTCCAGAATTGAACACGTTCACTCTGTATAGAAACACACGTAGGCTGCTGTGGTCAAGTTAGGGTTTTGGAATAACACCAAAATGGGAGTCTGCAAAGATGTTTAACTGTAACCTTAACAAATGACATGCTGGATTTACAGATAAGACTGGACCTCTTGTGCATCGGCTTTGTTCTTGCAAGACTTTGGGCATTTTGGACTCATATCTTTAATCATACTTCCTTAAAATAAAATCAAGCCCCTGTATTAGTATTATTAAAGCTGACATTTAATCAGAATCTATCAAATGTTAAATATAAAATGTCACTAAGCTTTTTAATGGCAAAAAAGCACATTTTTGTTGCACTGGACAGGTGAGTAATGTTATGGATGATAAATATCAAAAGGTGCACATTGTTTAGTGGAACACCATTATTGTATAGTTTAAAAATGGATGGTGGTCTCAACTTTTAATATATTTTGTTACAAATATGTGTAACTGAAACATGTGTTATATGTGTAACTCTTCACAGTCAAAATGAGAGTAAGTCAAAGCAGCGTTTCAGAAAGCATTTCAGAACTGCAATTAATACAGACAGTACTAACTTCCAATTCCAATAGAGAAAAAATACATTCTCAATTATTACATGTTCAGCAATTTGTTTTGTTTACTTTAGTGGACTCCAACAATAATCATAAAAAAGGTGTCATGTTCCATTTCTAAGGGATGGTCGCATTACTGCTGACGTTTTTACATATGACAGAATTCACAACTTTGTTAGTAAGGACGGAACCAATGGAATGCAACACCATGCAACAGATTATTCACACAATTAAAATAAGCCTTTGTCTTGCCAAACCTCCTGTTGTAAATGTAAGACATACCTTTGTGTGTGCTGTTGCTTTGCTTTTTCTGGCTCCTTGGTAAATTGGTTTCACAGGGGATTTATTCAGTACCTTTCAGGCTGACAGACCCCAGTGCTGACTAACACCAAAGCCCAGGAGCAGTAGAGGGACGGCTGTAGTTAACTGATCTCAACAGCTGCGCTCTGACATATCCAAGTCACAGTAACTACCAGATTACTTACAGCTTGGTACTATACTATAAAACACATGGAAAGACAGCAGATAACAGTATATGCACATTAACATACCACTCATCAAGCAATGGATTCACATCTTAAGAACAGGCACAAGGGATATGTTGATATGCTAGCAATGGAAACAGTAATGCACTATACAGAATATAGTTACAATGTTTCATTAAAATCAATCAGAATATTAAAATACAGTAAAAAAAAAAAAAAAAAAAAAAAAAAAAAAAATCACTGTGTTAACCTGAAACTCAACCATTTACACTGTGCCCTGTGACCCAAATAGATGAAAAATATTTCATCAAATAGAACCGATATAGATTTGGAATTTGTTCAGAACAAGTTTCCAAATTCTTCCACAGTATTGGTGAGTGGATCCATGTAAACTCTTTGCTTGTCAAGGACAGTCGACTATATTGGGAAAAATTGGTTCTTGTTTCAATATTATTTTTAATAGAGTATGACAAAATTCCAACTGAATAATCATCTTTCAATAAATAACTCTATGAACCTCTTCAAATCAGGCTTTAGACTGCTGCATAGTACTGAAACAGCCTTTGTCAAGGTTGGAAATTATCTTTTAATGGCTCGGGTGCTCTTTCTATATTAGTTTTACTGGACCTTAGTGCCACTTTTGATAACATAAACCGTAACATTCTACTTGCTCGGTTAGAGGGCCTATGTGGCATTTCTGGCACTGTCCTTAGTTGGTTTAGCTCTTATTTCTGAGAGAAAGCACTTTGTCTCTCTGGGTGTGTTCAGGTTCGTTACTGGGACGGTTTTCTCAGGGGTTCCCCAGGGATCCGTATTAGGGCCTCTTGTATTTAGCGTGTGTGTGTGTGTGTGTGTATATATATATATATATATATATATATATATATATATATATATATATATATATATATATATATATATATATATATATATATATATATATATACACACACACACAGTATTCCAACTTGGTCGAAATCTTAGACAGCGTAAATTTCCATCTTTACGCTGATCACACTCACATTTACTTGCAAACTAAACCTGACATTGAAGAGGCTATTACCGTGCTTACTAATAGTATAACTCATATTAAACTTTGGATGCAACAACATTTTGTGCAATTGAACTGTGATAAGACTGAAGTCATGTTACTAGGTTCACCGCACCAACTGTGTAAATCTAACTGTCTAAGCATGGCTATCAGTGGTGTACAGACTTGATTACTGTAATGCCATTTGCTGGGGTTTCCTTGAACACCCTAAACAAATGGCAGTATGTTCAGAACTCTGCAACCAGGGTTTTGACTAGCTCTCACTCTGGTGCCCACATTACCCCTCTTCAGGAATCCTTGCACTGGCTTCCTGTTACATTTCACATTGATTTTAAATTTTTTCTATTGACTTCAAAGGCTTTGAAGGTGTGTCTCCCCCTTACATAACTGGACTTTTATCTATTTATACCTCTCTACACAATTTGTGGTCCACTGATGTTCGACTGATGTCACCCACAACCAGACTCTGAACTGTGGGTGATCAGGTCTTCTGTTCCTCTGCCCCGAGGTTGTGGAACATCCTTCCCAAAGAAATGAGGAGCTCGGAATCCTGCTGTGTTTTTAAAACTTGCCTTAAAACTTATTTGTTTAGACTGTTTGTTTTTTTTTTTTATTTAATGTTTTGGTATTTTTCTTCTTTATTTTTATTTTGTGTTCTTATGTACAGCGCTTTGTGATGATTTGTCATGAAAGGTACTTTATAAAATTATTATTATTATTATTATTATTAAGGGTCTAATACAGTAACACTGGAGGCAGGATTCCAGAGAGCTGCTTTTTCTTAGCAGATCATTGTATTATTTAAGCAGCAGCATGGCTGTAAATTCCACTGTGCTGATTGGATCCTGTGTGAAGAAGACACTCCAGTGTTGCCTTAGTTCAGCCATATCTACTGCTGCTGTATGTGTGTGTTTACGGGGGCAGGATGGGGTGAGGTGAGAGGGGGTGTGTGTTTACTGTGGGTGGGGTGGGGTGAGGAGAGAGGGGGTGTGTGTTTATCTAAAGAACAGGGTGATCAAGCACTGCTCATGTCAGCTTCAAACAGGGTGACCTCAAACACTGCTCATGTGAACTGCAAACAGGGTGACCTCAAACATTGCTCATGAACTTCGAACAGGGTGATTTCAAGCATTGCTCGTGAACTTAAAACAAGGTGATCTCAAGCACTGCTCATGTGAGCTTCCCCACACAGCCTGCCCTGCTGGGAAATCCTCAATGACAGTTCAGTCTCCAGGTCTATCAGATCCTTGGCTTCACTTTGTCATGGTTAGACATGATCAAACTCTTCTTCTCTTTCTCGCTCTCGTGCTTTTGTTAGTTTTGCCCTTTTGGTTTTCAAACACGGATTTGGCAGTGACCATCGCCCCCTCGTTGCCCCCATCACTCTCCTCACTGGAGCTGCTACCGTTCCTCCATTCTTTAGGGGTGACAGGGAGAGGCTCCCATTTCTGAGCTGCTCTGGTCTGGGATGTGGGCAGTCCCGGTTTCATTGCCTTTGTCTCCCTCACAGAGACCTCTTCCTCTAAAGACACCCCCTGCTGGACTGCTTCCGAAAAGTCCAGAAAGCCTCCTCCACTCAAGGGGATCTCTGGCTGCTTTCTGTCCTTGTTCTGTGACTGGGATCTGGGTGACTCTGTGGCCACTGCTGCTTTCTTCCCTTTCCCCAGGGCCTGGCTCCCCTCCTCCAGGACAGGAGTCTCATCCTCCTCCTCCTCTCGCTGCTTTCTCTTCATGCAGGACACAGCTCTGCGCAGGCGCTGGCTCTTCATGGCCTGCCTCTCATGCTGCTCCAGTCTAAAGAAGGAATCAATCCGCAGCTGGGTCTAAAACAAAGTAAACAAACACAACAAGACCACTTAGATTGTGTAGGTTTTTAGAGACAGGTTCATTCTAAATGAACTGCTTTAATTATTTTAATGCATTTTAATTTATGCTGTAGATTCCTGCATTGGACATTTAGAATAATTCTGTAGTACTGCGCTGGAAACCTGGCTAGGCATTGTTGGGGTCTAATGAAAACTTTAAAAGCCATTTTCCCACCTTGGATTAGCTTCATGAAGTTATGACTATTTATTGTGCTGGGAATATTTTGGTTCTTTATTTGTTTTATTATGTGAATTCAAGATATGCAAACATTGCTAATTGTACATTTTGTTTAGGTTACATGGTGTGACTGCAGTTAGACCCTTGCAATGTGTTTGAACTGCCACATATGAAGAATGTAGAAGAACAGCAACTTTCATCCATAGTGCTGCCTTGTATCTGTGGACCAAACTAACAAATACAAGCACAAAAAGATATTCAAGATCCTACTGCTAGTCCTCAGAGTCAAGGAATGGACACCCAAGATTATATTTTGTGAACACGTTTCAGCAAATGAAAAATACAGCCAGACAAAATATCATCTTTATTCTGGAGATCTTCACACAGAATCTCAGCTGGGGGAAATGTCCCCCGCCTTTATTTATAGTCACTTACTCTTACTAGCCTCAAAATTTCAGAATAAGAAGTGCATGAGAATCAATACCAGTGCATGAGAGGCACTGCAGTTCAGAAGTGTCAATACCAGTGCATGAGAAACACTGCAGTTCAGAAGTGTCAATACCAGTGCATGAGAAACACTGCAGTTCAAAAACAAGCTGTCTTAAGCTACAGATGTTTAGTCCCCTTGGTGACCAGTTTATTCAGGCTTACTTGTACATCCTAAAGACGACGTATACCCACCATGTCTGTGGTGTCGTTACCTGAAGCACTAGAAGTGTTATGGCAGGAGAGTTGGGGTTTTCAAATAAAGTCTCCACAACAAAAAGATCAATAGCAGAACAATAAGGGACTTCTGGGAATGTGTGTTCATTATATCTTTACAAATTGACAGTACTCATGCAGTGGGATACAACAGTGAAACGCCACAATTTATAACTGCCACTTACCTGTTGGGCATTCAGCTGCTTCATTACAGGCAAGAGAAGTTCATCTGTTTTTCTTCCATTCCAGCCAAAGCGACAACCACAGAATGTGGAAACGGTCAAGGTGTGTTCAAAACAACTATTCTGTTTTTTTTATTGCTGAAATAAAACCTTTTTAAAATAATAAAAAGTCAACTTTGGCTATTCTCTACAGACATGTCAAATTTTAAAACACTGAGGGCTATTCTCTATAGTCATTGCATATCTTTAAACACTCAGGGCTATTCTCTATAGTTCTCTCTATTCTCTATAGTCAACAATCTGTGTGTTTACATGAAGCCAACAATCTGTGAGTTTAAAAGAACATACAAATTCAAATATTTTTCGGAATACATAGTTTTCCGAAAAAGTAATTCTGTTATCAAAAGTACAGCGTAACACGCATGTGTTTTGAAGGATATTCTTTTATCTCCTCCAGATTGGGTCGACCCCAGAAGAAGCCGTCCTGGGAGTCGTCCACCACTGGCTTCAGGTAGGCCTCTGATACAGCAGGGCTGGGAAAGCCGGGCTGCAGCTGTAAGTTCCGCAGCTTCCGCTTCACTTTGCTGTCGTTGGGGTTCGGCCTCATCTTCTTATTCTTCTGAGCGTCTGTCCACCAGTCACTGAATTCAAAAAGTGAAGCTTACTTTCCAACTTTCCAGAGTCTTGGATAAAACAAATTGAACCTTGTTACCTTCCCTTCATAGTGCGAATAACGACCGACATGGGAAGCAGGTCATTTACCAACAACCTGAGTATTGCAGTTATTAGAATGGATGGCTGTATGATAAAGACCAATATTCACCCCATTACACCTTGAGTGGGTGAAAATCAGCTTCCATCTTATCTATACAAATCTGGGACTCCTATGCTGTAATTGTCAGTCAGGAAGATTATAAACTTACCAGAACTTAATGAGAGGATCCATTCCTGGTCCTGGGAATTCATTTAAAATCTCCATTCCAGTCACATACCCCACCCCAGGAATGCCCTCTGTGTAATCACTACCCAGCAAATAGGCCAAATTGATGAGTTTACTTCGGTCTAAACCTAAAGGACAGAGAAAACAGAGATGCAGAGATGAATTAATCTCCTTGCTAAGTCACATGGGGGTGAACATACTGTATTACTGCATGTACATGGAAGCAATGTGGCAGGCTAGTATCAACAAGTGACCTCAGTACCTAGCTGGTTTTGAAGATCACTGTACTGGTAGGACTCCACATATTTGTTCTGGCTGAAGAAGTTTTTGTAGACGTGTCTTGCCCCAAACAGCCAGATGTCACTGTCATCAGTTATGGTCCCACTAGTCTGGTCAGTGAGGTCCAGGATGGCACACTGTGCTTCAGCCTCCATGGGGGCTACAATGAAAGGAATGCCAAAGAGACGCAGCAGCTCCTGGAATGTGGAAAAGTAAAACATGACTTCTGACTACATTGTGACAACAGGTGACAACACCACTGCCTTTTTTATAGGATCAATACAATATTTTAGCCGTTTGGCATGCATTATGTTTGCATCCTAACACGTCAGTTGAAAAGCCACAGAAGGAGAGAGTAAAACAGAGTTAACATTTGTCTACTGGACTCTTCTTTTAGGTTTACTTCAAATGTTTAAAGTATTTGAAGTATTGGGGAAAAGAACGCCCTGAACCAAACTCTCATACACTGGGAAGACCTGCAAAGATCGACCAGAACAAGAGCAACAGCAGCTGCACCTCGCACACCAGATACAGTGGCTCTCAAAAAGTATTCACCCCCCCTTGGACTTTTCTGCATTTTATTGCATTACAACATGGAATCTAAATGGATTTAATTAGGAGTTTTTGCCACTGATCAACACATAATGTCAAAGTTAAAAAATAAAACCTACAAATTGTTCTAAATTAATTACAAATACAAAACAGAAAATAATTGATTGCATAAGTATTCACCCCCTTTGCTATGACACACCTAAATAAGCTCTGGTGCAACCAATTGTCTTTAGAAGTCACATAATTAGTTGAATGGAGTCCACCTGTGTGCAATTAAGGTGTTTCACATGATTTCAGGTTAAATACACCTGTCTCTGGGAGGTCCCACAGTTGGTTAGTACATTTCCTAACAAAAACTACATCATGAAGACGAAGGAACATTCAAAGCAAATCCGAAATAAGGTTCTTCAAAATCACCAATCAGGGATAGGATATAAGAACATTTCCAAGGCATTGAATATCCCCGGAGCACAGTAAAGTCCATTATTATGAAATTGAGAGAATATGGCACAACTGTGAATCTGTCTAGAACAGGCCGTCCTCAAAAACTGAATATCCGGGCGAGAAGGGCAGTTGTCAGGGAGGCCACCAAGAGGCCTATGGTAACTCTAAAGGAGTTACAGTCTTCCATGGCCGAGCTGGGAGACACTGTGCATACGGCAACAATAGCCCGGGTGCTTCACAAAACTGGCCTTTATGGGAGAGTGGCAAAAAGAAAGCCATTGTTGAAAAAAACTCACATCAAATCTCGGCTAGAGTTTGCCAGAAGGCATGTGGGAGACAGACCAAGTGGAAGAAAATTCTATGGTCTGATGAGACCTAAGAGCTATGTTTGGCGCAAGGGGGTCAATACTTATGCAATCAATTATTTTCTGTTTTGTACTTGTAATTAATTTAGAACAATTTGTAGATTCTATTTTTTTAACTTTGAAATTATGGACTTTTTTTGTGTTGATCAGTGGCAAAAAGTCCTAATTAAATCCATTTTGATTCCATGTTGTAACACAATAAAATGTGGAAAAGACCAAGGGGGGTGGATACTATGAGAGACACTGTAACTGGAACAGCCAAGCTGACAACAACACTACCAGTCAGACTACAAACACAACTGCACTGCCAGACAGACTACAAACACAACAGCACTGCCAGACAGACCAGACACACTACAAACAGAAGAGCACTGCCAGAGACTACAAACATAACAACGCTGCCAAACACACTACAAACACAAGAGCACTGCCAGATAGACCAGACAAACTACAAACAGAAGAGCACTGCCAGACAGACTACAAACACAACAGCACTGCCAGACACACTACAAACAGAAGAGCACTGCCAGACACACTACAAACACAACAGCACTGTCAGACACCTTACAAACACAAGAGCACAGCTAGACAGACTACAAACACGACAACGCTGCCAAAGAGACTACAAACACAACAGCACTGTCAGTCACACTACAAACACAAGCACTACCAGAAAGACTACAAACACAGACGAAATTGAAAAGGTAGAAAATGACAAACGCAATTTATCAAGGCACCGACTAGAGGGGAGGCATGCCTTGATTTAGTCTTGTCGAATAACGAAGACAGAATAACTAAAACAGAGGCCAGAAACCATGGACAAACTCAGACAACAACATGGTCTCATCTGAAGTGCTTTTTAAAATCCAAAAAGTAACGACTAAAACTAAGTTTTACAATTTTAGAAAGGCAAACTATGAAGGTATGAAACAGAGACTAGTAGATTGGAGTAAAACAGAAAACATCCACAGAAAAAGGCTGCTTTTTTTAAATGTAGTACTAGAGATGCAAAACAATTACATCCCAAAAGTAGAAAAATCTAAATCTAAAACAAAATTGCCAAAATGTTTTAATCAATTAAAATTAGTATTCAGAGAAAAAAGGCACTTTACAGAGCATTTAACCCTCTGCGGACCAGGTCTGACATTAAAATTTTCCCTTTCCGGTCTGATGTCGGACCCTTCTGACATCATCAAAAAAATACCAAGCACACATCTCTAGTCGTTTTTTCTCCAGAAAAAGCAGAGAAAACCTTTCAATGGCCGAGTGAGGCCGATAGGAGCTGAAAAAAAGGTCCGGATCTGAGCAATACACAGAGGCCCTACAACACAGACCTAACACAGACATAAAAAAACAAGACAGCTGCTTCCGCATCCAGCGCTCAAAGAATATCACAGACATCTGCAGAGCTTTTGAGATGTAATAGTAATAAAATAATGACTTGGATCACATTATTGAGTTTGGTGATAAAACGAGTGGGTTTTAGGAGAGGATTTATTAGTATGCACTACTATGAAGAGGTATGTGATAAATACAGCGAACAAGGGCTGGGGCTTGGCTGCAGATGCAGTACCGAGTGTCCGCTAAGCATTAAAAAAGGACCAAGAACAAAGTACACAGAGAGAGTACTTGGAACTGCAAACACGTCAAAAAAGGATGTTAGAAAGGCCAAGAAAGAGATAGAAATGAGCAATGCTAGGGGGCTAAAACAAATTCCAAAAAGTTTCCCCAATATTCTAACAGCAAGAGAACATTCAAAAGAGGAGGTGAAATTTCTAAGAGATACAAATGGCAAAATCACAGACGAAGAGAAAAAAATAGCAAATTATTACTTTTAATAAAATTAAACTATTACTCAAGTTTTTACAAAGGAGGATACGGACAACATGCACCACATGCTGACCTGTTCCTATCCAGTTTTAAATAACTTTAGTGTAGACAGAAGTGTTAAAAGGGACTAGGAGCTCTTAAAATAAACAAATTCCCGGGACCAGATAAGCTCCTCCCAATAGTACTCAAAGAAATGAAATAAGTTATTTACAGACCACTAACCAAGATCATGCAACAGTCTCTTGACACAGGGTTTATACCAACAGACTGGAGAATTGCAAATGTAATACCAATCCACAAAAAGGGAGACAAAAACCGAACCAGGTAACTACAGACCAATAAGCCTGACTATGTAAACTTAAGCAAACTATAATGAGATCCAAAATGGCAAACTACCCATATGCTAACAGTATCCTGGGAGTCGTGTCTAACTAACCTGCTTGATTTTTTTGAGGCTGCAACGTCAACAATGGATAATTGCAAAGCATATGACATGCTTAGATTTCAAGAAAGCTTTTGACAAAGTCCTGCACAAAAGATTAATTCTCAAACTGAACGCAGTAGGGATTCAAGGAAATCCATGAATTAGGGAGTGGTTAACATGTAGAAAACAGAAGGTACTGATTGAAAACCTCAAAATGGAGCTATGTAACCAGTGGAGTACCACAGGGATCAGTATTGGGTCCTCTGCTATTCCTAATATACATTAATGACTTAGATTCTAGTAAGCAAACTTGTTAAATTTGCAGATGACACAAAAATAGGAGGAGTAGCAAACACTGTTGCAGCAGCAAAGGTCATTCAAAATGATCTAGACAGCATTCAAAACCGTGCAGACACATGGCAAATACATTTAATAGAAAAAAAGTGTAAGGTACTGCATGCAAGCAATACAAATGTGCATTATAAATATCATATGGGAGATACTGAAATTGCAGAAGAAATCTAAGAAAAAGACCTAGGAGTTTATGCTGACCTCAGAAATGTCTTAATCTAGACAATGTGGGGAAGCTATAAAAAAAGGTCAACAAGGTGCTCGGATATATAGTGAAAAGTGTTGAATTTAAATCAAGGGAAGTAATGTTAAAACTGTACAATGTATTAGTAAGATCTCACCTAGAATATTGTGTTCAGTTCTGGTCACCTCACTACAAAAAGGATATTGCTGCTCTAGACAGAGTGCAAAGAAGTGCGACCAGAATTATTCCGGGTTTAAAAGGCATGTCATATGCAGAAAGGCTAAAAGAATTAAATCTTTTAGTCTTGAACAAAGAAATCTACACGGCGATCTGATTCAAACATTAAAAATCCTAAAAGGTATTGACAATGTCGACCCAAGGGGCTTTTTCGAGCTGAAAAAAGAAACAAGGACCAGTGGTCACAAATGGAGATTAGATAAAGGGGCATTCAGAACAGAAAATACGAGGCACTTTTTTACACAGAGAATTGCGAGGGTCTGGAACCAACTCCCCAGTAATGTTGTTGAAGCTGACACCCTGGGATCCTTCAAGAAGCTGCTTGATGAGATTCTGGGATCAACAAGCTATTAACAACCAAATGAGCAATATGGGCCGAACGGCCTCCTCTCGTTTGTAAGCTTTCTTATGAAGTGATCAATTACATGACACAAATACATCAATGGACCTGTTTGTGCAATACTAACAGACACTGCAGCACGCCAGAAAGCCTTTAAAGTTTAACGGATGAAGCTGCAAGGCTCAGAAAACATGACTATTCTGCTTGGCCTATTAAGAAAATAGATTTTAGTTATTTCTATTTTTACACATCACTTTATCCTCACATATCACCCATAGCTCACATGAACAGCTTGACGCAATGTTAAACATAGCCTAGCTGCCGGACAGCTGCTTCAGTGTGAAGATTTGGGTTACAGTTTGAATGCTTTGCCATGTTTACAGTTTGAATGCTTTGCATTGCTCACAGTTTGAATGCTTTGCCATGCTCACAGTTTGAATGCTTTGTCATTCTGGACTCATTCACAGTAATTGTATAAATCAGTTGATAATGTAGCTGGGGTTATAAACAAGCTCACCTGGCTCTCCAGCTGCATCTGGCCAGTGACAGTAGCAGCAATACGTTCCTGCTGCTGTTTCTCAGCCTGAAGGCACTTCTGTTGTACATAAAGGTTGTTCTCCAGCACTTCCAGTTCTTCCTTAAAACCAAGAATAAAAAGTTCAGGCAGGAAACATTTCCCCCTTTCTTACTACCAACTGTAACTAATACAGCTCTTAATAGAAAGTGTATTTTATTCACTTATGTGCCTTCAATTCGAATCAGCATGAGGCAACATGCCATCCTGTTCAGAATATATGTGAGCACCCTGTGCATTGTGCATACTGAACATTTTCATTTAACATCCCTTGTACAACGCAAGGCTTTTATATAACGTGCTTAGTAGGATCAATTATACTTTCAATTGTGTTCATATATACACTACTACACAACAGCCGGACACTGCCCTCCTGTTGTTTTCTATGGAGGTCAGCCTCTCTGTTATTACTCAATAATATAACAATGAGAAGAGAACACTAATAAGTGCCTAAAATAGGCAAGAACAGAGATTTAAGCCGCAGTCATCACTCCTGTAATGGTCTGACACAAGAATGGCTGGTCACGGACCAGGAAAACATCCAGAACAACATGCATGGGACTAAACTGTCATAGCAATACTTTTATTAAATAATAACAAAAGAACATTGATATAAACACACACAAGAAAAGGGCACATGGGCCAAAACAAAACAGACAAACACTGTACAAAACGGTATAATCAAGTATACTTTTTTCGCCAGTGTCATATAATAAAATTCTCATATATTAAATAAATAAATAAATAAATAAATATACACAAGGGGTGGGCACTTTGCCACATGGTCTTACCTTTATCTCTTTAACCATTCAGGGTTAGTCTTAAAAGGTTACAAAAGCACTTGTTATGTGTGCTGCTGGTTGTCCATTCCTAATCACTGTTGCATTGGTTATTGAAACAAAGCCAGTGTTGTACAAAGTAAAGCACCACATTACCAAGCTCCTATCTGCCCACTCACTCACAGCCCTCTCCTCAGCACATTACCAAGCTCCTATCTGCCCACTCCTTCACAGCCCTCTCTTCAGCACATTACCAGCTCCTATCTGCCCACTCGTTCACAGCCCTCTCTTCAGCACACTACCAGCTCCTATCTGCCCACTCGTTCACAGCGTTCTCTTCAGCACATTACCAAGCTCCTATCTGCCCACTCCTTCACAGCCCTCTCTTCAGCACATTACCAGCTCCTATCTGCCCACTCGTTCACAGCCCTCTCTTCAGCACATTACCAGCTCCTATCTGCCCACCCATTCACAGCGTTCTCTTCAGCACACTACCAGCTCCTATCTGCCCACTCGTTCACAGCGTTCTCTTCAGCACATTACCAAGCTCCTATCTGCCCACTCGTTCACAGCCTTCTCTTCAGCACACTCTTGTCTGGCTGCAGGGTTGAGAATGTGCTCGGTTGTAGAAGTGGGGTGTGGAGCACCAAACCATTCTTCTGGGGGGTCCACCTCCTCCACATCAGACACCTCAATAAAGCTCTCTAAGAGGCGAAGAAAAAAAACAAAAAAACAAAGCAGCAGCTTGCTGTGAATTCTCCATATAACACTGAACACATCAAGGGGTCTGTTTTAATGAACTAAACCGTGGCAGATCCAGATACTGTTGCTATTGAACTGTTTGCCCATTAATCAGTCAATTACATGACCATCAATGACGTGTGTGTGTTACAGCTTAATTGCTCAGAATCTTACAAATCAGCACTTTACTGCAGTGCATCAAATACATATTATGCAATCTATACAGGGGCTCAGAAACAGCTCCCATAACACTTTCAATAGGAAAGCCAGGATAGCCGTTATTAATTTTGAAGCAGTTTCATTTCAGCGTATAATATTGTGGTACGATTTGCTTTATTATTAATGCAGTGTGTAAACATTCTACAGGCTATTTCCTCATGTATTTCACAACACATGTGTGTCTTAAAGGGATGTGGGCTCCAATGTTCTTCATGCCCAGGGCCTTAAGAATTCTTAATCCACCTCGACCATAGAGACATTACTTCTGAGACTGTTCCTTGTGGAACATCAGTTACCTGTGCATGGAAAATCAAAAGGGTCAATAAACATCCAAACTATGAAACATTACCTTCTGAATCACTCTCTTCACTTCCCCTCTGCAGCATTTCTGTACCTATTGCAGAGAAATCTTCCAAAATCACATTTTGTTTTGTGTCTTTAGAACTTTCCTCTTTAGAAGAATAAACTGATGTCTCTCCAGCCTCTGAAGAAAGGGTGCAGGCTGGTGAATCAGCTCCCTTCCTATTTGAAACTGCTAAGTGAGGAAGCAAAGTGATTTCTGAACCATTTTCATTTCCAAGCAGCTTGTCGGACACCCTTTTGCCCAATTCCAGTTTAGCTGCGTGGGAATGGTCATAATCGCCTTCTAGATTCCCACTTGCTTTTTCAGATCTTGAACTGCTGTCCTCCATGTGAACCACTTCAAGAGACTTGTCCTCCAGCAGCGTGCTCTGCACAGCTACGGTAGCTCGGGAAGCTTGGTTTCTTTCACAGGTTACGTCCATGATGTCCTCGTCATCGGAGCTGCTGATGAGAATTGTTTTTCTGACACCCTGCTGGTTGTTTTCAGATTGCTTCACTGGTTTTTCCTTCCTGTCGTATTTAAGAGCCACCTGGTTGGCACACAGAGTCCTTGGTGACAGTCCTCCTGAGCCAAGCACAGCGCCCTGTGTCAAGAGCTCTCCTGAGCCAAGCACAGCCCCCTGTGTCAAGAGCCGTCCTTCACTTGTATCACCTGAGCCAAGCACAGCCTCCTGTCTCAAGAGTCCTCCTGAGCCAAGCGCAGCCTCCTGTGTCAACAGTCCTCCTGAGCCAAGCACAGCCTCCTGTCTCCAGAGCTCTCCTCTACCAAGCACAGCCTCCTGTCTCCAGAGCTCTCCTCTACCAAGCACAGCCTCCTGTCTCCAGGCCATTTCACTGTCAACATCTTCCACATCTTCAGAGCTACTCTCCATGGCTGCCTGAATGGCCTGCACAGTTCTGGGAGACGGCGGGGCAGCACCAGTATGGGCGCTCTCCTCCTCCTGCACTGCCTCTCTGATTGCCCAGAGTGTGCCAGGGGAGGGAGGCTCTTCATTTGGCGCTGGGTGCCAGAGAGGAGGTTCCACACAAACGATGGCTCCTTTGGATTTGCTAGCCGAGGGCTGAATTGTTTCTTTCTCCTCCAAAGCTTTTTTAGTTTTCTTTTTCCCTGGATATGAAAAAACAAAACAAAAACAATATTATTCTTTAACAGTGATCAAAGTTTACCATGGCTTCATACACACTTGAAGTGGTTCTGATGGAGAGGCCTGTCCTTTCATTTCCTTTCAGTGTGCGGAGTTGGAAACCATGAACCCGAAGCACTCAGCAAGCCTAACCTGATGACCTTGCCTTTGCTTCTATATTGGATTGATGTCCCATGTGCATGTTTATGTCTTGGTATAATGTGTAAAGGTATATAGAGCAGCCTCCACCCCATCAAGGACAGCTCTGAAACTGACACACAACAGCAATATTTATATAGCAATGCTTTTTCATTCTTGTAAAGCTGAATGAAAATATTTAGCAAGTAATACTGCACTAGGGAATGCTGTGTTTAACATGCCTGTAATGAGTATGTAATGCGAAGTGTCCTCTGAGAGCAGCCTCCGTGTCTCCATGCTGCTGTCAGCTCCTCCCTCCATGCTGAACTCCACTGGCAGCAGCCCTGAGCTCTGCTGATTCAGCTCTGCCTGCACACTCTGGATGCGCTGGTTTAGATTGTTCCTCTTCAGCAATCCGCTCAGCTGGTACTGTGAAAACTCGAGGGATTTCTGAAGGAACAAACAAGCAGGGAATTCATTGGTGCCCTGTGTACCGCCGTGCAGCTTTAGATTATAAATAGGGCTTCTGTTTTTCTTAATTACATTTGTCAGTGCTTATTTTTTAGCTATTTTCGAGATATCCCAAAATGTTTTTTTCATTTTTTTAAAAAAATGTTTTTGTATGTCGTCAATTTTTTCCATTTCGCCACAATTTGCAATGTTGTTTTAAAACTTCCCTATCTAACAGTAATATAGCTTTAAATCCCGCGAACAAATCTCAGTTCCTAATTGTTTTATATCTCGCAAGCGGAGTCTCCAATAGAAATGTAGGAATGTGCTGCCACTCAGTTGTTGGGGTGGGTTTAAAGTATTCAGATGGAATTAATGATAGATAGATTTTTAAATGGGAAAGGGATGACGTCTTCAGTGCCCATTTCCAGAGTTTTTTCCGGCTATACACTGGATTTCATTTTTTTTTTTTGTATCAGGGTGTTTTATCGTTTATCGGTTAAAACCGAAAATCAGAAGCCCCAATTACAAATCATGAATAAATACAAACAGTCTCTGCTTCGCATCCTCCTGTTCAAGCTAGATCACTGTTCATGCATCAAGAAGAAATTATTTGGCTAAAGTCATCTTATGATTCCTAATTCCATCATTATTAAATTGTTGATTATTTACTATATTGTTTAATTAACCTTATGGTTTAGAAGTACATCTGTAAACACACAATTAGAGCTAGCATCAGTTTCACAAGAACATGTGTACACGTGTCTCCAGAAATTCAAAGACTATCAATAACACTATCAATAACTTGTGCACAAGAACATCCTTGTGATTCTTTCTACATACAGTATATAAGCAAATAGAAGCTTGATGTACACCAATACCGACATCTCCACCCCATCCTCGTTACTAGAGATATGCAAACTCCTGGTATAGAACCCCGACACTGTTAGACCAGCAGACCAGTACAGACCCCACAATGCTTTTAGAACCCCGACACTGTAAGACCAGTACAGACCCCACAATGCTTTTAGAACCCCGACACTGTTAGACCAGTACAGACCCCACAATGCTTTTAGAACCCCGACACTGTTAGACCAGTACAGACCCCACAATGCTTTTAGAACCCCGACACTGTTAGACCAGTACAGACCCCACAATGCTTTTAGAACCCCGACACTGTTAGACCAGTACAGACCCCACAATGCTTTTAGAAATACCTCTGGCGGCGCTTCAAACATTGTTCTTCGTCTCTTGCTAAACTCCTTCATCTCATTAAGGATCTCATGCTTCACTTCTGCAGGTAAAGTGGCAAATTCTTCAGAGTCGATGTCCATAGCGTTGGGATTCTCAAAAAATTCTTCCTGTTTATTGAAGAGAAAAAACAAGACTAGAGAGCTGAAATTCCTGATGTTTCTTATGGGATTCATTACTGTGTTCTTCCTGCATATTCATAGATGGTACCTGAAATATTCTCCTGTTAGTCGCTGTCTCTTCCCATTCTTGCTCAGCTTCCTCTTCAGAACTGTACAAAAATATATATTAAAAAAAAGTTTAATGATCTAAAAATGAAATTAATGAGATCACTGGCAGTCTAACATATGCTGCCACATGTATTGTTAAAGCACATTGTGAATATACAGTGTGTATCTGAAATGCTTTCTGATCAGTGATTTATTAGTTTAAAACACACACAAGTGTGAGAAATGACTGTGCTGCTCATTATTTGGAATTGCACGTTATGAGGGATTGTGTGGCCCCGCAGTTGAAAAGCACTGGTACAGTATATGAATACAGAAGTCATGGATAACTTTCTTGCTTCCACAGTGACTTTAATTCTGAAAATCAAGTATTCATTTTGAAAGTCCAGCACAAGGTTTTTCAAAACCACAAATATTTACATGGACAACCAAGAAGCTCGCAAACTACGAATTGTGGATGTCTGGCTAACCCTTACAAGACACAGTTCAATACTAAATCACAGTCTGAAGACACAGTTCAATACTAAATCACAGTCTCAAGTTTATCAGTTTGGCATCATTTACTGTTATTTTAAATATTTAGACAAATGACTTGCTGGAAAAGCCAGTTGATGATACCGTGTATCTTTGAGGTTGAAAGGCTGCACAGCACTTACCTGTTTAGTTCTTTATCTTGCAAGGAAGGCAAAACATACATATCGTCCACTTCTTCCCTTCGGACATTTGAAATGCTGGGCAAAGTCTCTTGACTGTAAAGCAACATTAAAAACTACATCAAAGAATTTCATTTTAATGTTTTTAATCCAACTTTTTCCAAAACAGCAGGTGAAAGTGACCAAATAGCGTTAAACTGAGTGTGCAGATGTTTATTCTGAAATAGGGCTGTGCGGGTAGTCACAAAACACTGAATAAGACCCAGCAGTGTCTCGCTCTCTCTGCCTCTGTATAGTAGCTGTGTGTCCAGCAGTGTCTCGCTTTCTCTGCCTCTGTATAGTAGCTGTGTGTCCAGCAGTGTCTCGCTTTCTCTGCCTCTGTATAGTAGCTGTGTGTCCAGCAGTGTCTCACTCTCTCTGCCTCTGTATAGTAGCTGTGTGTCCAGCAGTGTCTCCCTCTCTCACTCTGCCTCTGTATGGTAGCTGTTTGTCCAGCAGTGTCTCGCTCTCTCTGCCTCTGTATAGTAGCTGTGTGTTCAGCAGTGTCTTGCTTTCTCTGCCTCTGTATAGTAGCTGTGTGTCCAGCAGTGTCTCGCTTTCTCTGCCTCTGTATAGTAGCTGTGTTTCCAGCAGTGTCTCACTCTCTCTGCCTCTGTATAGTAGCTGTGTGTCCAGCAGTGTCTCGCTCTCTCACTGCCTCTGTATGGTAGCTGTTTGTCCAGCAGTGTCTCGCTCTCTCTGCCTCTGTATAGTAGCTGTGTGTTCAGCAGTGTCTCGCTTTCTCTGCCTCTGTATAGTAGCTGTGTGTCCAGCAGTGTCTTGCTTTCTCTGCCTCTGTACAGTAGCTGTGTGTCCAGCAGTGTCTCGCTCTCTCTGCCTCTGTATGGTAGCTGTGTGTTCCACTCACCTCCGGTCTCCCAAAGCAGCTTTGATGGCTTGTCTCTTCAGGAACGTTTTCAGTAGCTTCTCTGATGTTTCTTTTGACTCTTTAACTGCTTCTACCTTCCTCTGCCTTCTACTTGCCTAAAGAAGTTTATGAGGTGAATATTTTGCAACTGAATATGGTACTTCATAGAAATCACATCAAAATCAACAGAAATAAAGTAGTAACCCACCGATGCCTTCTTAAACTTGATAAGAAAATTAGTGCTTTACAAGAGTGCTAACCACAATCCCTTTTCTTACCTTCCATTGCCTGTATTCACATGCTTTTATTTGCTGTGTATTTATTGGTTCTTCATTTATTTGTGGAATGCTCATTCAGGATGAAAAAATTTGAAATACAACACAATAAGTAAACTGCTGCATCCTGGTTCCTTTGCTGTAGGTCACATGGTCTAGTTGCTGCTCAACAACTGGAGTGAATTTGAACGACCACATGTGAAGCAATCAGCTGGAAATGACTGTATAATCCCCAAACCTCAAATGAACTGCACTGGCCATGACACCAGCAATAAGAGTGCTGTGAAGTGCACTGGCCATGACACCAGCAATAAGAGTGCTGTGAAGTGCACCGGCCATGACACCAGCAATAAGAGTGCTGTGAAGTGCACCGGCCATGACACCAGCAATAAGAGTGCTGTGAAGTGCACCGGCCATGACACCAGCAATAAGAGTGCTGCGAAGTGCACCGGCCATGACACCAGCAATAAGAGTGCTGCGAAGTGCACCGGCCATGACACCAGCAATAAGAGTGCTGCGAAGTGCACCGGCCATGACACCAGCAATAAGAGTGCTGCGAAGTGCACTGGCCATGACACCAGCAATAAGAGTGCTGTGAAGTGCACTGGCCATGACACCAGCAATAAGAGTGCTGTGAAGTGCACCGGCCATGACACCAGCAATAAGAGTGCTGTGAAGTGCACCGGCCATGACACCAGCAATAAGAGTGCTGTGAAGTGCACCGGCCATGACACCAGCAATAAGAGTGCTGTGAAGTGCACCGGCCATGACACCAGCAATAAGAGTGCTGCGAAGTGCACTGGCCATGACACCAGCAATAAGAGTGCTGTGAAGTGCACCGGCCATGACACCAGCAATAAGAGTGCTGTGAAGTGCACCGGCCATGACACCAGCAATAAGAGTGCTGCGAAGTGCACTGGCCGTGACATCAGCAATAAGAGTGCTGTGAAGTGCACCGGCCATGACACCAGCAATAAGAGTGTTGACATACACGACTGAGGCAGGTAGATTTGTCCTGAATTTGTTCACAAATATACCTATACCACACTTTGTTAAGAACCTTCTAATTGTTCAAAAACATGTATACAAACCAGCGTCTGCTTCTTGAGCAGGGGGGCATCGCCGTCAAACACAAATACGGGTCGTATTCTAAAAAACAGCAGCTTGCACAGCCGATTGAACAGGGTCAGGAGGTGAGCATTGTGAACAGAGTTCCCGTCCCGGTCTCTCGCGCCTTTCAAAGCCTGGTTCAACCAAATGCTGATATCTGAATACAGAGCTAAGGAAATCCTTAATATGCAGTGTATTAAAAAAACAAACATGTTATATCTCAAAAGTAACTATATAAAACCAGGTACAGTTGAGCACCAGATTGGAAACTTGTTTTCTTCATTTTAGACCTTTGTGTAATGTTAAAAGTGAAATGCTGTTTACACACCAACAGATGGCTCATCAAGCTCCACAATGTGTCTTTCTTGATTTAGCGGTAAAAGCAGAAGTGAAAGGAACTTTAATTTCTAGCCGGTCCTGTAGAAATGTTCTGTGCCACCCTACGATAAACTAGCTACAAGGCATTGCTAATTTATGGGGACCAAAGCTAAATCGAGAGGGAAGGGCATTTTATTTTAAATAATGTTTTCAAAATAAAAAAAAAATACAAAAATTAAGGTTCTGCTTCATTTTGAATTATTAATTTTGAACCTTAAATAGACAGATTAATACTAACAGTTATAACAACACTATTTTTGTGAGTTTTGTCCAGTTGTTTGGCTTAGATATTAGTGTCTGACCAATTTTATATCACAGCTTTAGTTTATCGACTGTCCATGTAAGTACGGTTATGAGTGCAGTCAGCAGAGCGCTCCAGAGAGTTACGTGGCCCTTTCTATCGAACAGCCTGCACGGCGAGAGCGTTTCCTAACAGCAGCGAGTCGAGCTCAGAGCTGCCTCGCTGGAGCGTTACGGCCCTTTCTATCGAACAGCCTGCACGCCGAGAGCGTTTCCTAACAGCAGCGAGTCGAGCTCAGAGCTGCCTCGCTGGAGCGTTACGGCCCTTTCTATCGAACAGCCTGCACGGCGAGAGCGTTTCCTAACAGCAGCGAGTCGAGCTCAGAGCTGCCTCGCTGGAGCGTTACGGCCCTTTCTATCGAACAGCCTGCACGCCGAGAGCGTTTCCTAAGAGCAGCGAGTCGAGCTCAGAGCTGCCTCGCTGGAGCGTTACGGCCCTTTCTATCGAACAGCCTGCACGGCGAGAGCGTTTCCTAACAGCAGCGAGTCGAGCTCAGAGCTGCCTCGCTGGAGCGTTACGGCCCTTTCTATCGAACAGCCTGCACGGCGAGAGCGTTTCCTAACAGCAGCGAGTCGAGCTCAGAGCTGCCTCGCTGGAGCGTTACGGCCCTTTCTATCGAACAGCCTGCACGGCGAGAGCGTTTCCTAACAGCAGCGAGTCGAGCTCAGAGCTGCCTCGCTGGAGCGTTACGGCCCTTTCTATCGAACAGCCTGCACGCCGAGAGCGTTTCCTAACAGCAGCGAGTCGAGCTCAGAGCTGCCTCGCTGGAGCGTTACGGCCCTTTCTATCGAACAGCCTGCACGCCGAGAGCGTTTCCTAACAGCAGCGAGTCGAGCTCAGAGCTGCCTCGCTGGAGCGTTACGGCCCTTTCTATCGAACAGCCTGCACGGCGAGAGCGTTTCCTAACAGCAGCGAGTCGAGCTCAGAGCTGCCTCGCTGGAGCGTTACGGCCCTTTCTATCGAACAGCCTGCACGCCGAGAGCGTTTCCTAACAGCAGCGAGTCGAGCTCAGAGCTGCCTCGCTGGAGCGTTACGGCCCTTTCTATCGAACAGCCTGCACGGCGAGAGCGTTTCCTAACAGCAGCGAGTCGAGCTCAGAGCTGCCTCGCTGGAGCGTTACGGCCCTTTCTATCGAACAGCCTGCACGCCGAGAGCGTTTCCTAACAGCAGCGAGTCGAGCTCAGAGCTGCCTCGCTGGAGCGTTACGGCCCTTTCTATCGAACAGCCTGCACGGCGAGAGCGTTTCCTAAGAGCAGCGAGTCGAGCTCAGAGCTGCCTCGCTGGAGCGTTACGGCCCTTTCTATCGAACAGCCTGCACGCCGAGAGCGTTTCCTAAGAGCAGCGAGTCGAGCTCAGAGCTGCCTCGCTGGAGCGTTACGGCCCTTTCTATCGAACAGCCTGCACGCCGAGAGCGTTTCCTAACAGCAGCGAGTCGAGCTCAGAGCTGCCTCGCTGGAGCGTTACGGCCCTTTCTATCGAACAGCCTGCACGCCGAGAGCGCTTCCTAACAGCAGCGAGTCGAGCTCAGAGCTGCCTCGCTGGAGCGTTACGGCCCTTTCTATCGAACAGCCTGCACGCCGAGAGCGCTTCCTAACAGCAGCGAGTCGAGCTCAGAGCTGCCTCGCTGGAGCGTTACGGCCCTTTCTATCGAACAGCCTGCACGCCGAGAGCGTTTCCTAACAGCAGCGAGTCGAGCTCAGAGCTGCCTCGCTGGAGCGTTACGGCCCTTTCTATCGAACAGCCTGCACGCCGAGAGCGTTTCCTAACAGCAGCGAGTCGAGCTCAGAGCTGCCTCGCTGGAGCGTTACGGCCCTTTCTATCGAACAGCCTGCACGCCGAGAGCGTTTCCTAACAGCAGCGAGTCGAGCTCAGAGCTGCCTCGTTGGAGGTCCAAAATGGCCGACCAGCACTATCAGTGCGGTAGCTGTAAATGGATTTTTTCAAATATGGATTTGTATGACCAGCATATGTGTGATAAATAATATTTTTGTTGTCATTTTAGCTTTTTAAAACTGACTATGGTATTGTTTTAAGTGTCGACTGAATTAGAAAAGGTAACATAGACTACTTATAACTTGACAAATCTGACTCGTGCCACGAGATGTTAAACCAAAAGTGTCAGGAGCAGTAATTCCATTTAAAAAAAATACACAAAAACTGCAGAACTTGCTTAAAGCACCTGCCACTGCTACCATGCAGTTTTGTAAAAAAAAAAAAAAAAAAAAAGAAACATAAAAACATACAAACATACAATCATGAAACAGGGGCAACTGAACAACTTCACTGTTTCTGACTGTGACAAAAAATGAAGGCCGTTTTTGCTCTGCTTATTTCCTCAGAAATACTGTTAATATGCGTCCCCTGGAGCATATTAACATTATTTGCTTCCGAGTGGTGTTATTGTGTGCAGTTCATTCTGATTGTGAAGCACCTCGTGGTTGTTTTTCTGTTTGATATTTTTTCCTTTTTAAAAGTAATTAGAAGGAACAGTCTATCATTCTACCTTGTAATTAAGTGGGATAGCTGCATGCCTTTGTCTTATGAGGTTTTCACTTCAATTCAGGCCACTAAGATTTCAGTTCATAAAAGCTCCCTTATTTTGAAATCTCAGTGTTGATAGGTATGCGGAACCTGCTTTCACAGTCTGTGCTGCTTGCTGCAGAGTGATGGTTACCATGGCGATCCCCCCTCTGTCATCTTAAGTGAGCAGGACCCAAATGACTGAGTTCTTTTACTTAAACATCAACAGTAGGTTAACTGGACAGCTAATAAGGCAGGAAAGGACTGAAAATACAAACAAAAAATAATGCAGCTCAAACAATCGTTTTGACAAGTCGAAATATAAAATGTTTTACCAGCATGTAGTACTGGGCCATACTGACTTACTTTCACCTCTGGGCAAAAGCTAGAAAACTCTAAAGAAACGAAAAAAATATATAAATGCTTTGCGAGGTGAATGAAGAGTGATAATAAGGATACCAACAGCAAGGACTTTCCCCTCTAGGGTCTCTGGATTAATTGGTCTTCCTGTGCATTCAAGCAGCTTCCACAAGCCCTGCACTCCCATGCTGCTTCATATGTGGGTTATACCTGAATGGGAAAATAAACTGGAGAAAACATGAGCGCCCTTTAAACCTTCATTTCACAATGCAATCTGAAATGAATAGCATGAGACAGAATTATTACATTCCAATGCAGTCCATCTTTAAAAAGAGTAGCAGGACCAGGGGAGTGTCACAGAACAACATAGGAGTTTACTGTACTGTACAAGCAGACCACACTCTGGGTAAGAGGGTTACTGTACACCCCAGAGAATTACATCTCAAGCAGACCACACTCTGGGTAAAAGGGTTACTGTACACCTCAGAGAATTCCACCTCAAGCAGACCACACCCTGGGTAAGAGGGTTACTGAACTTCACCTCAGAGAATTCCACCTCAAGCAGATCACACTGGGTGAGGGTTACTGTACACCTCAGAGAATTCCACCTCAAGCAGACCACACTCTGGGTAAGAGGGTTACTGTACACCTCAGAGAATTCCACCTCAAGCAGACCACACCCTGGGTAAAAGGGTTACTGTACACCTCAGAGAATTCCACCTCAAGCAGACCACACCCTGGGTAAGAGGGTTACTGAACTTCACCTCAGAGAATTCCACCTCAAGCAGACCACACTCTGGGTAAAAGGGTTACTGTACACCTCAGAGAATTCCACCTCAAGCAGACTGCACTCTAAGTAAGCAGTTGCTTGATCGTTTTTTTTTTTTTTTTTTTTTTTTTTTAATTTGTATTATTTTTGTATACATTATATAACCACATATTTGTATTTCAAGTGTATTCCCCTGGTATCAAGTTCTAACTAGAATGATGTACTCAACACATCGTTAGAACGTGAACTCGTTTATTGACTTGCACTACAATCTTCTGATACATTTCTCAATAAACCCCCTCTAATAAGACACCCAGCGTCCCCTGGAGCATATTAACAGTATTGCAATCACGCTATCCTTACAGTCGATAGTCCTCGAAGCATCAAAAGATATCATTTTGACATGCAAGTTGAAAACGAGGTCAGCTCAAACACTGCTAATTTCTAAACTATCACTAACACACTGAAGTTTCTCTTCCTAATTTTATTGTGTAGACAACGTACATTTTAGAAAGATATAACACCAACATTTCAATTAACACTGTCTCACTGTAATGAGTCAGTCGGCGAATGTAATATATTACATCTGAACGCTTCCTTCTTAAAACAGTATAAGCAAACACAGCAGTTACACAAATAAATAAATAAATACATTAAATATATATATATTTCTGCAATAGAACGAGGTTCAAAGCGGCGACCTAATTCAAGCATTCAAAATTCTAAAAGGTACTGACAATATCGACCCAAGAGACTTTTTTGACCTGAAAAAAGAAACAAGGACCAGGGGTCACAAATGGAGATTAGGCAAAGGGGCATTCAGAACAGAAAATAGGAGGCACTTTTCTACACAGAGAATTGTGAGAGTCTGGAATCAACCCCCCAGTAATGTTGTTGAAGCTGACACCCTGGGATCCTTCAAGAAGCTGCTTGATGAGATTCTGGGATCAATAAGCTGCTAACAACCAAATGAGCAAGATGGGCCAAATGGCTTCCTCTCGTTTGTAAACTTTCTTATGTTCTTATAAGTTAAATGCAAAACCTGAACAAAGTAAAAACTGGTAATACTAATAAATACAACACACCGAATACCTTCTTCGCTAGTCTTGACAGCTGCTGCAATATGCAGTCAAACCATAAGCGTGTTTCCACTGCAAGTCCACAGACAGCAGGCATTACAAGACTGCAATACCTCGACTATGCTTTGTTATCAATGCTTGTACGTCCTGTATATCCACCCGACCATTTAGTGTCTCCAAAAAACAGTTCCGCTTATCATGGGTGGCGCGTTCAAGTGTTTATTTTCAGATCAGACATACTAAGTGGATTTACAAAAAATGTATTATAAATTATCATAAAAAAAAACTATTCTTTAAAATAATTGTTTAAATAAAAAAAAAAAAAAAAAAAAAAATAAATAAAAAAAAAAAAAAAAAAAAAAAAAAAAAACACGAATCGCTGGTATCAAAAGTCCCTCAACTAGGTCATTTCCTCTTACGGGAACGACTCCAGCCCAAAGTCGTTGTATTTCAGCTCTAGTTTACTTCCCAGCACTGGACAGCCGACCAATATTCTAGATATTCAATAGCAAACCGCGGAGTGGAGTTTCCGCTGCCACTTGTTAATCTTTAATCATTTTGTAAAAGAATATCCGTTGGCTTTGAGAGCATTTACACGAAATAAACATGAATGAAAAGGTTGTCATTTTAGACGGTGATTTTGCAACAGGATTAGAAGCGGGTGGGTTTAAGATCCAGGTAGGCTATATTAATATTTTTTAATTATATACAATAAAGTTTAAACTATGTTTGTAACCTTACCAGTTTCCCCTGCAACGCATTTTAAATTTGTTGACGGTTAAACGGCTCGTTTCACAACCCCTGATGTCGAAACCAGTCTCACAACAGAAACACAGAACTGAACCTTATTTTATTTTGGACAGGGAGATCCCTTGTGGAGTGCCAGATTAATTCATACGAATCCCCAGGCAATCAAAGAAGCGCACTGCAGGTACGCTGAGGCCATTTATTTGTATTTATTTTTAGGACTTGAGCTGCTTGGCTGAAGTTTAATTAGCAGCAGTAAGCAGCCGTGCACATTATTTTTGTTTTGTAACTGACTGAATGCGGGTTTCTGGTGCAGCTATATTCCAGGACCTCGCTGTAAACGAGATGCAAATCTGAATATCTGCTTTTTCTGGTTAAACAATATAGAACTGTGTTAATGCTCTTTTTTTAAAAAGACCCTAACATTGGTCTCCGCTGTGAAGAATGTGTAATAAAAGAGTTTGTTAGAAACAGCAGGTGGTACCTGTGGAATGTAAATTGTATTTTGGAATTAAAAAATGGTGTTTAGTGGAATAGTTTATATAAAGATGCTGTCTAGTGGAATAGTTTATATAAAGATGCTGCCTAGTGGAATAGTTTCTGTCTTGTTTTATTCGGTAGGTTTCTTTCGAGCGGTGCTGATGTTATCTGTACAGCTACTTCTCAGGCGAGTGTGGAGGGCTTTATGAAGTTCCTGGGACTGAGCTCAGAGCAAACTGTCCAGCTTCTCATGTCAGGGGTGTATCGTGCTAAAGAGGCAGCGCAGGAATTTCATCAAACCTGCCGTGATCCAGGTGAATGGACTCTGATGTAGGGCAGCCCGCTTCATTTTTAGATCTACAATCTACAGTGTTTGGAAGCTGCAGATTTCTGAGACAATGCTAGAAATGGAAGTGTCTGTATCCTCCTAGAACTGAATCACTGTGCTACTGTGTAATTTCGCTCTGGCTGCAGTAGTCAGGTCAGCTTCCTCCTAGAATTGAATCACTGTGCTATTGTGTAATTTCGCTCTGGCTGCAGTAGTCGGGTCTGGTGCCTGCTCGTACTGAATCACTGTGCTGTCGTGCAGTTTCACTCTGGCTGCAGTAGTTTCTGTGACCTAGAACCCAGGAAGAAACACTTTCATTCATTTCGTTGTATCCATTTGTCTGTGTATCAAAAATGAAAGTAGAAAAAACAAGCTCAGAACCAAAAGATCTTCAGTACAAAGAAAAAGGGGCCCGTGCTAATTCTGCAGAGCAGCAAGAGGCAAGACAATGGGATTTAAAATCTTGCAGCAATGCTTTTAAGATTAGGTCTTTACTGCAATACAGTGTGATCTAAACCAGCATGTGATCTAAAGCAGGTACATGTCATAGCTGATTATCCTGTTAAATTCTATTCAAACAATGAATAACTACCGTCTTTATAGATTTCATACAGTACAGTATTTATATATATATTTCTATATCTATTTATATATTTGTTGTTCTTTCAGAAAGGAAGATGCTTTTAGTTGCTGCTTCTGTTGGACCTTATGGTGCCTTTCTGCACGATGGGTCAGAGTACACAGGGGCCTATGAGGAAACAATGCACTTACAGGTACTGTGTACATGAGCACTGTACACATCACTACACACCTGAGAGATCTTGTTAGAAATGATACATGCTTCTCTCTCTGGTTTGGTTACTGTACACAGCACTACACACCTGAAAGATCTTGTTAGAAATGACACATGCTTCTCTCTCTGGTTTGGTTACTGTACACAGCACTACACTACTCTGATTCGGTTGCAGGATTTCAAAGCGTGGCATTGGCAACAGATCCTGCGCTTGGTGTCAGCCTGACTGTGGTAAGCACACACAGTATCAGTAGGTGCCGCACATGTTTAATTGATACAAACTCATTTAGACAGTCACACCACTTCTGTTTATCGACAGGTGGCTGTTGTGGAACTACCCCTTCAGACATTGCACAGCTAAAACATCGGCTGCATGATCACAATAACAGTCAAGAGGATGCTGCAGTGTGAGGGACCATATTAACCAAATACGAGACAGAAACATTGTACTAATAGATTGTGTGATTTCAATGATGTGAATAAAAATATATACCAACACTGAAGAACAAGTAGAAATCTTTATTTAAAAAAAAAAAAAAAAAAAAAAAATCCTCACCTCACTGTCTAAACATAAACTGAATAATAATAATAAACTTTATTTTGTATGGCGCCCTTAAAAGCAGTCATCTCAGAGGGCTTCACAATTAATTGATTATGCATAAAAAAAAAAAAACACAAGGAAATAAAACAATTATAAAAATCTTAAACGCCTTTCTAAAAAAGCAAGTCTTTAAAATTAACTTTAAAAACACTCAAAGAAGCCGAGTGATCGCTAGTGGAATAGAGTTCCATAATTTGGGGGCATAGCAACAGAAGGCCCTGTCGCCCATAGAGCGCAGGCGGGACACAGCAGTCTGAAATTAGCAGAGCGGAGGTTGCGAGTGGGAGTGTTGAAAAAAAAAACACACAAGTCAGAAATAGAGGACAATGACTTCACTACAGTGTGGCTGCCACTGAACGGCAGTACAATTTCACATACAAGCTCATGTATATACTATATATATTTATTTAGATGTAAGCAAACATGCAGTCATCGTTTTGTATTTCACAAAAAGAGATTTAAAAATGCACACACCAACTTCACAATTCAGCACTTGCTGTATTCATCTCATATGATATATGGTAGTTTGGTTGCATGAGAATCTTAATGAACCCAACTTCACACAGCCCTGGGCTTGCCCTTTTATAGAAAGACAGACAGAAACTTTCTGTGCTTTCCCATCAGTTGCAGTACTGGTATACCTGTAACTTGACAATCACACAACAGTATACCACTGTTTTGTAGTTTGATAAGCCCACACACACTAAAGTGATGTCGATGCAGCTGTTTTATTGTTCTAGGTGATCAGTCAGCTTGGTCCATCTGCTCTAGAGAATCCCCAGCTCCACTGTCACACAGCCCTGGATTGTTACATCAGTGTCTTCTACCCAAAGCTCTCATTGACAAACATTGTCACTCCACCCAACCCCACATGCACAGCAATGGTGTTCTCCACACTGTAACATTAGCAAACACTGTCACTCCACCCAACCCCACACGCACAGCAATGGTGTTATGCACACTGTAACATTAGTGATTTGTGCTCACACTATAGGGTTTCACATGGATTACTTCACACAGCAACTGCGTGGTGTACTTTTATAAAGATGCTTTTCTATTTCTATAAGTTTTTTTTTTTCACCCTCCCCTGAAGTAAGAGAAAAACAAACTCCTGACCTGGGAGGAGGTGTTCTTGCAGTACATTTCAGCTCTGCAGTTTACATTTGTACCTGGGTCTGTGCTCCAGTGCAGGGAGCACAGCTGTTCTTTGCATATAGTTGTTTTAATCAGCAGGCTCTCTGTCCCTTTCACTCTCCGGGGCTACAGCTCTCCTGCATTCGGAGGTGTTAGATAATCTCTTCCATTCTTTTTGAAAGCCTCCACTAAGAGTCCTTCCCAAGCATCCGCGGTGTTTGACGGGACTGTCGTCTTCCATGCTGTCAGAGATGCCTGCCCCGCTGCGAGCCGAGACCTGCTCATGAACTTCATGCCCAAGGTTTTCAAAGTGTGACGCCCAGGGGCCCAGTCTTTGCCAGTTTACTCTTTGGAATGCTAGGAGACAGTGCAGGTTACCCCCCACCTGTTACAAATCAAATGTAGGAAAGCCTTCATCCACATTATTATTCATCAGATATCTAGCTTTAATATTCATCCCGTGGAGAATATCAATATTTAACATGTCAGTATTTATAAAGTATTGCCAAAATGGAAATGGTTTTGTGATTATGAAAAGTAGGGAAAAGGCATGTACATTTTTGCATTGTTTTCATACAGAAAATGAATGTGTTCTTTAATAGATCTTACACCCTACTGCTGCACAGGTGTTTGGACAGGCATTACTACATTAAACTACAGTATATGTATAGGATTCCTTCTGGTTAACTGAAGTTCTGCAGATTTGAAGAAAACGTACCTTCTTTGTTTTTCGGTATTGTAAACCCCTGTCTGTGTGACGAATGTCGAGATATTCTGGATTCTGTGTATTGAGATCTGTCACTATGTCCGCCCACCTGAAAACATTCAAATCACAATAGAATCAAACTAGATTCCAGTATATCTGAGGAAAAATAAAACATGCATCGTGTCATGACACCTTTGATATGGTCATATGTTCAAACGATGTGGAAGTTGGTATGACTGAAAGAATAATAGAACAATGCTGTTTAAAAAATGTGGGCTCCAGTCAACCTAGAATCCTTAGAATAATTCTCCTCATGACAGTCACCCTCATCAGGGCTTTAGGGGTGAATGGAGATTAAAGTTGGATTTTAAAGCTACATAAAAACACATCAACATACTTTTTGCAGTGTATAGCTGGATGTTTCCTACTTGGCTCTCCAATAAGTATCCAGTGCTCCACTTCCTTATGTGGGAGAGGACCCCTACACAAAGACAAAGAGACAGAGGTCACAATTGAATTCCAGTAGCCAGTTGTTTATCTAGGCATCTGGTATCAGCCCTGATCTCTCACAGCTCAACTGGCGTCCCACTGGTTCCTCCAGCCTGGGTGCTGGTGGCTGTGTTGTAGTGCAATGAAAAGGGCTGCACTCTCATCTTGGAAGGTACATTCAGCAAGGCGAGCTGTGCTTGACCAACTTGTTCAGGTCCAGGTGCACACATAATGCACTGTGCTCTTCCAGGATGAAGTAATGAACGCAGCCTGGTCTGGATATGAAAAAGTGGCAGGAGGCTCTACAGCACACGAGTGGGTCCAAAACACTGGCCGGGTACTTCAGATTTCATTGGTTTGGGTTTCCTGCACTCTGCTATTACTGTATTTATACAAAGGGTTTCTGAGGAGAACACAAAATACAATACATGTCTAGACTTCGATGTGTGTGCTGATCATGGGTGGCGCGTATAAGAGGCTTGGGGAGGCTAAGCCTCCCCAAAATAAATTACCCAAACCCTCACAAGAAATTGTTCTGACCGACACAAAAAATATTTGTGAGAAGATCGATGTTTTTTTGGGTTTTTTTTTTTCCGCAAGCACGCAAAGCAGATTTAACAAACATATTTCTCGTGTTTCTACTGCACAACCACCAGATCACTAGGGCAGCTGGGATATAAAAATCAACACTGTAGACCAGGGGTCCTCAAAGTAATTTTGGCACGGGCATAAATTGATCTTACTTGGCTGTTTGCGGGCACGCTGACTATTGCATAGGTTATTATCTTACACAGTGCTTTCCTGCGACACGTGCAGTATATATTTTAGTGGGAGTTATTCTTGGCTCACTCTGATAAGTGAGAACCAGAAACTTGGTTGTCTGAGAGTGATGGGGACAAATATAATATTTGTGGGTATACACTGTATAGGAAAGACAGGCAGGACAGAAGAGGAGGAGGGGTAGCGCTATACATAAGAAACAGTCTTGAAGTTCAAGTGTTAAACCTGGACAAAGAAAACGAAGCCGAATCAATATGGGTCAGAATAACAGACAAAAATTCAAAGGGCATAATAATAGGAGCATGCCATAGACCGCCAGATTCAGACAGTGAGCAAAATAATCTGTTATACAATGACATTAGAAATGCGTGTAGCAAAGGAGAAGCCATACTAATGGGGGATTTCAACTTCCCCCCCATATAAAATGGGAAAACCCAGGGGGGGAACACGACGGATTAAATTGAAATGGTGGAAATGACAAATGACTGCTTCCTAACACAGTTTGTCAAGACACTGACTAGAGGGGACGCATGCCTTGATTTAGTCTTTTTAAATAACGAAGACAGAATAACTAAAACAGAGGTCAGAGAACCCCTAGCAAACTCAGACCACAACATGGTCTCATTTGAAGTGTTTTTTAAATCCCCCAAAGTAATGACTAAAGCTAAGGTTTACAATTTTAGAAAAGCAAACTATGAAGGTATGAAACAGAGACTAACAGAAGTAGATTGGAGTAAAATAGAGAAAACAGCCACAGAAAAAGGATGGCTGTTCTTCAAAAAATGTAGTACTAGAGGCGCAAAACAATTACATTCCTAAAGTAGACAAATCTAAATGTAAAACTAAATTGCCAAAATGGTTTAATAGATCAATTAAAAAAAAATATTCAGCGAAAAAAGGCACTTTACAGAGTGTTAAAAAAGGACCAAAAAGAAAGTACACAGAACTGCAAACGCAAGTCAAAAAGGAAGTTAGAAAGGCCAAGAGAGAAATAGAAATGAACATTGCTAAAGGGGCTAAAACCAATTCCAAAATGTTTTTCCAATATTACAACAGCAAGCGAACATTCAAAGAGGAGATTAAATGTCTAAGAGATACAAATGGTAAAATCGTAGATGAAAAAAAAAAAAAAGCAAATATAGTAAATAATTACTTTTCACAAGTTTTTACAAAGAAGGATACGGACAACATGCCCCACATGTCATCCAGTTCCTATCCAGTTTTAAATAACTTTAGCATAACTGAGGCAGAAGTGCCAAAGGGACTAGGAGCTCTTAAAATAAACAAATCCCCTGGGCCGGATGAGATCCTCCTAATAGTACTCAAAGAAATGAAAGTAGTTATTTACAAACCGCTAACCAAGATCATGCAACAGTCTCTTGACACGGGTGGTACAGACAGACTGTAAAATTGCAAATGTAATACCGATCCACAAAAAGGGAAACAAAACTGAACCAGGTAACCATAGACCAGTAAGCCTGACTTCTATTATATGCAAACTTATGGAAACTATAATAAGATCCAAAATGGAAAAATACCTATATGGTAACAGGGTGCTGGAAGACAGTCAGCATGGTTTTAGGAAAGGGAGATCGTATCTAACTAACTTCCTTGATTTTTTGAGGCTGCAACTTCGGTAATGGATAATTGCAAAGCATATGACATGGTTTATTTAGATTTCCAGAAGGCTTTTGACGAAATCCCACACAAAAGATTAATTCTCAAACTGAACGCAGTAGGGATTCAAGGAAACACATGTACATGGATTAGGGAGTGGTTAACATGTAGAAAACAAAGTACTGATTAGAGGAGAAACCTCAGAATGGAGTGTGGTAACCAGTGGAGTACCACAGGGATCAGTATTAGGTCCTCTGCTATTCCTAATCTACATTAATGATTTAGATTCTGGTATAGTAAGCAAATTTATTAAATTTGCAGACGACACAAAAATAGGAGGAGTGGCAAACACTGTTGCATCAGCAAAGGTCATTCAAAATGATCTAGACAAGATTCAGAACTGGGCAGACACATGGCAAATGACATTTAATAGAGAAAAGTGTAAGGTACTGCATGCAGGAAATAAAAATGTGCATTAAAAATATCATATGGGACATACTGAAATTGGAGAAGGTATTTATGAAAAAGACCTAGAGTTTTTGTTGACTCAGAAATGTCTTCATCTAGACAATGTGGGGAAGCTATAAAAAAAGGCCAACAAGATGCTCAGATACATTGTGAAAAGTGTTGAATTTAAATCAAGGGAAGTAATGTTAAAACTGTACAATGCACTAGTAAGACCTCATCTTGAATATTGTGTTCAGTTCTGGTCACCTCGCTATAAAAAAGATATTGCTGCTCTAGAAAGAGTGCAAAGAAGAGCAACCAGAATTATTCCAGGTTTAAAAGGCATGTCATATGCAGACAGGCTAAAAGAATTGAATCTGTTCAGTCTTGAACAAAGACGACTACGTGGCGACCTAATTCAAGCATTCAAAATTCTAAAAGGTATTGACAGTGTCGACCCAAGGGACTTTTTCAGCCTGAAAAAAGAAACAAGGACCAGGGGTCACAAATGGAGTTTAGAAAAAGGGGCATTCAGAACAGAAAATAGGAGACACTTTTTTACACAGAGAATTGTGAGGGTCTGGAATCAACTCCCCAGTAATGTTGTTGAAGCTGACACCCTGGGATCCTTCAAGAAGCTGCTTGGTAAGATTCTGGGATCAATAAGCTGCTAACAACCAAACTAGCAAGATGGGCCGAATGGCCTCCTCTCGTTTGTAAACTTTCTTATGTTCTTACAAGGCCAAGTTTCAGACAGTAATTGTGAGTGCTGCGCTTATTCTTTTAAATAATTTATATAAAATATACAATGGAAATATTTTAATAGCATGTTTACACAGATAACCATTAAACAAAATTCTCTTATATATAGCAAAGAGAGCTCTCTCTCTCTATATAGATATATATATATATATATATATAACTATATATATATATATATATATATATAGATAGATCTCAGAGAGCAAGAGACAGAGAGAAAAAATAAAATTCTAAATACTGAAATGTATTATTTTTCACAATAACAGTCGGCGAAAGTTCTCACCTGGCCTATTAACATCCCAGTTGATTGGAATGACTGGACAGCTGTCAGATCTTTCACTTTCTCATTGGCTACTCACTCGCCTTCAATATTCATGCAGAATACTGTGAATGGCCTCTGTTTGCTTATGATTGGATAGCTGCGTAAAAGTTGGCAGATATTTGACTCTCCTATTGGTTAAGCTTACTGTCAGTACCTGCAACTGAATTTATGTCCCAACCAGCTAACTTATGATTGGGCTACCGCAGAGAAAATACAGACATTCAATTGGTTGATTGTATCGCAGAGGCCCTTGAGGGGAAAAAGAGGTACAAGCACAGCATAAGCGAGCAGCGCTGTCAGACTGCTGTGGCGCTTTTATTGGAAAACGTGTTTAAAGCTTTATTTACTTTTCCATGCTACGACCTGCTAGAAATGTGTTCACGACCCACAATTTAAGAACAGCTGCTGCAGGCATGATACCCTGGCTTCGCGGGCACCACTTTGAAATGCACCTAAATCCTATATCTGCCTACAGCAGTGGTCCTCAATGTCACTGCAGGAGAATGCTTGGCTGGTTTAACGTCAATTCTTCCCGCCGATCTGAGCCCCCCATACCGCTGCAGGAGGCAGTCGACGAAAACACTGACTCCTTTTCGCTCATTCGCTTGACTGGAACATTCAATTCACAATGTCAACATTTATTCTAAATTGCTGTTATCTATACAAACAGCTTGATCTGAATCTGATTTTACAGAACTGGTGGCAGAACATTTTCGTAGCATATCATCTGTTTTAACGCACCACCGTTTTGTGAAAATTTGTAACTGCAGGTGACGCTACATACTTCCTTCTATTGAGAGCAAATGTCGCCTTTCAGAACACTGTTTGTGGTGCCAGATTATGAATGTTTCTTAAGTTTATTCTTTAGATTTTTCCAGTCATTCACTCCATTTTCAGAAAGCAGGGTCTTTTGAACTTCTGAAAAAGTGTTTGCAAGGAAAGCAGAAAACCACAGCTGCCCATTTACTGTGCTCTAAATATGAAAATGTATTTTAATATTCTGATGAAAATGAATGGTTTTGATTACCAAAGACAGTTCTCAGATACACAGGTAAACAAGGTATTTTATTGTACAACAAATGCAGGGGAAAAGCGTGGAATACTAGCCTCCCCAAATGAACGACTCCTGCACCGCCTGTGGTGCTGATCAATTTCAAGAGTTTTTCTCATTCTTGGTTTCTAAACAGATGACTGTGTGGCTGGGCGGCATTGGTCTGTCATTGCACATTGAGTGATGAATTGCGCAGTTTCTTGATGTTTCAATGAAGAACTCCAGTTTGATCAGAACAGATGCTACTCTAAAAGGAGACGAATACCACAGGATTCTGTGCGCTACTGAAATGAATACTGAAGCATGGCCCTATTTATAAACAACACGTCCACAGTGAGTGTGCACTGAAAGGAAGGCTTTCACTGAAACTGCACAGGTGTGATACTGAAGACAGAGGATTGGCAGACCCTACCTGTATGCTTTAGCAGCTTTCAATGGGGTTGCTTCAAATCCCACTGGACAGAAGTAGTGATTCTGACAGTGGTAGATATAAGCCATCGAATCGTCTTGTAGTCCTCGAGTTAATTTCAATAAAGCTCCTTCAGCTACACACAGAAAGACTTGCGTTATTACACTGCAGTAAGAGGGGTATCATGCCAACACTCAACCAAGCAATTTAATAAGCAGCATTATTCAGGAGTCTTAATGTGAAGAGGAGCCTCTGGTCACTGGATTCAGTTTCTTTTGTTATTTCTAGATTTAGCACTATTGAGCGTTTATTAGTTATGGGTGAAACCCAAACTAGTCTTGCAAATAGTAAGTAGTGTGGTGTGGAGACAGTTTGTTGCCAGTTTAATTGAGTGCATCAGAAAATTCACACATTATGATAATGTGGTTTCACTGTGTTTAAAGTAAATTGTACATTTACAGTATTTTCAAACATAATACCTATTCAGCAGTTCATTGTTCTCAATATGTTATGATGTGCAAGTCATTTTGGGTAGAATGTCCAGATATCTCAATGTCTGACTCATGAGAATTAGTGACTTGTACTCGCACTTACCCGTTTCCCCAGCGGTCCTGTTTTTCCCATGCGGTTTGTATAAAATATATGAACATCCTCGAACACGAAAGTTATCATTGATTTGTCTGAACCACCTGTTAATACAACATTTTACAAGGTCAGATTAGCATTGTTATTATTTTCAATAGCATTGGATACAGTAAGCAGCTCAACCCACCGCATTAGTGTTGCATTTCCAGTGAAGGGACCGAACTTGATCTCTTCAAAGGGTGGCTGGAAGCCCAAAATAAGCAACGCCTCCTCTTGGGTGATTGGTGGGAGACTAGAAAATACATTTGAACAAGCTGAAAGATTGCTGCTTCAGATCAGTTTGCACACACTGCTTGAGGGTTCATTACTTAACACTGAAGAAAAGGAATCCCCTGCATTGTCCCACCTCATCAGCAAGTCAGTTGCAGCTGTGTGGAGATATTCACACTGGCTAGAAAACACTGCTGCTGCTGCTTAAACAGTCTGGGCTATGAGACAGAACTATGTCCCACAGCTTACATCACCAAACTGATCACCATGCAGATGAGATTTTCTTGAAGGAGGGAATTCATTGTGGCATTATTCTTACCTCCCTGCCCCAAGTGTGCTGTACAAGAAATTCCAACACGACACCAGAGAGGAAATTCCACAGGAAGTCTTGTACTGGGGACGACTGATGCAATACCTGAGCGCAAAATATTCAAAAGAACATTAAACATCCTTAGTCCACCATTGCTTGCAACCAAATGATAAAGGGATACACAAGCATTTAACATTAACTTATATATGTGTGTGTGTGTCATTATATATATCTTGCAAATTACTACTATAATACTGGATGGGTGTTCAAAGAGACACACGGGCTTGTTTGTCTTTGAAGCCAAGCCATCACTTTCTTTTATATAATAAACCCACCATCTTCTTTGATCCAGTACTTTTCTCTGTTTTATTTCTTCCAGTGTTGCCTGCTGGGGAAACTCTTGTAAGTTTCGACAGTGCTTATCAGATGCCTTTATCTTCCTGCAGCCAGTCTTCAAGTTGCCTACAGAAAATGAATGAGTTCTTTATAATCTAACCAAACCTCACAGAATAGAATGTACTGACACAGAGCACAGTTGTAGCCCATTTCGTAGACTCCATTTCGTGGACTGTTTTCAGACTCACCTGTCCAGCTTTTCATTCTTATTAGAACAGTATCAAAGTCTGTGGTGTCGATCTCCCACGCTAGCACAGGCTTTGTGTGACTGGCAGACACGGCTTCCATAGCAGAGTCCCCCTCACAAGTGATACTGGAGCTGCTGTGATCCTGGCCCTCAGCGTGCGACTGTACGAGCGGGGCTGCAGGGGCTGAGTGTTTAGAGGAGTGATAGAGACACGCAGCCTGGTTCACCAAGGCGTAGTCTGAACACACTGTGTAAAACTGTTCCCGGGAGTGTGTCACTAGGCAGGCCCGTGGACGCTGCCCTTCGCTGTTTGATCCTCCAGATTCAGCCGAAGCACCTCGGCTCAAAGAATTGAACAAGGCGTGTTCCCCCCCATCTCTGCTCCGCGGCTTCTCCACAGCAGCCTTGTCACCGCTGCCTGAAAGATCTGTGGCTGGACTTCCTGCAGTGTTAGGCATTGAATGAAGCTGGGATAGTACATGAGAGAAGAGTCGGCTATTAAGAGGATTTTTTAAATCCAGCCATGCAACAGAACACCACCGGCCGAATCTGGAAAAGAACAAAAATTTATATGGATTTTTAAAGCAAGTTGTTTCCATGTCAGATACACACAGCAGATTACAACAGAAATACTGTTCACTCAAGAAAGCACATTACAACAGAAATACTGTTCACTCAAGTCCGGTATTTCAAGATAAGATTTCAGGGAAAATGTCAGACACAGCTAGTCTGTGTCAAACACAGTGAGACAGCTGCTACAGATGGTAGGAGGTACAGATTCAAACTTGGGCAGTGTCTCTTGTGCTTCTTTTCTTTATTTTATCACGGATGACCCTGCAAACCACACTGGTCTGGAGTGTAGCTGTTTTACACGCAATTTACTCCAGCATGCAACATCCCACCTAAACAACAGAATAGTGAAACAAAAGGCCATACTTCAAACGCCCTTTACTGGTCTTTTCAAATATCATCAAGCTTTGAAAGCTCGGCATTCATACCTAGCTTTGTGTGTGGCGACGTTACCAAACTTAGCTGTAATGTGTCCTGTGTGGTGCAATTGTTTAGTAGAGGTAGCGTTAACGCTATTTACCTGGGCAATGCGGAGTGCTCAGAAAACATGGCAGCTTATACTATCTGTGATTGAAGGCGTGGAAAATGGGGCTATTCAGACCAATCAAACTCATGTGAGATATTATCATCACGACCCGAAAAAGATATCTAAATTGGTCAGTTTTAGGCCAGTCATTCATTTATAATAACAACATGGTGTACCTATAAAGAACCAAAACCATGACACGATTTAGCTAAGTATTAAATCATCAATAACAACTGTTATTATATACCTTACCATCAAAATAACATGTCATTCTGCGTTGGTACTGTAAAATCCTGCTTTTCAGAGTCTGTCTGGATTAACAACACGAAACCACACATTGAGCATGCGTACTTTATAATAAAACCACACCAACCCTTCACTCGGGATTATGTACCACGATCACACATACATACATACATACATACATACATACATACATACATACATACATACATACCTCACAGCGTCATTTAAACAGGAAACGAGAAGCTGAACATTTCCTAATGCACCGAAGCTTTAATACACCGTCTTCCTGCTCAGCTGCAGCATCGACTGTACTACTCTGCCACAGCAGGGGAGACATATCTAGCATTAAAATCGCAGATTTTATGATATTGAATCAGAAAGATAAAAATGTGTATGTTTTTGCTTTAAATTTCGTTTGAATGCAAAAATTATCATGTTGTTTTAGAATAACGTAAATGAAATGAAATGTACATGAATTTATATACAAGTAAAACCCCACCAAATGATGGTAAGGTCTGAAGAGGAGGCGTCCAACTTCCAGGCAGTGAGCGTTGAGTACTTTTATAAAGAGGCAGCAGCTTGTTTCTATGGAGACTGGAGAGTAATAATGTAGTTTGAAGTTCAAAGTTACGTGGTTCTCTGTTTTGCTGTACAATAATCTGTTATTGAATATTTCAGCATTGCCATGCAGATGATTAAGCTGTTTAAATAATAATAATAATAATAATAATAATAATAATAATAATAATACGTTTATTATAGCACCTTTCAGTCTCAAATCACACCATTAATGAGACAATCACATCTATGTATGTCAGAGTGAAACATTCTTTAATTGTTTTGCTGTAAATGTCGTGTGAGGCATTGCAATACCAAAAGAAAAGCCGTGTACCACACTAACATAATATTACAATTGGTACGAAACCATAATATAACAACATTACAATTGGTACGATCTGTCCTAAGATTCTACAGTTCAGTAAAACACGGCTCTTAAAAAATGAACGCTTTTAACAGTGAATTTGAAGATATGTATGGAAACACATCACAGAGGACAAGATGGTTGTTGTAGCCTTTGGTTGTAGCCGAAGGTTCAACACAATTAGTTATTTAAACCGGGTTCATTGTTTACAAATCATCGCATTTCATTTTGAATTTACCGACTTGATGAAAACGAATCAGTCTGAAAGAGTTTGGGCTGTTACTAGACGAGCTCTTGTGACCAACTCTGATGACACCTGCTGTTTAATCCCATGTGAATCATGCTTTAAATGGCTGTGGTAAAACCGAGACCTATAAGCACTGGAACAGGTTTGCAATGAGAAGCAGGAGGATGTACGTGGGGATCTAATTGACCAGGTAAGGTAGGTTGTTCTTTCGGTTATTTAATTTGTATGTTTGGTTCTTAGGCCAATTTTGAGTTCATTGAAAATTTGGAGTGTAGTTAATTTTTACTTACAGAAACATTTTTTTAATTATTACCCGTCTACAAAAATCTCCCTGAGCTCTCCCTTGCTAGCCATGATGCTTTGCACCGAAACATGACCAGTCCCTTCACTCGCCATATGTGATGCGGTGCTTACGAAGGTAACACGAAATGTTCCTGTCAGGACAACTAAGGAATTCAGCACCTCCGCTCACAAAAATGCTTATTCATTGCCAGACATTAACTACTTTAGATGTGTAATGACTGCAGTATAGGATACTGCCCTTAAGGTTAGGGTTTCAGTGTAGGGAGAGGATTATTCATTGTTTTATTAACACTAGTAGGATAGCCAATCATAGTGCAGTGTCCTTACAGCAGAATCTCATGTTACCTTTGTAAGGACAGCATATTTGACAGACCTTTGTCTGAAACGACACCTCATAAATTAGGGTCAAACTGTCAAAAGAGGATAATGATCTTTACCATGTTTCTATCACATCTTGTTATGGATCATGTGGCAACTGCCTTCATACAAAAACCTAACCTTCAATCTTCAACATGCCAGTTTAAACTTTGAGACTGAAGCTAACCAACATCATTGCTTTACCGTTAATTATTATTAAGAACTGAGCCACTGCCAAAAACACCTGAACTATTTCAAAAGAGCAACAAGCGACTGCAGAAACAAGAGGCAATCAAGCACCGCTGTTACATGAGGTAAAGTTTCTTAATGTTTCTTGTATTGCGGGTTCCATGGCTGTATTTCTTAATGTTTCTTGTATTGTAGGTTTACTTGGCTGTATTTCTTAATGTTTCTTGTATTGTGGGTTACATGGCTGTATTTCTTAATGTTTCTTCTATTGTGAGTTCCCTTGCCTTGACTGTATTTCTTAATGTTACTTGTATTGTAGGTTCCCTTAGGTGTATTTCTTAATGTTTCTTGTATTGTGAGTTCACTCGGCTGTATTTCTTAATGTTTCTTGTATTGTGGGTTCGTGGCTGTATTTCTTAATGTTTCTTGTATTGTGGGTTCTATGGCTGTTTTTCTTAATGTTTCTTGTATTGGGAGTTCCCTTGCCTTGGCTGTATTTGTTTTGCAGCAGCTCTGTTGAAATGGCAAAGAAGCTACTGCTTGTGAATGCAGACTGTGGTGTGGATGATGCTCAGGCATTAATGATGGCCCTGGCTGCCCCCCGGGTTCAGGTGCTGGGGGTGACCTGCTGCTTTGGGAACGCAGCCATCGAGAACGTGTGCAGAAATACACTCAGGGTCCTGAGAGTATGCAACAGGACCGAGGCAAGTGTGGATGTTCACTTAGAAGTCAGTGTTATACTGTTCTTTATCTATACTAGCTATGCTTTATCAGCTTGTTCCACAGAGCCTGATTGTTGCCTTAGGTAAGGTCATGTAAGATCAGTGCTCATCTTAGTTATGAAACCAGCTGCATAATAGTATGGTGCCAACCTTATTCTGATTTTACTGAGGATCCAGTTCTTAATTGTTACTAGGGCTTAAAACTCACACTAGCCCTGCACCCAATCCTGGGTTACGAATGTTAGGGTTGAAACTCACACTAGCCCTGCACCCAGTCCTGGGTTACGAATGTTAGGGTTGAAACTCACACTAGCCCTGCACCCAGTCCTGGGTTACGAATGTTAGGGTTGAAACTCACACTAGCCCTGCACCCAGTCCTGGGTTACGAATGTTAGGGTTGAAACTCACACTAGCCCTGCACCCAGTCCTGGGTTACGAATGTTAGGGTTGAAACTCACACTAGCCCTGCACCCAGTCCTGGGTTACGAATGTTAGGGTTGAAACTCACACTAGCCCTGCACCCAGTCCTGGGTTACGAATGTTAGGGTTGAAACTCACACTAGCCCTGCACCCAGTCCTGGGTTACGAATGTTAGGGTTGAAACTCACACTAGCCCTGCACCCAGTCCTGGGTTACGAATGTTAGGGTTGAAACTCACACTAGCCCTGCACCCAGTCCTGGGTTACGAATGTTAGGGTTGAAACTCACACTAGCCCTGCACCCAGTCCTGGGTTACGAATGTTAGGGTTGAAAATCACACTAGCCCTGCACCCAGTCCTGGGTTACGAATGTTAGGGTTGAAACTCACACTAGCCCTGCATCCAGTGTGTAAGAGTCCTGTGTTATTTGTGACTGATGGGTGTGAATGTCGCTGTTAGATTCCTGTGTTTCGCGGAGCAGCCTCCTCCCTAGTAGGAACTAGAGCAAGCCTTCCCTTCGATCACTTTGGGACAGACGGACTAGGCGACACTCCAGATGAGGCAGACACAGGGACGGAGCATTGTGTAGAAAGAGCATATAAGAAACAAACTGCTGTGTCAGAATTTGAACCCTGTGATGGAAGCTAAAACAAACACCTAGAGACACTATTCTCAACACTGGGACTTCTTGTGGTGATTGTTTATTACTACACAGAGCCTGGATGACAGCAGGGAGGCCAGCTTCTCCTATGTACGTAGCACACTTATTATAATACACTGCACCCTGCAGGTTTCTCTAGTTGCTGTTGACTAACCTGGCCCTTGCTGTACAAATAGACCCGACTTTCCCTCAGAAACTCAAGGACCTGTATATTATGGGAGGGAACATGGAAGGTAAGGAATAGATTGCTCTGCAGGTAAAGGGAACAGGACTGTCTGCAGAGAGTTCAATTTCGTGATGGACCCGGAAGCTGCTTATGCCGTTCTCAATTAGTTTTCCTGCCATATGTAAATTGCTACCTAGGACTAACAAATTATATCTGACCAAAGCATTTCTTGTACAAGTTGGAACATTTGCAAAGTACTGATAATATGAGCTAACTTGCCATTGTCCCTCCCCTCTCATGGGAACTCCAGTCTGTGTATGGGTCAGAAGTGCAGCGTTTTCCTGTTCTGAGCTCAGTGTACTCCTGTACCTGCACACACAAAACTATACAGCTGACAGCTTCCAGAGGGAGGGGCGGACACCAGCTGACAGCTTCCAGAGGGAGGGGCGGACAATCACAGGAACATACTGCTGAATGGAAATGTGCTCAATGGAAACACAGCTACATCCGGAGACCTCTGAGCCCCATTCACAGTATATTAAACACAGCTACATCCCGAGACCTGGTGCCTCTTACTTCACCTCTGAGCCCCATTCACAGTATATTAAACACAGCTACATCCTGAGACCTGGTGCCTCTTACTTCACCTCTGAGCCCCATTCACAGTATATTAAACACAGCTACATCCCGAGACCTGGTGCCTCTTACTTCACCTCTGAGCCCCATTCACAGTATATTAAACACAGCTACATCCCGAGACCTGGTGCCTCTTACTTCACCTCTGAGCCCCATGTATATTGTTCCTGTGGTTTGGCCAGTGCTCTACACTTGACTCTATGCAAAATCTAACCACTGGAGTATCCAAGGTTAGCATCCAGAACTGCAACAATACTGCAAATTCATTTTAGACTGGGACAATAGAAAGTGATCACTTGAAGCTTGTCTACAGCTTCTTTATGTAGGGTGTACTTGAAACTTGACTTCATTAACAGCAGCTCTTCAGCTACGATGTGAAGATGTCTTCCATGAATAACCCAGACTTTTGTAATACAAATGGAGGACATAGTCACATCTGGGAAGAGTAGTGCCTGCTCCTTCACCACAGAAACCACAGTGTTGGGGTTCGGGTGGGATGGGTACAGCATGTGTGTGAAAATGAACCTGTAGAATGATTTTCAGATGAACACAGAATCCTGTGCAATGTTAAACTCTGGTGACAATGTTTCACACAGGAATTCTTTGACGAATGGGTGCAGGGCCTATTCCAGAGCCACATCCAGAAAGGATGTGCTGTTCGGAACTGGCTTTGTATCCTACGACTCGTATGCCATGGCAGCCGCTATAGACAGCAGTGTAATGAGTGGGAGCATCGAGTGCTCAGTCAGTGTGGAGCTGCGAGGAGAACTAACCAGAGGCATGATGATCCTGGATCCCAGTCACACCCTGAACAAGAAGCACAAGGCCTTCCTCATGAAGGAGTGGGACATGAACAAGTTCACACAGCTGCTCATGGCTGCTTTAAAGCAGAGCTGCTGAATCACCACCCAGGATACTCTGCACAACAAAAAGCCATTAAATAAAATCTGATTCCCCTTTACCATAGCATGTGTGTGTTTCATCAAGGTGAGACTCTGAAATCATGGCAACACATCTGAGGTAAGACTCACTGGAATCAGTATTAGTTCAGTGTACCCTCAGACCCATGGACTGAGTCAGTGCTGTAAAAGCAGGCTGTTCAGGTGGGACTCTGCCATTACAAGACAAGGTGGGTCTGACAAGCCAGGGATCTGAATGCAGCTTCAGCACTTTCACTAATACTTCATTCAACAGCCACAAGGTTAAGAATACAGACCAATCTCATGACTACAATCAGAAGACAGAACCACATCTTTACAGAATTGGCCTCCTCTCTTTTGTAAACTTCTATGTTCTTAAAAAAAGAGTTTCCACTTTTCAGTTCAGCTGACCTCAAACACACACAGTTCTAAACATTTTCAAACTATGAACACACTGAGGCTCAGTACTACAAGGAAGCTGCTACTTAGGGCTGTATTTTTGTTCACATTAAATAAACATCTTGAAATAACTAAAAATAATAATTATTTCAAGGTATTTCATGATCAAATATGTATCAAAATAGAAAATATATAACACTGTTGCATATTTAAATGCACACCTGAAAAACAGTACATGCTAAATTGTAGAATATTTTAAAAGACATTATATTTTCACCATTAGTAAATTATCAAAAGTGAAAACAAATAGATAAATAACACATGAAATGTCCCCTTGTACTGGACAGAGTGATCTTTAGCAGAAATATTTTACATCTTTGATGCAACTGGTGTCTTTTTCCTTGAAGACATTTGAAAGAAATCGTGCTGCTCTATGCAGTGTGTGCTCACTCATTTACTGGAAGCAAACTAAACTGGCTGCCAGGTTCCTAATGCAGTGTAACAAGCAGTGTGTCAATCAGGAAGCAAACTAAACTGGCTGCCAGGTTCCTAATGCAGTGTAACAAGCAGTGTGTCAATCAGGAAGCACACTAAACTGGCTGCCAGGTTCCTAATCCAGTGTACAGGCAGTGTGTCAATCAGGAAGCACATTAAACTGGCTGCCAGGTTCCTAATGCAGTGTAACAGGCAGTGTGTCAATCAGGAAGCACATTAAACTGGCTGCCAGGTTCCTAATGCAGTGTAACAAGCAGTGTGTCAATCAGGAAGCACACTAAACTGGCTGCCAGGTTCCTAATGCAGTGTAAGAAGCAGTGTGTCAATCAGGAAGCACACTAAACTGGCTGCCAGGTTCCTAATGCAGTGTACAGGCAGTGTGTCAATCAGGCAAATGTTTGCTGCATTTATTTAAGAGATAAAACTATGGGAAATTGGAATTTGCACAAGGAACTAACTATATATTAGACGGCAATAAGTATACTGCACTGAAATTGTGAAAACCATGAAAAAAACACAACCTTACTAGTACAAATAGGAAATTTAACAATTAAAGAGGAAATCGTTTTTTTTTTTTCAAAACATTTATTTAATTTAAAAAGTCCAACCCAGAGTTGTCCTTTTAATGAGAAATCACCCAATCCCTTCAGTCCTTCAAGAGGTCCAGGAATACTTCAGTGCAACCTGTTAAAATGCACCGAGGCAGCAGACACACAAAGCCCCAAGCACACGAAGATGACAATACAAAGACTGGCAACATGGTCAATCCAGCCAGACAGATCACTCTTAACAACCACGCTACCCAGAATTCAAGTTTACCCATGAACAGCTTCAAATCCAGAGCCAATATGCCCAACACATCATTGCAACCCTAAACCAAGACTCTCTGAATCGATTATCTTTACACAAAGTGCTTGTTTCAAGAACATATTCTAATATTCCCCTCTCCCCCCTTAAAAATGACCAGATTCCATAAAATCATTATTAATTTTAAAGGGAAACTTTATCATATACAGAACATCCCTATAAGGGAAACATTATTATTATTATTATTATTATTATATTATTATTATTACTACATAATTTAATTTTTGTAATTGTTTTAAGTTGGGGTTGCTAAAGTTACATTTAAAAATGAGTGAAAAGAACCAGCCTCATCTGTTAAAGTAGTAACAACAGCAAATATTTATTTTATCACCAGAACGGTTAGACTGGAGGGGCTATCGAACCAGTTTTGAGTCGTCATTTTCTGGCAGGAAGCATTAATAGTTATTTGTTATAGCGAAGAAATTGTACATTTAAAATAAAGAAGGTGTTGAATTTGCGCGGCCTGTTTTGAAGTGAGGGGCAGAGTGGGAGCCCCTAGTCTCCGCTGTCAGGGGCAGAGCTGCCGTTGTTGGGCCAGGGTTCGGAGCTCCTCCGGCCCAGTGTGGGGCGCCACATGCTCCAGGGGTTGTAGGTCCGGCCCATGTCAGGGTTCGAGGGGGGGGCAGCACTGCTGCTGTTGCTTCCGATGGGTTCAGAAGTAGTGGAGAAGGGAAGGCCACTTTCCACACTCGTGGACCAGATGGAGTGGCTGAATGGAGTGCTTGAAGACCAGAGGGTGCTGCCATTGCCAAGGATTGACTGCAAACACATTTAAATAGAGTTTTACAACAGCTAAATATTTTAATAATAGGACAGCAAAAGTCTATTAGAAGACCACACTATTTTATCAATAAATACCCACCCCCCCAAAAAAAAAAAGAAAACAGAAATGAATCAAAGCATGTGTTGTGTGTGTTGATAGAATTTTAAACAGTGATGCATTCTTGAAGAGTGAATGCTACTGACTGTATTTATGCTGTAACGCCTTTATTACTGCTGTAACGTGTGTGTAATTTCAAAGATCAGTCATGGTTTGTCTCAGCAGAAAATGTGTTCATCCAACACTCTTGTTTTTCAATGATTTCACAGCTGCTGAGTGTTCCCTAAACATGGAGTCAGAAGGTCAAACCCAAAAGTTAAGACTTCATGTGGGATGGAAATAATACTCCTATTGCAGAGCAGTTTCACCCACCCCAGGTTTTACTATGAGCTTGATCAGTCCCAGTGTGTATAGGTTACTAGCTCAGGTGAGTGTTATTAAACTCACAGTAAATACAAGCATGGATCACACTGCTATACAATGGGAGCCTCATGACCCTCCCTGGATGCCATATACAATAGTAATGTTCTTGAAGAAGGCAGGCTTACTGCTGTTGGGGCTGTGGAGGAGCCCGAGCTGGGTGACCAGACAGGCAGACGATCACTGGCTGGAGGGTCCCATATGGAGGCCACAGGCACGGGGGTGTATCCAAGCCAGGTCTGCTGTGCTTCTGGACTGCTGTAGGGCTTGGGAAACCCAATCCCACTAAACACCTCTGATTAAAAACAAGTACACAGGATCACAGAGTCGTAACGCAGACTAAACACAGGATCACAGAGTCGCAACGCAGACTAAACACAGGATCAGTCGTAACACAGACTAAACACAGGATCAGAGAGAACTGCTTCAATGAACTACTGATTATTATTAATAATAATAATAATAATAATAATAATAATAATAATAATAATAATATTCTTTATTGTTCTTAACTCTACATGCACCCCTTCTCTCTCCCAGTATAAGTCCCAGAGCTCACCTCCAGTTAGGTTGAAGGAGTTGCTGGATCCGAAAGCTGAGAAAGGGTTCAGTGCAAAGTTGTTTGGGCTGTTGGAGTTGTCGATGGGACTCCATAAAGCAGAACTATTTCAAAAATGTAAAATATATTATTGAAGAAACAATCAAATCAGAATATGAAGTCAGAATAAACACATTGTTCAGAGACTTCAACAGGGTGAGGCAAATGTGTGATCCTATCTGGATACAAAGCACACAGCTTGGTACACATTGGATTTCTATTCCATTAGCAAGACAGTAAGTCTCCCCCGCCTCCCACGAGGCACAGTACAAACTGTAGGATGGTACTGACTGTATAAAACAATGGAAGCAGATCCAGGATTGGCTGTAGTTTCTCTTACCTGTCAGAACCATCACCCTCAAAGGACGGCGCGTTGGGAACGGTCACACTGCCAGGGGTGTCTCTCTTACTGGATGAACCCTTGGAGGGACCGCTGCCCCCTGCAAACACATTGCAGACAGTTTAAAAGAAAGAAAGAAATCCCTGTCCACTAAACATGCTGGCTTAAAGACTCGCAGCACAGCGTGTTACCTGCACTCTATAGAGACTCACAGGACAGTGCTACCTGCACACTCTACAGACTCGCAGCACAGTGTGCTACCTGCACTCTCTACAGACTCACAGCACAGTGTGCTACCTGCACTCTCTACAGACTCACAGCACAGTGTGCTACCTGCACTCTCTACAGACTCACAGCACAGTGTTACCTGCACTCTCTACAGACTCGCAGCACAGTGTGCTACCTGCACTCTCTACAGACTCGCAGCACAGTGTGCTACCTGCACACTACAGACTCACAGGACAGTACTACCTGCACACTCTACAGACTCAGAGCACAGTGTTACCTGCACTCTCTACAGACTCACAGTACAGTGTGCTACCTGCACACTACAGACTCACAGGACAGTGCTACCTGCACTCTCTAGAGACTCACAGCACAGTGTGCTACCTGCACACTACAGACTCACAGCACAGTGTGCTACCTGCACACTACAGACTCACAGCACAGTGTGCTACCTGCACTCACAGCACAGTGTTACCTGCACTCTCTACAGACTCACAGCACAGTGTGCTACCTGCACACTACAGACTCACAGCACAGTGTGTTACCTGCACACTACAGACTCACAGCACAGTGTGCTACCTGCACTCTATAGACTCACAGCACAGTGTGCTACCTGCACACTACAGACTCACAGCACAGTGTGCTACCTGCACACACACTACAGACTCACAGCACAGTGTTACCTGCACACTACAGACTCACAGCACAGTGTGCTACCTGCACACTACAGACTCACAGCACAGTGTGCTACCTGCACTCTCTACAGACTCACAGCACAGTGTTACCTGCACTCTCTACAGACTCACAGCACAGTGTGCTACCTGCACACTACAGACTCACAGCACAGTGTTACCTGCACACTACAGACTCACAGCACAGTGTTACCTGCACACTACAGACTCACAGCACAGTGTGCTACCTGCACACTACAGACTCACAGCACAGTGTGCTACCTGCACACTACAGACTCACAGCACAGTGTGCTACCTGCACACTCTACAGACTCACAGCACAGTGTGTTACCTGCACACTACAGACTCACAGCACAGTGTGCTACCTGCACTCTATAGAGACTCACAGCACAGTGTGTTACCTGCACACTACAGACTCACAGCACAGTGTGCTACCTGCACTCTCTACAGACTCACAGCACAGTGTGCTACCTGCACTCTCTACAGACTCACAGCACAGTGTTACCTGCACTCTCTACAGACTCACAGCACAGTGTGCTACCTGCACTCTCTACAGACTCACAGCACAGTGTGCTACCTGCACACTACAGACTCACAGCACAGTGTGCTACCTGCACACTACAGACTCACAGCACAGTGTTACCTGCACTATAGAGACTCGCAGCACAGTGTGTTACCTGCACTCTCTAGAGACTCACAGCACAGTGTGCTACCTGCACACTACAGACTCACAGCACAGTGTGCTACCTGCACTCTATAGAGACTCACAGCACAGTGTGCTACCTGCACTCTCTAGAGACTCACAGCACAGTGTGCTACCTGCACTCTCTAGAGACTCACAGCACAGTGTGCTACCTGCACTCTCTAGAGACTCACAGCACAGTGTGCTACCTGCACTCTCTAGAGACTCACAGCACAGTGTGCTACCTGCACTCTCTAGAGACTCACAGCACAGTGTGCTACCTGCACACTACAGACTCACAGCACAGTGTGCTACCTGCACTCTATAGAGACTCACAGCACAGTGTGTTACCTGCACTCTTAGAGACTCACAGCACAGTGTGTTACCTGCACTCTCTAGAGACTCACAGCACAGTGTGCTACCTGCACTCTATAGAGACTCACAGCACAGTGTGTTACCTGCACTCTCTAGAGACTCACAGCACAGTGTGCTACCTGCACTCTCTAGAGACTCACAGCACAGTGTGCTACCTGCACTCACAGCACAGTGTGCTACCTGCACTCTCTAGAGACTCACAGCACAGTGTGCTACCTGCACTCTCTACAGACTCACAGCACAGTGTGCTACCTGCACTCTCTAGAGACTCACAGCACAGTGTGCTACCTGCACTCTCTAGAGACTCACAGCACAGTGTGCTACCTGCACTCTCTAGAGACTCACAGCACAGTGTGCTACCTGCACACTACAGACTCACAGCACAGTGTGCTACCTGCACTCACAGCACAGTGTTACCTGCACTCTATAGAGACTCGCAGCACAGTGTGTTACCTGGACTCTTGTCATACCCAGCAGCTACAGCTGCAAAGGTCGGGTTCCCGTTTTTGCCCGGCAAAGAAGTGGATTTTGTTAACTTGGGTTTGGTTCCATTTGTCATCTTCACAGAATTCTCACTGCAAGACAGGAAAATATAATAATACCATTTAGAATAAAGCATCCCTGGTGACACAGTTCAAGGGGGAAGGTGCATCCGATTATGAAAAGGGAGAAATTAGTTGTGGAAGACATGAAGTATGTATCTAAGTGCTTCTGAGATGTGACGGGTTAAATCAAATTGGCCACAGAATTGTGCATTTTTATTGGATACTCCACATAACAGGTCAGGTGACCACAGGAGTGTTTACACTGGGGAGGCGGGGGGCGCGAACCACAACTGACAGCAGATCTGCTTTGGAGTAAAACCATTCCAACTTTATAGCTCCGCACTCCTGACGAGCGGAACTCTGCCGTCGGCGCAGTTTGCATTTGAAATGCTGTCACGAGCGCTCTTGTCATGCCACTGCTGTCAAGGGAACCTGGCTATCACCTTTGGTTTCTGTACATTTGTGGAAGCTGCTAAAATCAGCCCCATTCAAAACTGAAATGAATCTCATTTACTGGGGGGTTGTATTAATCCTACAAGCCTAAACTGCAATAACAGATAATAGATACATGTTATGCATGCTATGTCATCACAAACCCAAGCAGGTTTCACTGAGGAAAAACAATGAACTATATACATGGCCATCCTTTCAGAGTCCATGTTGCTGACTGGGCAGACAGACACACCCCCTTGATCACATGACACCCCTGACAACAGTGATACGCCCCCTTAATCACATGACAGTCCCTGACACAGGGCACAGAGACACACTGCAGTCTTCTGATGGGGGCCCTTGATCACATGACACTGAGGGAACAGAGAGACAGGCTCACCTGCTGGCATTGACAATGCTGCTGTAGGAGCCACGGGAGAAGTTCAATGTTGTCAGGGGCGGGGATGAAGTTCCTGACATGGAGGAAACTGGCCTTTTTAGAAAAGCATCAGCATTCATGGTCTGCATGGAGATCTGGTGAAGGCTGTCTGCGGCTTTAAAAAAAACAAACAAGCAAACACATATACATGCAGCGATGTGTCAGCTTCTCCTCCCGAGACAGGCATCTAACGTATATAAACATATACATTCTGTACATTTCCACAAGACAACACCACCACATTCATCAGCAATGGGTTTAATAAAGCCTGCTTCTGACCCATAACTGGAAATATGACCTTCACTAATTTCATTTTTCAAGGCAGCCATTGATCAATCCTTGAGCACATTCCTGCTCTGTACACTGGCCCCGTCACGGCTCAGGTTGTACTTACAGCTGCCGGCTTTATGAAGCGGAACGAAATCCCATTCTGGTGGAGGAGAGTCCTTTTCCCCCTCTGAGCTGCTGCTGTTTCCCAGCTCCTGAACACAACTGTTGGAAAGGAATTTTGCTGCAGTTGGTCTGCAATCTTCAAACTTTCCACAGGAGGCTGGAAAGAATAAACGTCCAACTGTTTTAGAGGCATCTGATGTCCTGAGATTTTTGTTTCTACACACATGCATGTCTTCAGGTCTGGCCTTAAGGCAAGGCAAGCAAGGCGGCCGCCTAGGAACCTCACCCTGGGGGCCCGCGCTCAACCGGACTGTCGTGAGATTGAACGTGCCGCGAGATTTGATGTTTGTTAGTGTGCGCAAAACACCCAGGGCTGCAACTCTGCGGTACCTTAAATAGAGCCAGCAACATTAAATTTTTTTTTTATTTTTATTTATTTTTATTTTTTTTAATTCCTTAACAACCATAGATGATAGTTTCTCACTGGATCTTGACTACTCACATGACCTGCCCACACTCCTCCACACACACAGGAGAGGAGGTTTGTGTCGAGCATGCTAACAAACATGTCGCAGAGCACTTCTACACAGTTGTCAATTACATCTTTGTTCAGCAAGTCAAAAAGGTATGTGGGAAACACTGGACCACTAACAATACACTGTAAAATAGCGAGTCATGTTCACAAGCCTCTTCATTTACTGCGAAAGTTAAGCTTGCTAGTTTACAAACACATTGTGTTGATTAAAAAATGCTCCTGCTTTGGTTACATGCACATAAATCAAGGATTTCTGTCAAAACAAAAATTACTTGTTGCAGCTAATGTAAATCTAATCCATTAATACAATTCAATATAGCTGAATTGACGAGATATTGCTTGGTTAACATGTCAAATGTTTGGGCTACTTCCATCTGCTGTCTTAGGTTTCTTAATACAGCAACTTTGGTGTTAAGATATTACTGATAGATGATAGAGAGATTGAGAGATAGATTTTTTAGATAAACAGACAGATAGACAGAGAGGCAGATATACAGATACAGCGATAGACAAACACACACATCACAATTGTTTCTAATACTGTATCATTTTAATTAGTTTTTTTTATCCAGAATGGAATAATAATACATCTACCCACATATAAAATTCCCTATTTACTTACTTATTGCATTTATATAGCGCTACTTATACAAACGTAATTGCAAAGCACTGTACAGTATAGAGCAGAAAAAAGAACAAACCACAATACATTGTGTAGCATGTAACACATACAACTGCCCCGTTGCCACCTTGCCAGTATGAGCCCTATGAAAACGCTGCAGTACATGCATGGAAACAGAGGAGCCGGCAGACCATTCCAGTGACAGGTGCTTCTGGGGAGAACAGCTTTTCCAGGCTGGAATTCATCAAGACATATTTGCACTCAACGCTGACTCAAAAAACACTGTCAAATTTGGACACACTGTCAAATGTGACTGAAGTTGCCAAGAATACTCAGATTTGTTAAAGGACTTTGCTGCAGCTAAAGCTAGTAAAATGTATTTGAACATAAGAAAGTTTACAAACAAGAGGAGGCCCCATTTGGCCCATCCAGCTCGTTTGCTTGTTAGTAGCTTATTGATCCCAGAATCTCATCAAGCAGCTTCTTGAAGGACCCCAGGGTGTCAACTTCAACAACATTACTGGGGAGTTGGTTCCAGACCCTCACAATTCTCTGTGTAAAAAAGTACTTCCTATTTTCTGTTCTGAATGCCCCTTCATCTAATCTCCATTTGTGACCACTGGCCCTGGTTTCTTTTTTTCATGTCGAAAAAGTTCCTTGAGTCGACATTCAGATCGTTGCGTAGTCATCTTTGTTCAAGACTGAATAGACTCAATTATTCAAGCCTGCCTGCATATGATATGCCCTTTAAACCAGGAATAATTCTGGTCTATAGAATGATAAAGTCTAACAAAAGTATTAATTTACATTTGAATATCATGACTTATTTACCGCATCTTAACATTAGTATATGTAGGTGGATATGATTACTTGATGCAACTCTGTTTTTGTTCACTGAATTGTAACCTACTCGATCTATGAAAAGCGTTCATTCTAAAATGGTTATAAAATAAGCACCTCTCTGTTTGTGTAGATGTCTCATCTTGGGGCCCCCTGTTCGAGGCGGCGGAGGCAGCTGCTGCTGCATCAGTGTTTTCAATGTGAAGCTCTTGCGCTGCTTGTTTTCCAGGGGGGTTGTATATGGCAACTCCAAACAACTATGAAGTAAACAATGAAACACATGGGCAATCAAACAGATTATCAGCACTGTATGAAAACAAAGCCACAAGGTCCCCGGTTCAAATCCCAGCTCAGCCACCTACTCCGTGTGACCCTGAGCAAGTCACTCAGCCTCCTTGTGCTCCGTCTTTCAGGAGAGAGGTCTGTAAGTGACTTAGCAGCTGATGCATAGTTTACACACCCTAGTCTCTAAGTCGCCTGCTAAAATAAACTAAATAATAATAAATAACTAAATAATTATAATAATAATAAAGACTAAATCACCTGGATTTGGCATTGGTTTGGTTTTCCTTCTTTGTATTAATTAGTTTCTTGTTCTGGAGTTTTATGTGAAATAGATGATAGTCTTCTCTTTCTTTATTAAAAGTGAATGGTCCGACTTTCTTTTTCTCGAGCTCCTGTTGAAAGTGAAACAGCCAATTAAGACGAGTTCATCAACTGATCATGCAGGCAATAGACTTGGATTAAAAAAGGCATCTATTTTATTTGTAAAGCTGCAGCTGGATAATTAAACCACACGTGCAACACAGAGCCGCAATGTGATCACTGCAGATAAGAGAAAGAGCCACCAGATTAAACCAAGGCATACTTTAGACTTCAATAAAACAGCAGGTATAGGGGCTCCCGAGTGGCGCATCCAGTAAAGGCGCTCTGCGCGAGTACAAGATGCGCCCTATAGTGTGCACATCGTTGGTTCAAGTCTGGGCTATTCAGGAAGTTGTACATGTGATGGTATTGACAGTTGCATGTTCAGGAAGTTGTACATGTGATGGTATTGACAGTTGCATGTTCAGGAAGTTGTACATGTGATGGTATTGACAGTTGCATGTTCAGGAAGTTGTACATGTGATGGTATTGACAGTTGCATGTTCAGGAAGTTGTACATGTGATGGTATTGACAGTTGCATGTTCAGGAAGTTGTACATGTGATGGTATTGACAGTTGCATGTTCATTCCTCCACTGGGTACCAGCACAAAGATTTTACAATTTGTGATGAAAAACCTAACGAAAACAGAAGCCCCTGTAACCTCTTTTCCACTTGCTTCTGCGTCCGGGTTCGATGTTTCAGTGGTGGTTGAAGAGCTGTCGTCATTATCTGCCAGAGAGTCTTTTAATTCATCTTCCTGTGGCCCTGCCTTTGTTATTCTCTCCTTTTCTTCACGTTTTTTCTGAGCCTTCGTTTTACGCTGAAGTTTTCCTTTTACTACAAGTGTCAAATACAACAAGATTTAGAAATCAAGGGGCCAGCTGAATCACTTACTGCTGTTTAAACTGCTTCTTATTTCAAACAATGTATTCCTTCAATCACTTAACTCACAGCTTTATGTTCTTGAACTACTAAATCCATTAATGAATTGCCAGGCGCTTTAATAACCACACTGTGAAAACCTGCACGCCATCGTAAACTAGAAATGTGAACAATATCAAAAGCATAACCGGTACATAGTCTCTTGTACGTCAGAAGATCAAATGGGCTGGAAAATTGAATTGTGTAAAAGATTGCACCATTTATATAGCCTGAGGTTAAAAACAATGAGGTGCTGAAACAGTTCAGAAAATCACTGGACACTACCTGTAAAAGAGCTTGATTAAGAGAATCATAGAATACAGCTGTTTACAAGGGCAAGCACAGAATAATCTGTAGAATCAAAGCGCTTAAAGCAATATGATTGGTTGTCAAAGCCAATTCAATGTAAGAATGGCTGACTTCTACAACATTAAAAGAAGTCAGGGTGAAGTCACTGCACCTTTGCCCTGTGCTGCTGGGGACGAGGGCAGCTCTTGCAACACATCAGGGGGCGGCAGCGACTCTGGCCGCTCCAGGTCTCTGTCCATGGCTTCCAGGAGGCTGGTGTAATCCAAGTCCTCGGAGGTGTGCCTGGCTGTGCTGCTCTCTGGCTGTGTTACTGGGGGTTTTGGAGAGCTTTCAGGCTGCTGCTCTTGCTGTTCAAGCGCTGCTGGTTGCTGCGGCTGCTGCTCTTGGAGGCTGGGAGCCGGTTGCTGCTGCAGCTGCTGCTGCTGTGCTTGGTGCTGCTGCCTGGCAGTCCGAAGCTTTCTGTTTGTATTCTGATACAGGGCAGGATGTGTCTCTGAAGCAGGGCTGCCTGCTTTACTGCTGGCAGACTGCATTGAGGCTGCTTGCATATAAGTCCTGCTGACATTACTGGAACTGGTCCTTGATTTGAGAGCTTCACAGTCCCCTGGGTTTCTATGGTTGTGCAGAGGGGCCTGTGTGCTGCACTGCCTGTGGGTCCAGGCACTGGACCTGGAGGCGCCCCCACCGCCTGCTCCACACACTACTCTCGAGCTGGGGTTCGAGTCTCCATATTCATTCAAGCTACAAACACAAAAGGGAAAATACACCCATGAATTTAAAAACAGAACTAGGACTTGCTTAAGAGCAACTTGCACGTATGAACTCAGTCATAAGAGCAGAATAAATTCAAGAACGAGAAAAGGACATTCACCCCACCTGTGCTAGCTTGCTCACTCTGGTGCCAGTGTGGTCCATTAGCTTTCAGGAGAGTAAAAACAAAACCCCCTAAATCAGGTTAGTAGGAGAAATAAACCCTCTGGGAATATGTGGCTAAACGGACTGCCCTCCAGGCTGGCTAAAGGTCTTATTATGGTCAGAGAGGGTTATGCAGTATTGTTCATGACAGCATCCGGTCTTTCTTGAAGGAACCGATAGTCACTGCTTCAACAACTCTGTCCAGCAGCTTGTTCCAATGGTTCACTACCCTTTCCATGAAATATCCTAACTAAATTCTAACATTCCAACATAGAAACTAGCATTCTTCCTGTTGTTTAGAATCATGTAACACATCACATTCAATTCTAGTCATCAAATCCTGGTGACAGGAAGTGATCCGTACAAACTGCATCTAAACGAGACGTGATCCGTACAAACTGCATCTAAACGAGACGTGATCCGTACAAACTGCATCTAAACGAGACGTGATCCGTACAAACTGCATCTAAACGAGACGTGATCCGTACAAACTGCATCTAAACGAGACGTGATCCGTACAAACTGCATCTAAACGAGACGTGATCTGTCACATGCATACCAAGTTGCTCTTTAACATTGCAGCACCAACATGATAACTGAAAGCGAGGTTTACTATAAATACAAAGTACTGGACCTGGAATCTAAACAGATGCCGGCAAATACTGATCAAAGCACAATCAGTGATGTAAGAAAATAAATATCCAAAACACTGCTGACTCTACCTCTCTGGGATACTGTTCAATGTTAAAATATTTTTAAGCTCCGATATGTGGATAAACTTTTTTTTTTTTGTTGGTGGAATGTGATTTCAGTTACATTAACAATTGTGTCAGGCCAACATATTGTATAACTTGCACACACTCTTGATTCCTGTGCTGTACGTTCAACATTTCAACAAAGGAATGGTTGCCTGTTGCAAAAGCTGTTTGATTGGCTGGCTGGTGCTAATGACTGCTGTTTGATTGGCTGGCGCTAGTGACTGTTTAGTTGGCTGTGATCAACTTACTTTCCATCGGATGAAATTCCTACAATTCTCCTGAGATCAAATGGCCTTCCAAAATCAAAAGAAGGGTTGGATGCTTCAATAGACAGACGTCTCTGAAATGGCTCCCATATTCCTTGTGCTTCTAAGTACGCCGTTGCGATCACTAAAAGGAACATGGAACTGTAAATTGAAAAAAAATATATATATTTGAACAGAGCCACTCAATATGTATTCTTTGTGGAGCTCATTTATTTATTATTTTTAAACCTGAAGTTTAGCACAATCAAAAACAAGCAAAACAAGACAAAAGTACTTCAATGTGAATTGAAGGTAAGAGTGCAGAGCAGCCTCTGCCCAGCTCCGTACCTCATTACCAGGGAGATGATTATGTACACATTGAGCTCCCAGCTCGGCCTGGGCAGGGCTTCAGCACACGCAGCGAGCATGTGATAAGGAAGTGATGCGTTCAGAACAAACACAAACTCAGAGCCTCCTGCTGTAATGAGCTTCAGTTCACGAAGGATTCTTGAGGCAGTGAAATCTGGTGTAAACCTGGAGAAAAGAAAATGTGCATTATTAAAAACTCACAAACCTGCAAGTTACTTCAAGCAGCTTTATTATATTGGATGAAAACATAATGTCAAGTCACATTTACCAAGGCAACAATATTCTAAGAAGTCTTAGAAATTGCACTCAGACTGGAGAACGCCATGGGCTATTTGCTTTAATGTCAATTTGCTTTTAGATATATTAGTAATGCTGTGGCTGGGTATTACAGCTGAGTGTGGCTATATTAGTAACACTGTAGCTGGGTATTCAGCTGAGTGTGGCTATATTAGTAACACTGTGGCTGGGTATTCAGCTGAGTGTGGCTATATTAGTAACAATGTGGCTGGGTATTACAGCTGAGTGTGGCTATATTAGTAACACTGTGGCTGGGTATTCAGCCGAGTGTGGCTATATTAGTAACACTGTGGCTGGGTATTCAGCCGAGTGTGGCTATATTAGTAACACTGTGGCTGGGTATTCAGCCGAGTGTGGCTATATTAGTAACACTGTGGCTGGGTATTCAGCTGAGTGTGGCTATATTAGTAGCACTGTGGCTGGGTATTCAGCCGAGTGTGGCTATATTAGTAACACTGTGGCTGGGTATTACAGCTGAATGTGGCTATATTAGTAACACTGTGGCTGGGTATTCAGCCGAGTGTGGCTATATTAGTAACACTGTGGCTGGGTATTCAGCTGAGTGTGGCTATATTAGTAACACTGTGGCTGGGTATTCAGCCGAGTGTGGCTATATTAGTAACACTGTGGCTGGGTATTCAGCTGAGTGTGGATGACATGCTCGTTAGCTTCTGCTATCCTGGAACAGGCGAGTGCAAGTTTGGACTTTGCCTGTTACATTAGTGTAATACCATGCAGTGTGTATTTATAATGACATACATGGGAGAGTTAGATCAAAACATTGAAATTCTGACTGCATATTGTAATGTAAAGGCACACATGTACATGTATAGATTGTCCTTTATTGCCCAATTTTCAATTCAACCCCCCCCCCCCCCCCCCACAATAAAGAATGAATCACTTACATTATGACAATGTCTCTTGAAGCATTTGGTTTAAGTGCAAATTCTTGACAGTTGACAACTTTAAATCCGTATCCTTCACATGCATATCCACTGATTTCTGGCGATTTGATAAAAACTGGAAGTTGGCCCATGTTTTCAACTTTAAATGTTCTTCTTAGAGTAAAGTTTGGCTCCTTTGATTTGACTTCTAAGAATAAAAACAAAACACATGTAGGTTATTCTTCTTGAGAGAGCAGACAGGTAATCGTAGCAGATCCTGGGACCCGTTCAACCAGCACCAGAGAAGCTCCATCCATCTTCTAATGCACTGCTCTACACAGCATCTTCCAATGGGCTGCTCTACACAGCATCTTCTAATGGGCTGCTCTACACAGCATCTTCTAATGGGCTGCTCTACACAGCATCTTCTAATGGGCTGCTCTACACAGCATCTTCTAATGGGCTGCTCTACACAGCATCTTCTAATGGAGATGTGACTCCATCACTGTGCAGAATTAGAGATTTCTATACTTTGCTTCCTTCTACACTCAATGTGAATGCTAAAGCTTACATGTAAGACTACCATTACATAGCAGTTCAAGATATTCTAGACTATTTATTTATTTATTTATTGGAGGCTGTATTGGACCCATACTGCATATTCTGGAGAGGTCAGAAGCAACCAATTGTAGAAACTGGCCTGGGTAGAACCTCTTTGCATTGGGAGCGTGTTTTCTGTGTTAATGTTAACACCTTGGCTGTGTTTTCTGTGGGAATATTAACAGCTTGGCTCTGTGTTTTCTGTGGAAATATCAACCTCATGCCTCTGTTTTGTTTAAAATCTACCCAGAGAGAGGTTGTTCTAGTAATAATAATAATAGCAAGACAATTCACTGAACTGTAAAATAACTAGCATGCAATAACTGTATTGTACAAAAACATTTCTACCTTGTGTTCTTATTACAGCATTTACATTTCTTAAGAACCAATACACCCTGTGACAGGGAGTCGGGTCGCTGGTTCCTGCACAAGTGCGTGTCCCTGTGATAAATCAGCAGTGACGCACAGCCGGAGACGTGTTGCTAAGTAACCAGCTGAGTGGCAGGCTGGCCCTGAGCCAAGATGATCAGGAGGTCCGGATTGGCTGAGGGGCGTGCCTGGGGATGCTGCGCAGAGCTCAAAAAGCAGCTCGGGTACAGCTCGGGGTGATTGCAATGCCACTGACACACAGACGGGCGCTGTGTTTGTTTACATCGAAGCGGGGAGCGTCCGCTCTGCAGGAACTGCTACCACGGAACCATTTAACTGCAAGACGGTGCTTGTGAAGGCTCCTCCCAGCCAGGACCATCGGAAGAGCCTCGAGTCACTGGGAGGCCAGGACTTCAGAAGCAACAGAACAGAAGTAGGTCAGCTTAGGGGATGGGGATCCCAAAACAGTACAGAGAGGGTTACCATAGTGTAGTAGGTTCCTGGAGCGGGACGTTCCTTGTAGTGGGGCTAACGCTTGTCACTTTGTGTGGCAACCTTTTATTTTTAGCTTTTGTTTTTATTTCTTTATTAAATGTGGCACTAGGTCCACCATCGCTAGTACCCTAGTGTTAGTTTGGTTTTTAAATTAAATCTGCGCACCTGTGTGGCATATCAACACCAATGCTCTGTGTCATGTCACCCTGTTACACACCCATATGGAGACTTCCTGTCTTCTGGGTGCAGGATGTACTGGACAGCGTATATGCAGTGCAACAGAAAACACACCCACATTATGTGTGCGCTCCCTTTACAGCAGCTTTACCAGACCCCAACTTCCCTCAACATGCAATACTTACTATCAGAACAGTCTTTCAATAAAGACTCTGTCATTTTAAACCGCAGGTAACTCCCAGAGCCAGGGGGCTTGCCAGCAACCTTCAGGCTCTCTGTGGTTCCCTGCCCTCTAACGACTACAGAGTCCAGCACTGTCAGATTGTTCCTTGGGGGACAGACACAAAATCAATGTAAATGTACAGTGTGATGTAAGGAAGCTCACCAAAAGGCCAATGAGAAACCACTAATACTATACACATTGTTACAATGCACCTCTATACACATGTGACAACATACCTCTGTAAACATGATATAATGCACCTCTGTAAACATTGTTAGTATCTCAGAATACCCAGGATTTGAACTCAGGCTTGATCAAAAAGTACAACAGAAGGCCAGTCAACATGTATGGTTTCTTATGCGAGGAAAAGTACCTTTGAAATTGACTGAACAAGGCGTACATTTTGATGAGTGAACATTGGTCCCCCAAACCACTACTTGTTGAACCACTTGGTTGAAACCCTCCCTCCCCCAGGGGGGGGGGGGGTTAAAACTACTCATTGAACTGGGGAGGAGGGGATTAAAACTACTCATTGAACGGGGGGGGGGGGGGGGGGGGGGTAAAACTACTCATTGAATGAAGGGTGTGCATTTTAAGTTTAAAAGACCAATGCTGTAATACTAGGGTGGAAAGAACAATGCTGCAGAAACAGCTCAGATATTTACCTTACAATAATGAAGGCAGAGACAGTCTTGTTGTGGAGTGGAGTAAACTTTACTGTGAAGGATTTCATTTCCCCAGGCAGAAGGATCATGTTGTAAACAGAGGGACGTGAAGGTCCTTCCACAAACCCACTGCTACTTTTAACTGAGGACGTCTGGAAAATACAAAAATTGTTTTTTTGTTTTTTTAGCAGTACCACTAATATCACAGATAATATTGGGGCTCCCGAGTGGCGCATCCAGTAGAGGCACTCCCAGAGTGCCCTGTAGCCTGGGGATTGCAGGTTCGAGTCCAGGCTATGTCACAGCCGACCTTGACTGGGAGTTCCTAGGGGGCGGCGCACAATTGGCTGAGCACTGCCAGGGTAGGGAGGGCTTAGGTCGGCAGGAGAATCGGGCGACCCCTGTGGCCAACAGGGTGTCTGTGGTTCTGCAGTGGAGTCACAAGATCTGTGTTGTCCTCCAGCACTATAGATATGGTTGCACCGCTTTGGATCCGCAGTGCGAAAAATGATGGAATGGCATCAGCACGTTTTGAAGGACACGTGCTCCAGCCGCCATTTCCCCGAGTTGGCAAGGAGGCTGCGAGCGGCGAGCCGAGGATACAGATAATAATTGGGCATACTAAACTGGGGAGAAAACTGGGGAAAAAAATTGGTGATGACTAAATTAAAAACAAAACAAAAAAACCCCACAGATAATATTAATATATTGGGAATAAAGAAGCAGCAGCACTTTAAAGGTATATCTGTCATGTGATAATGATGTAGTTCTCACTAAATTCCTATCTTTAGGTGTCTCGTGTGATAATGTAGTTTCCCATTAAAATTCCTATCTTTAGAGATGTAGCTGTCATGTGATAATGATGTAGTTTCCAATTAAAACTCCTATCTTTAGAGGTGTAGCTGTCATGTGATGACATAGTTCTCATTAAAACACCTATCATCCTAAAACTCCTGGCTTGTTATCTGCTTTCAAGATTTAAACAGGCGTATTTTACAGAGATAACAAATAACAAACACAACCTTGCATCTTTCTTACTTGGTTTCTATGGATCTGGAACTCCAATGTCTTTGTATCCAAGTTTGTAAGCTTCCCCAAATTGAGCCTACAAATGAGAAAATTCCAAATAAATACAACAGAATAGAATAGAATTCCTATGGTTATCATTTAGCTCAAAACCGACCATAGCAGAAAACAAGCAAATCTCTTAGTCTCTGTTTAGAAATTCAAAACAAAAAAATAAAATTTTGCAAGAAACACTAAAAATAAAAATAAGGACATGGCTTCACACCGAAATCTCTTTAAATGAAGTGTTTTAATAACTACCGCTTTGCTAACTGCTCCACCACAGCTGAAGGGCTTGGATACAAGGATAAAGGAAGGACCTGAACAAACACAGGAACGTCCGCTGGGTTTGAGAGAACAACTTCTTCCCCCTGAAACACATTTTCAAAGGGTTGTTTTCACAGGTGAAACTCAAAGAAGCACGCACACATTGTAACCACATGTTCCGAGTACAGCGGTGGTTTTAATACACTGCATGGGAGGGGACTGGGCTGCTCCCCACCAGACAGGTGGCAATGAGAAGCCATTACAGCATTTCTGGAGTCTGCACATGTATTACACTGCACGCCACGCACTTGCTGTGCTTCTTCAGTTTAAAGTCTTTCTTTAGCTGTACCGCAGTGGTTAGACTTCTGGAATGTATGACACTGGCAGAGCATCACAGGAGCCACATTCTGAATTCTACTGAACAGCTGAGAGAAGGACGCACTCACAGAAGAGCTGTTTGTGTTTGTAAGAGGGAACATGATTTGACGTGGAGTGTTGATTATTGACGGCCAGATCATCTGTGCTGTAACTCTGGCATCCACATTCTTCTGAAGATCTGTATCCACCTCAAACACAGCATAAGCCCTGAGGGAGGGGGCAAAATGCAGCACAAAAATGACCGACTTTCAAGAAACTCACACATTTGTAAGCAAGTAAACTTCAGACAGCTGTTTATTTACAGCAAACACAGCAACCAGTGTTATAGAGTAACACACTACATGTACTGTAACACACTACTTGTTTCTGATTAAATTTTTCATTAGCTTGTAACTGTGAATGTAGGTACTTTTAGTTACTTTTTTTTTTTTTTTTAATAATAAGGCAAATGAATACATGGAAATCCAAAAGTGCTTTGACAGTGCAAACTTTTTATAATGAGGAGGGAGCGAAGGGTTGGATCACTGGATCTGCAAACACTGAGCTGCAGCCTGACCAGTATCTCCGTACAGTGTAAACTGTGCCTGACTATTTGTAACAGTAACTACTGTTGTTACATTTTTCCCCAAGCAATACGTTACTTATAACTAGTTACAATTGAGCTCAAGTCACTGGTAGCGGCTTATTTTTTAAAAGTAACTTCCCCAACACTGAATAAGCTGCAGGCAGAGTTTCTTTATAGGACTCTTCTGATAAGCATAGATTAGACTTACTCGTGCCCAGAGTTCTCTTTCAATTCACTCCACCGCTTGTGAAAAATCTGGTACAAGTCCACGTCTGCATCCCACAGATCTTGTTGCATTGCCAGCCAGTGTGGTTTAGATTCTCCTGGAATAACAGAGTTCACTGTTTATTTGTTTGACAGGCACAGCACTCAACACACATGCAGTCGCACACACCAACAATAACAAAAAAAACACTGTTACTGACCTTTAGATAAAAAAGGTAATCCAGCATAACAGTGATCTCCACATTGTAATCTAGCATCAAAATAAATATTTGCTACCTGAAAAACAAAAGGAAAAAGAATGCATCGTTTAACAAATCTGTAACTGTCCTCCATATTGTTACTCACTCCTGCGAAACCGTTTGCAAAGTTTCAGATCAATCCAAAAAAAGCATTGACTTATACGCCTCACAAGCTTGAATAGAAAAACATGCCCAAACACCCACCACCAGCAACAACCCAAGCAGGGCCCAACAGCATGCACAGTAAATCAGTGTAAAGCACACATTCTGCAAGAGAGGAAATAAGGCAACATACCTTGGATTTCCTTCTTGGTTCCAATTCGTCCTTATTACTCTTTAAACGCTTGTAGTAAAAGCGCACGTCCTCTGTGACAGAATGGATGTGCTGTAGTTTCACCTTCTGTGAGAAGGAACTCTGTATGTTAAAACTCTGATGAACGATTTTCCCCTGAGAAAGACACAGGCAATACTGATATTAGTACACACATGTGCCTTCACGGACCTCCCACAGACAGACAAAGCACAGATCACACAAAAGGATATAAGCCAGCATTTGTTAAATGGTTTGGGCTGTTTGGATGCTGTCTCTTTCTCTCTCTCTCTCTCTCTGTATATATATATATATACACACACACACACACACACACACACACACACACACACACACACACCTCTGGAAAAAACTGAGACCACTGCAAAATTATCAGTTTCTCTGGTTTCACTATATATAGGTATGTGTTTGGGTAAAATGAACATTTTTGTTTTATTCTATAAACTACTGACAACATTTCTCCCAAATTCCAAATAAAAATATTGTCATTTAGAGCATTTATTTGCAGAAAATGACAACTGGTCAAAATAACAAAAAAGATGCAGTGTTGTTTGACCTCGAATAATGCAAAGAAAATTAGTTCAGATTCATTTTTAAACAACACAATACTAATGTTTTAACTTAGGAAGAGTTCAGAAATCAATATTTGGTGGAATAACCCTGATTTTCAAGTACAGCTTTCATGCATCTTGGCTTGCTCTCCTCTAGTCTTTCACATTGTTGTTGGGTGATTTTATGCCACTCCTGGCACAACAATTCAAGCAGCTCAGCTTTGTTTGATGGCTTGTGACCATCCATCTTCCTCTTGATCACATTCCAGAGGTTTTCAATGGGGTTCAGGTCTGGAGATGGGGCTGGCCATGACAGGGTCTTGATCGGGTGGTCCTCCATCCACACCTTGACTGACCATGGCTGTGTGGCATGGAGCATTGTCCTGCTGGAAAAACCAATCCTCAGAGTTGGGGAACATTGTCAGAGCAGAAGAAAGCAAGTTTTCTTCCAGGACAACCTTGTACTTGGCTTGATTCATGCCAAAGCTGCCCGATTCCAGCCTTGCTGAAGCACCCCCAGATCATCACCGATCCCCCACCACATTTCACAGTGGGTACGAGACACTGTGGCTTGTAGGCCTCTCCAGGTCTCCATCTAACCATTAGACGACCAGGTGTTGGGCAAAGCTGAAAATTTGACTTATCTGGGGGTGCTTCAGCAAGGCTGGAATCGGGCAGATTTGTCTTTGTGAAGGGCGCATGAATCAAGCCAAGTACAAGGTTGTCCTGGAAGAAAACTTGCTTCCTTCTGCTCTGACAATGTTCCCCAACTCTGAGGATTGGTTTTTCCAGCAGGACAATGCTCCATGCCACACAGCCAGGTCAATCAAGGTGTGGATGGAGGACCACCAGATCAAGACCCTGTCATGGCCAGCCCAATCTCCAGACCTGAACCCCACTGAAAACCTCTGGAATGTGATCAAGAGGAAGATGGATGGTCACAAGCCATCAAACAAAGCCGAGCTGGCACAAAAATTCAAGCAGGAGTGGCATAAAGTCACCCAACATCAATGTGAAAGACTGGTGGAGAGCATGCCAAGACGCATGAAAGCTGTTCTTGAAAATCAGGGTTATTCCACCAAATATTGATTTCTGAACTCTTCCTATGTTAAAACATTAGTATTGTGTTGTTTAAAAATGAATATGAACTTATTTTCTTTGCATTATTCGAGGTCTGACAACACTGCATCTTTTTTGTTATTTTGACCAGTTGTCATTTTCTGCAAATAAATGCTCTAAATGACAATATTTTTATTTGGAATTTGGGAGAAATGTTGTCAGTAGTTTATAGAATAAAACAAAAATGTTCACTTTACCCAAACACATACCTATAAATAGTAAAACCAGAGAAACTGATAATTTTGCAGTGGTCTCTTGATTTTTTGCAGAGCTGTATATGTGAGTGTGAGGGTGTGTGTGTGTGTGTGTGTGTGTATATATATATATATATATATATATATATATATATATATATATATATATATATATATATATATATATAGTATATATAATATAATATATACTTATATAATTTATATTCTGTTTGAAGTGCGGCTCAATTAAATACCCTTCTGTTTGAAGTGCGGCTCAATTAAATACCCTTCCTGCTCATCTGTGATATTATTGTGTAGCCTCAAAAACAACTGAAGGACCATTGCACTGACTGATGAGAGAGAACAACTGCCCCCCTGTCAAACACTGGGGCAGTTTCAGGAGTAACAATGCTGTAGTATAGCATGCTGCCCGTGTGTGTTGTAAACATTGCCAGTATTTGCACGCAGGTAGATATCCAACAAACTAAATACAATATATCAGCTTCAGCTGACAAGATCACTTCAACCCTTAGAAATGCAATCTACAAGCAGCTGTTATTAACTCATCCTTCCATCCATTCCTACGAAATTAAATATTGAATTTCCAAATGAAAATATTCATTGTTCTCTTACCGGAAAGGAAGCTGGAAGAACAATGTGCTTGGGTGAGCTGGTTAGTGTGCCCACAGCGACAACAGCTTTCACTGGTATTGTTAATATCTGTAATAGAGAAGGGAGAACACAGCTGAGGTACACTGCACACACCCTGACTCTAATTACACTGCTCCATAAAAACAGGGGCAACTGATACATTACTGTACATATGAAAACACGACTGAACATTCTGTATGCCAGCTGGTTACGTGACATTTTTATGAAGGCACAATACGGGAATCGGCAGCATATTTTCAGATTCAGTCCTGGTTTGTGTCTTCAACTGCAACAGCGTTGTCTGTTTCAGTGATCGAAACATTAGATCTGAATTCGAACTCCATATGAACCCAGCTGTGGTTTCCCTTCATGGGTTCATTATTCACATTGTGATCATATGGTGTCTACACAGTACAATACAGAATAACACATCTATACCTATCTATGACCACACATACCCACTCACACACTGTATATATGCGTTACCTCGTAATCTGTTGTAATTTGTATTGCTCCATCATATGTTCCTTCGAGTTCCTTTGCAGTGAGTGTGACCCTGAACACTGCATAGTAACCTGAAGCCAGTATTACCTGTGAAAATCATCGACACATTAGCTGAAATGCTCCAGCATTAAAGATTTACCTACAAATCATTCCCAACATTCATGCACTGCAGCACGGAGGCAGGCTAAACACTGTGGCCTTTGCTTATTCTACCCCACAAATGTGACTGGGGCTCAACACTGAATCAGTGCGCTAGCAGGCTTGCCATTCCTCACTGCATGAACAAACACATTTTACACAGGATAGTGCTAAATGTGTGACAGGCATTGCAAACACATTCATGTGTGTCAATACTTACAAGAGGCTTGTGTATTTAGCATTGTTGTAAAGATTATTGTTTCTATCAATACCGTGCAAGGCAAGTCAGGTACCTACATGTCAGACAGATCCCTGGCACTTTTCTGTTCATTCATTAACAATAAAAAGCCAATACACTAGGCAGCAGCTGAAGGAAAGCAGCGTAACCCTATGAATCATCTCGTCACCACGGCATTTCTTTTTCTTTCAATTGAACCAACATCAAATGTGACTGGCATTCCAACACAGGTGCTGGAACTGGATTTGCAAATGAATAGAAGACTGAGCGAAAGCAAACTCAGTTCAACGGCTTCAAAGTGTCGCCTGGGCAGCAGGAAATGGAATTGCTGTCAGCGTGCATTTTGATCCGTGTTACTGTGCAGTTTAGCGAAGGCTTCAGGATCAAACTAATTGTTCTAAACAAATACTATTTCTTACCATTAAGCTAATCAGATTTGCAGATAATCTGACATTAAAACAAGGATAATCCTCTGCACAAACACAGCAATGACAAAGTTCTGCAGAAAACTGCAGCCCCCATAACTGTGAGCTTGCGAGGAATGGAAATACAACGGGCAGAGCAGTGCAGTCTGAATCAACTCTGTGTCTGATTTCCCAGCACTCTCATACTGCAGTAAGGTAGAACAGCAGTCTGAATCAAAGCTGTGTCTGATTTACCAGCACTCTCATACTGCAGTAAGGTAGAAGAGCAGTCTGAATCAAAGCTGTGTCTGATTTACCAGCACTCTCATACTGCAGTAAGGTAGAAGAGCAGTCTGAATCAAAGCTGTGTCTGATTTACCAGCACTCTCATACTGCAGTAATGTAGTAGAAGCTGGAGAAAGTCATGCTTTTCAAGTTTTAAAGCTTCTAAAGGTTAAGGAAAGCTCTTAGTTTGGATGCCTGGCTCTCAAGCTGTACTGTATATTAGACTTGCACTTTCTAGGCTATTTCACCTGGACATGCTTTGACCCCAAGTGAACATCCTGCTTGAAAGCAAGGTATGCAAACCAAGTATAATTTCTTCATATGAAAAAAACATGTGGTTCCTTCAAAACTGCACATCCTGCATCTACACAGTGAATGAAATTGAATACTAGCTATTATTGATACTGGATTGCCTTTAATGTGATATTATAAAACCAAATGCAGAAATACAATAGGTTTTAATAAATACATTAAATAAAGAAATACACATTCATAAAATCAGTGCTTAACAAACAATTACCCCTCTACTTGGTTTCAAAGATCGAAAAAAACACCCCAATCTCCAAAGAGTACAGCAAAGGGGCACTTACTGTTGTTTGGTCTGATAAAGTGTTATTTTGTAGCTGCTGAATTCTGTCCAGGATGGTGGTTTTGTTGCCTTTGTCTGATTTCAGCAGCTCTATCATGAGACTTTCCCCTATGACCTGCCATGACTTTACTGCCAGCTTTAAGAGAAAAGGAAAACAAATACACACTGCATAAATGAATTGGTGCGAGAGCAGAAATGCAGGCTAGAAAAACAAAAAACACAGAAACAGATATGACAGTATAGCTTTACCTCAATAGGGTTACTGTTAATGACAGCAAACAGAATGCTGCTGGACTCGGTGACACTCAGTACACTGAAGTCTAGGAACCGTTCTTCCAAGCTTGGTGGAAGGACAAAGGGCTGTAAAGGACAAGCACAGAGAGGAGTATTATTTAGTAACTGCCTTGATTACCTAAAATCTACATCGTTAAGAAGCCCAAAAAGACCCAAACAGGCACGCCCTGGCAGAGACACAACCCTGCTGTAGCAGCTGTGGCTACAGGCAGGTTCGGAGAAGCTAGTCCTTGGTGGTGGGGTGTGGTACAATATTGCAGGGAGACAGTAACACAGAACAGCAGCACTTGCCTCTAGAAAGCCTGTATAAGCCCTCACAGGCAGGTGGAATTTTGAAGCATTGGTGATGAGCAGGATGTTGCTATCTATGTGAATAGATGGCCGGGCAGGGGCGAAGTGGAGGGAGAATGTGTAGCGGGACTCATGAGGAGGAACTACAATCGGAGCACTGAAGTTGAGCACCTGTGACGAAGAAAAAACACAATGTAATTTATTTATTTATAAATAGCAGGGCAATAATTAACTCAGACGAGAAGCTAAAATAACCAATGGTGTTATTTTAGTAAGAAGTTAAAAACATAAAAGCTGTTAATCCCGACATGGTAACGTAATATTGTAAATCAACAGCTCCTTATATTTTATACTAACATTATCCCTGTGAGAGATTTCCACAGAGATGCCTCTGCTCTTAAAAACCAGTCACCTATTTACAGTTTAAAATGATAAACTTCAAACCAAACTATCAGAACGCATGCCTCAGACCAGCACTTACACTGAACATTGATTTCGCCTCTTCTGGCAACGAAACATTATGAATTCGAATGGCAAAGTTGAAAGTGTTGGTCAGGCAGACTGCCCTTTCCACTGGGTCTGTGGGGCTGTCCCTGATGTGGAACAGCGTAGCTGTGTGGTCGAACCCCAGGTACCTAACGACACAGATATCAACAATATGGGTATTACTGCAGCACTGCTCAGTGCACATCATCCTAACACAGATATCATCAATATGGGTATTACTGCAGCACTGCTCAGTGCACATCATCCTAACACAGATATCATCAATATGGGTATTACTGCAGCACTGCTCAGTGCACATCATCCTAACACAGATATTATCAATATATTTGTGTGCCTCTATGTTAAACATACCAAAACATTGGAAAACAAAAAACACAAGAATTAGCAGATGAATCTGTGTTCTGTTCCCACGGATTACAAATAGGAGAGTACTAGTTAGAAACAGAACAATGTGTGTATGTGCATGCATAATACATACACACACACACACACACACACACACACACACACACACACACAGTATATACACTGAGTGTACAAAACATTAGGAACACCTTCACAACATACTGCACCCTCTTTTGCCCTAAGAACAACCTCAATTGGTCAAGGTATGGACTCTACAAGGTGTCAAAAGCGTTCCACAGGGATGCTGGCCCGTGTTGACTCCAATGCTTCTCACAGTTGTGTCACGTTGGCTGGTAGTGGATCTCTACTCCGAACAGCTCGTTCCATCTCATCCCACAGATGCTCAATTTGATTGAGATCTGGTGACTGGGCAGGCCACTACAGTAAGATGAATTCACTGTCATATTTGTGGAACCATTCCTGGACAATCCTAGCCTTGTGGCATTGGGCATTATCCTGCTGAAAAAATCCATTATCAGATGGATACACTGCTGCCATGAAGGGATGCACCTGACTGGCAATGATGTTCAGATATCCTGTTGCATTCAAACGTTGCTCCACTTTTATGAAAACACACCCCACACCATCACACCGTCACCACCAGCCTGCAATGTTGACAATAAGCATGATGGATGCATGTACTCATGTGGTTTTCTCCGTATCCTAGTCCTCCCATCAGCGTGAAACAGGAACAGGCAATGTTTTTCCAGTCCTCCAGTGTCCAGTGTTTTCGTTTCTTAGCCCACTGCAACCGCAGTTTCTTGTGTTTTGCTGAAAGAAGTGGAACTCTGTTAGGTTGTTGGCTGCCATACCCCATTCGTGTCAAAGTACGACGAGTTGTGCATTCTTTTATGGGTCTTTCGGCACCAATGTTGTACTGGACTGTCAGTTGACTAACTGTAGCCCGTCTATTGCTCTGCACAACTTGTGTCAGCCTCATTTGGCCTCTTTCATCAATGAGCCGTTTTCAACCACTGGCCTGCCATTGGCTGGATGTTCTTTGGGTGGTTGACCATCCTTGATACACACAGCAAACTGCTGAGCGTGAAAAACACAGCAGCGTTGCAGTTCTTGACACACTCAAACCGGCGTGCCTGGCACCTACTACCATACCCCGTTCAAAGGCACTTAAATCTTTTGTCTTGCCCATTTACCCTCTGAATGGCACACATACACAATCCATGTCTCAATTGTGTCAAGGCTTAAAAATCCTTCTTTAACCTGTCTCCCCTTCTTCTACACTGATTGAAGTGGATTTAACAGGTTACATCAATAAGGGATCATAGCTTTCACCTGGATTCACCTCATCAGTCTATTTCATGGAAAGAGCAGGTGTTCCTAATGTTTTGTACACTCAGTGTATATATACACACATTATATACATTTTATCCACAGGTGTTTTTAATGTGTAGCTTGTATTGTATTTGTCTTTGCATTTGTCCTTTATTGTTCTCCAGGACCCCCCTGTAAATGAGACCTTGGTCTCAACGGGCAAATCTCCTACTTAAATAAAGAAACAAATGTTTCTGAAATTAATGTGACATAATAAAAGATGTCAGAGTGGTTTACCAGGCATGCTCTATCTAAACGAGCAATCACAAACATCTGTCACATCGAGAGATACAGGCTGATTCTGCAAACCGGCATTTGCCAGCACTTGTCTGTGCATACCTGATTCTTTTGGAAGATTTTAAGTACATAGAACAGCACACTTGGGATTTGCATACTAAAATATATACTCACCCTTCTAAAACGTCAGCTTGGTATGGGATTTCAAGTTTCGAGTAACTTTTCTCTTTTGCTTTAACTGTTATTTTTCCAGAAAACTGGGATGATCTTTTTGCTTTTGAAGCTGCAAAACAAACAGAAGGAATCTTAGTGAATCCGTATGAGAGCTGAACCCCATCTGCTGTCTCAACTGATTTTATTACTCCTGGCTTACTCTCAAAAACAACAAAAACAAACCAAGACTGATCTATGTCTTCAAAGCCTGGACGTGCACGTAGGTATCCTACAAAAGTGCGCTTTACATAACAATACATGTGCTTGTGAGTGTGCTTTATATAAAACACAATGCATGTGCTTGTGAGTGTGCTTCATATAACACTGAGTGTGCTCAACACTTCTAAGATTGCAAATGCTGACCTGTGTCACACAAACTATTTACATTTGAATTATAGCCAGTTACGGATTACAGCCGCCTTATTCTTTTGTGAATAAATTAGGTAAAACAAAAGAACCCTGACAAAGCCATGAGAAGTTTATTTTTCAGATTTTGTACGAGACACATTTCAGACTTCAGAAAACAACAGAGCACAACTTACCATCAAAACAACAGAGCATGACTTACCATCAAAACTAATACTTGCAACTTTGGTATATTTACTTTCGCCTGCTTTTAATGTTATTGGCTTAAAGTCTATTGTAACAGCTTCATTTGACGGTGTTGGTCTGACACTCTGCAAAACCAGAAACATCAAATCAGTTTTCAATAATGGACAAGAAACAAAACCAATGGAAGAAACAATAATAAAATAATAATAACAATAACTTGGTCTTTTACAACAACTACTTACTGTTATTGGTACATCTTTTGTTCCTGAATTTAGTAGATGTAGATTTAAGACTTTAGGTTGATCTACAAAAAAAAAAAAAAAAACAACCCACTAAAATCAGTGCTACAAATTTGTAAAACAATGTAAAAATAAACTGAACTAAGTAAGGATACTTTACCTTGTGATCTCAATGTACCAAAGTCTAACATTTCTATAGAAGAATAAATTCCAGGCTCTAGAACAAATGAAAATGTGAGATTTTAGTGCTTCTCATTAATCACATACATACAGGAATGCTTTAAATACATCACTTAAGAAATACATTGGGAGTAAAATTATTCCGGGCTTAAAAGGCATGTCATATGCAGACAGGCTAAAAGTATTGAATCTGTTCAGTCTTGAACAAAGAAGACTACGTGGCGACCTAATTCAAGCATTCAAAATTCTAAAAGGTATTGACAGTGTCGACCCAAGGGACTTTTTCAGCATGAAAAAAGAAACAAGGACCAGGGGTCACAAATGGAGATTAGACAAAGGGGCATTCAGAACAGAAAATAGGAGGCACTTTTTTACACAGAGAATTGTGAGGGTCTGGAATCAACTCCCCAGTAATGTTGTTGAAGCTGACACCCTGGGATCCTTCAAGAAGCTGCTTGATGAGATTTTGGGATCAATAAGCTACTAACAACCAAACGAGCAAGATGGGCCGAATGGCCTCCTCTCGTTTGTAAACTTTCTTATGTTCTTAAAACTGCAACTTTCCCACCACTCATTACCTAACGCACACGCTAGCACGCACACACACACAAGCAAGCAAGCAAGCAAGCACACCATAGCACGCAGGCACTGCTGCTCACTGCATCTGGATATTTGAATGCAGCCCTACCTGTTGTCACCTCCACCTCCACCGGCAGTATGATGAACTCTGCATCATCCGAGGCATTGGTTTTGATTCGAATGAAGGCTGTGTGATTATCAGCATCTCGTGACGAGAAGCTGGCCCTCATTACACCCTTTGTTTCAAATGGTGGAATTTCCTGTATTGTATTTTAAAGAAAGAGACATAGTTGCCTTGCCTGCGTGAACACATGTTTCAAACTGAGCGCTGGGCTGCTGCACGTGTGAACCAATAGAGTTTACATTGCAGGGATGGCAATGATCCATTGCTGGTTACACTACAAGTTCACCAAGACACACCCAAGCTTGTTATCTATACACTGGGGCTAATCAAACTGCTAGTAAAACCTGGAATGGGTGAAACTCCTATGCAATAGGAGACTGATTTTATCTTAATTTTTTTGACCTACTGTTTATCAATTGTACCCCCCTTTTTTCTACACAATTTCAATGTTGCCTCATCATGGCACTGACTTGGCGGGGACTGATGATCAGCTGTCAAACAAGAGGTTATCAAGATTCCAGCCAGGAAGTCTCTGCCTGCATGCGCCAGGCTGACCACTAGGGGGTGCTGAAGTGCTACGAGGTGAGCTACCATTTGCCAACGCCCAGGAAGGTAAAGGCCAGTGCAGTGCTTCCTGTGGGCTCCCATTTTAATACGTATATAGAAACTTGTACGTGGAAATATAATTAACTGGAAATGTAAGTCTGACTTCCATTTAAAAGTTTGCAATAATTGTTATTTATATTCTTTGGGAACATCCTCCTCAAATACAACCTTTACCATAATTTTTTAAAACTTTATTGCAATGTGAAATTGCAAAGAACATACAAAACACACACACACTATGCACAGACCTGTATAGCAGACTCACAGTGCTGCACAGTAATGAAAGAAAGAAGACACACCCATAATCTCCTGGTGCCCCCCTGCTGGCCAGTCGGTAGTTCTAGATGCAGATCACCGCCACTCGAGTACATTTCTACCACCTAAGAGACAGCAAAGCAGGAAACACACTTCATATTTAGGGAATAATGCAGTCCTGCCGTTCACTATGTAGAGAGTGAGGGAATGATGCAGTCCTGCCGTTCACTATGTAGAGAGTGAGGGAATGATGCAGTCCTGCCGTTCACTATGTAGAGAGTGAGGGAATGATGCAGTCCTGCCGTTCACTATGTAGAGAGTGAGGGAATGATGCAGTCCTGCCGTTCACTATGTAGAGAGTGAGGGAATGATGCAGTCCTGCCGTTCACTATGTAGAGAGTGAGGGAATGATGCAGTCCTGCCGTTCACTATGTAGAGTGAAGGAATGATGCAGTCCTGCCATTCACTATGTAGAGAGTGGCCCGGGTTATATCAGGCATCACAACCTGGAGATGCTCTTGCCATGTTTCAACACAACCAGACAGAGAGACATGCGGGTGTCCCACTAGAAGATGAACCATGCCAGAGATCTCAAACATCACTTCTTGGTTTTGTGTACTCTGTGTTTTTACTTTGCACTCTGAGTGGAGCACGCTTCACTGTGCTGAGATACAGTGCAGCACATGGAATCATCTTCATTACACCTGTCGCCACAACTACTGCGATGTCTGACAAGCATCAAGCAAAAACAGCACTTCAAATGTCCCAAAATGCCCTAAAACATAACCAAAACAAACTTTCTGAATAGCATTTGAAATTTAGAAAGCAGACATTTGTCAATAAAGAATTGCAGTGTGTGTTTGACAATTCTTACTTGCATATTATTTGAACACATTTCGGATGGGATAAGAACTTCAGAATCACAAAGGAAAATCAGCACCATCCCCTTTTAATCTTACCTGCAATGGCTCACTGTGCGGGTTGTGAATGTTTATTAAAGGGGAAAAGCTGCTATTTACAGGAACCCTTGCCCCAATGAAGGGTCGCAATCTGTAAGGATTAGGTATCCCAACACCAAACACCTGAGGAATGAGGAAACAAAGACAGGCGACTGAGAAAGCACTCACAATGAATATCAAGCACTTGCTGGCCACTTCAATGATGCTCTTACCTGGTATGTAAACACTCCATGGTGGGATGTGTTAATAAATAAAGTATTTTCTACATTCCCAACGACTCGGGCGAGAAACACCACATCGAAAGATGTGTTTCCTCCTGGTGGAATTATCTGTCGGAGAAAAGATTAAATACTTACAAAGCTAAATCGGTTAATACTTAAGATCACAGTGTGTACTTTTCTGAAACATGCAGTAAGCCCATCATTAAAACAGATTAACTTTGCTTTACTCAAGTCAAACACTCCAAATGAACCACACTAAACACAGCGAGGAGGCAACCTTACAACAGTTTGTTTGTGTTACAAGAACAACAAAGGTTAATTGCTATTCAGAAGCTGCTGCATTGTGCTGCACTAGACAGCTGAATGCATTCCAGTTACAAGTCAGTATTATTAAAACCTAACAGCTCAGTTCACACCATCTCCAGTTACTAACCTACAGCAGAGGTATAATCTGCACTAACCCACTAAAAACAGGGGCCTCCTGAGAGTTTGGGACGGCCCTTGATGAATGGTTAAAAGACAGGTGCACTCCAATGCAATTTATTACACATCACATGACTACTCATGCTGCTAAACCTATACCCAACTCTCCTCTGAATTCTAAGAACTCTGTACACGCAATATTTATTTAGCAATACTTTGAAAGGTAATTAAGGAAAAAATAAAACACTCGTGTTCAATTAGGAATTCACATATATTTCTGGGGCACAAACATCATAGCTTGCAAAGATGTGTGAATATTATATTTCTCATTTTTTACATTAACAAGGATTGCATCATCACAACAGGAAATAAATGAAAGCTACAGGGACAGCCCGGTCCCACACTGCTCTACAGAGAGAGCCCGGTCCCACACTGCGCTACAGAAAGAGCCCGGTCCCACACTGCGCTACAGAGAGAGCCCGGTCCCACACTGCGCTACAGAGAGAGCCCGGTCCCACACTGCGCTACAGAGAGAGCCCGGTCCCACACTGCGCTACAGAGAGAGCCCGGTCACACACTGCGCTACAGAGAGAGCCCGGTCCCACACTGCGCTACAGAGAGAGCCCAGTCCCACGCTGTTCTGCAGAAAGAGCCCGGTCCAGAAAGAGCCCAGTACCACACTGTGCTACAGAAAAAGACCGGTCCCACGCTGTGCTACAGAAAGAGCCTGGTCCCACACTGTGCTACAGAAAGAGCCCAGTCCAGAAAGAGCCCAGTCCCACACTGTGTTACAGAAAGAGCCCAGTCCCACACTGTTACAGAAAGAGCCCAGTCCCACACTGTTCTGCAGAAAGAGCCCAGTCCAGAAAGAGCCCGGTCCCACACTGTGCTACAGAAAGAGCCCAGTCCCACACTGTTCTGCAGAAAGAGCCCAGTCCAGAAAGAGCCTGGTCCCACACTGTTCTACAGAAACAGCCCAGTCCAGAAAGAGCCCGGTCCCACACTGTGCTACAGAAAGAGCCCAGTCCCACACTGTTCTGCAGAAAGAACCCAGTCCAGAAAGAGCCCGGTCCCACACTGTTCTACAGAAACAGCCCAGTCCCACACTGTTCTACAGAAAGAGCCCAGTCCAGAAAGAGCCCGGTCCCACACTGTTCTGCAGAAAGAGCCCAGTCCAGAAAGAGCCCGGTCCCACACTGTTCTACAGAAACAGCCCAGTCCAGAAAGAGCCCGGTCCCACACTGTGCTACAGAAAGAGCCCAGTCCCACACTGTTCTGCAGAAAGAGCCCAGTCCCACACTGTTCTACAGAAACAGCCCAGTCCAGAAAGAACCCGGTCCCATACTGTGCTACAGAAAGAGCCCAGTCCCACACTGTTCTACAGAAACAGCCCAGTCCAGAAAGAGCCCAGTCCAGAAAGAGCCCAGTCCCACACTGTTCTACAGAAAGAGCCCGGTCCCACACTGTTCTACAGAAAGAGCCCGGTCCCGCACTGTTCTACAGAAAGAGCCCGGTCCCGCACTGTGCTACAGTCTTTTCTTATTTATGGATGCAAGGTGTTGACACAGCTTAAATAAATACACACACACACGATACAAGCAAACAAAAAGCAAACTTACCCTATTCTGAAAAAAAGATGCATGAAAGTGCGATGTTGTTGCTGATATTGATACTAAAATAATAGTTTCTTCTGAACTTGGATTGTGCAAGTAAACTTTTTCCATTTTTGGCATCCCAACCGGCCTACAAAAAAAAAAGGAATAAAAGAAGAGATGCATGTCACTCAATTAGACAGACAAGGGACCCCTCACAAATCAAACCACTGTTTTACATTCCTGGGTTAGGACTGCAAAGCCACCTTCATTAAAGACTCTGATCAGCAATCACAAGCAAACTAAACCTCTCCAATGGGAAAAGCAAGCTGTAAAAACGACCCTCTGAAAACACATGCATTAGACATTGAATAAATACATTAGAAACCAGTAAATGAGATGAAAACTGTTTGCACAGAGAAAAAAACACAAGAAACATCTCAGAGATGGAAATACGACTCCAGGTTTTACTACGAAGGTGATTATCCCCAGTGTACAGGGAACACGCCCAGGTGTGTTCTATTAAACTCATAATAAAACCAGGAATGGATCAAACTGCTATGTAATGGGGGTCTTATTTCCATCCCCATAAGGCCAGCAACCTGTTAGGGCAACATTTCAAATCATTCAAATTGAGCATGAGGCATTCAAAATTCAATATTACAGAATAAATAAAATACTTCAATAATAAAACCGATCTGAAACCGTTACTGCAGCACATGCATATTGCACTGCTTTTACCCGAGACCTGTTACTGCAGCACATGCATATTGCACTGCTATTAACTGAGACCTGTTACTGCAGCACATGCATATTGCACTGTTATTTAACCAAGGTCTGTTACTGCAGCACATGCATACTGCACTGCTTTTAACTGAGACCTGTTACTGCAGCACATGCATACTGCACTGCTTTTAACTGAGACCTGTTACTGCAGCACATGCATATTGCACTGCTATTAACTGAGACCTGTTACTGCAGCACATGCATACTGCACTGTTATTTAACCAAGGTCTGTTACTGCAGCACATGCATATTGCACTGCTTTTAACTGAGACCTGTTACTGCAGCACATGCATATTGCACTGTTATTTAACTGGAACCTGTTACTGCAGCACATGCATATTGCACTGCTATTTAACTGGAACCTGTTACTGCAGCACATGCATATTGCACTGCTTTTAACTGAGACCTGTTACTGCAGCACATGCATATTGCACTGCTATTAACTGAGACCTGTTACTGCAGCACATGCATATTGCACTGTTATTTAACTGGAACCTGTTACTGCAGCACATGCATATTGCACTGCTATTTAACCAAGGTCTGTTACTGCAGCACATGCATATTGCACTGCTATTTAACTGGAACCTGTTACTGCAGCACATGCATATTCCACTGCTATTAACTGAGACCTGTTACCGCAGCACATGCATATTGCACTGCTATTAACTGAGACCTGTTACTGCAGCACATGCATATTGCACTGCTATTAAGTGGGACCTGTTACTGCAGCACATGCATATTGCACTGCTATTTAACCAAGGTCTGTTACTGCAGCACATGCATATTGCACTGCTATTTAACTGGAACCTGTTACTGCAGCACATGCATATTCCACTGCTATTAACTGAGACCTGTTACCGCAGCACATGCATATTGTACTGCTATTAACTGAGACCTGTTACTGCAGCACATGCATATTGCACTGCTATTTAAGAACATAAGAACATAAGAAAGTTTACAAACGAGAGGAGGCCATTCGGCCCATCTTGCTCGTTTGGTTGTTAGTAGCTTATTGATCCCAAAATCTCATCAAGCAGCTTCTTGAAGGATCCCAGGGTGTCAGCTTCAACAACATTACTGGGGAGTTGATTCCAGACCCTCACAATTCTCTGTGTAAAAAAGTGTCTCCTATTTTCTGTTCTGAATGCCCCTTTTTCTAAACTCCATTTGTGACCCCTGGTCCTTGTTTCTTTTTTCAGGCTGAAAAAGTCCCTTGGGTCGACACTGTCAATACCTTTTAGAATTTTGAATGCTTGAATTAGGTCTCCACGTAGTCTTCTTTGTTCAAGACTGAACAGATTCAATTCTTTTAGCCTGTCTGCATATGACATGCCTTTTAAGCCCGGAATAATTCTGGTCGCTCTTCTTTGCACTCTTTCTAGAGCAGCAATATCTTTTTTATAGCGAGGTGACCAGAACTGCACACAATATTCAAGATGAGGTCTTACAAGTGCATTGTACAGTTTTAACATTACTTCCCTTGATTTAAATTCAACACTTTTCACAATGTATCCGAGCATCTTGTTAGCCTTTTTTATAGCTTCCCCACATTGCCTAGATGAAGACATTTCTGAGTCAACAAAAACTCCTAGGTCTTTTTCATAGATTCCTTCTCCAATTTCAATATCTCCCATATGATATTTATAATGTACATTTTTATTTCCTGCGTGCAGTACCTTACACTTTTCTCTATTAAATGTCATTTGCCATGTGTCTGCCCAGTTCTGAATCTTGTCTAGATCATTTTGAATGACCTTTGCTGCTGCAACAGTGTTTGCCACTCCTCCTACTTTTGTGTCGTCTGCAAATTTAACAAGTTTGCTTACTATACCAGAATCTAAATCATTAATGTAGATTAGGAATAGCAGAGGACCTAATACTGATCCCTGTGGTACACCGCTGGTTACCACACTCCATTCTGAGGTTTTTCCTCTAATCAGTACTTTCTGTTTTCTACATGTTAACCACTCCCTAATCCATGTACATGCGTTTCCTTGAATCCCAACTGCGTTCAGTTTGAGAATTAATCTTTTGTGCGGGACTTTGTCAAAAGCTTTCTGGAAATCTAAATAAACCATGTCATATGCTTTGCAATTATCCATTATCGATGTTGCATCCTCAAAAAAATCAAGCAAGTTAGTTAGGCACGATCTCCCTTTCCTAAAACCATGTTGACTGTCTCCCAGTACCCTGTTACCATATAGGTAATTTTCCATTTTGGATCTTATTATAGTTTCCATAAGTTTGCATATAATAGAAGTCAGGCTTACTGGTCTGTAGTTACCTGGTTCAGTTTTGTTTCCCTTTTTGTGGATCGGTATTACGTTTGCAATTTTCCAGTCTGTCGGTACCACCCCTGTGTCAAGAGACTGCTGCATGATCTTGGTTAGCGGTTTGTAAATTACTTCTTTCATTTCTTTGAGTACTACTGGGAGGATCTCATCCGGCCCAGGGGATTTGTTTATTTTAAGAGCTCCTAGTCCCTTTAACACTTCTGCCTCAGTTATGCTAAAGTTATTTAAAACTGGATAGGAACTGGATGACATGTGGGGCATGTTGTCAGTATCTTCCTTTGTAAAAACTTGTGAAAAGTAATCATTTAACATATTTGCTATTTTTTTTTCTTCCTCTACGATTTTGCCATTTGTATCTCTTAAACATTTAATCTCCTCTTTGAATGTTCTCTTGCTGTTGTAATATTGGAAAAACATTTTGGAATTGGTTTTAGCTCCCTTAGCAATGTTCATTTCTATTTCTCTCTTGGCCTTTCTAACTTCCTTTTTGACTTGCGTTTGCAGTTCTGTGTACTCTTTCTGCGTACTTTCTTTTTGGTCCTTTTTTAATGCTCTGTAAAGTGCCTTTTTTCGCTGAATATTTTTTTTAATTGATCTATTAAACCATTTTGGCAATTTAGTTTTACATTTAGATTTGTCTACTTTAGGGATGTAATTGTTTTGCGCCTCTAGTACTACATTTTTGAAGAACAACCATCCTTCTTCTGTGGGTGTTTTCTCTATTTTACTCCAATCTACTTCTGTTAGTCTCTGTTTCATGCCTTCATAGTTTGCTTTTCTAAAATTGTAAACCTTAACTTTAGTCTTTACTTTTGGGGATTTAAAAAACACTTCAAATGAGACCATGTTGTGGTCTGAGTTTGCCAGTGGTTCTCTGACCTCTGTTTTAGTTATTCTATCTTCGTTATTTGAAAAGACTAAATCAAGGCATGCCTCCCCTCTAGTGGGTGCCTTCACAAATTGTGTTAGGAAGCAGTCATTTGTCATTTCCACCATTTCTATTTCATCCTTCGCGCTACCCACCGGGTTTTCCCATTTTATATGGGGGAAGTTGAAATCCCCCATTAGTATGGCTTCTCCTTTGCTACACACATTTCTAATGTCATTGTATAACAGATTATTGTGCTCACCGTCTGAATCTGGCGGTCTATAGCATGCTCCTATTATTATGCCTTTTGAATTTTTGTCTGTTATTCTGACCCATATTGATTCGGTTTTATTTTCTTTGTCCAGGTTTAACACCTGGGCTTCAAGACTATTTCTTATGTATCCTCCTCTTCTGTCCTGCCTGTCTTTCCTATACAGTGTATACCCACAAATATTATATTCGTCCCCATCACTCTCAGACAACCACGTTTCTGTAACACCTATCACATCATAGTTACCTGTTAGTGCAGTAGCTTCAAGTTCTAGAATTTTGTTTCTGATACTTCTAGCATTTAGATAAATACATTTAATGGTTGTCTTACCTGAGTTGTTGTTCTTGTTTTGATGCGGTCTCCCTTCTGTTTTTTTGTTGATTTCTCCCCCCTTCCTTTCTAGTTTAAATGCTTCCGAACCTGCTCGAGGATCTTTTCTCCGAGTAGACTAGTTCCCTTGTTATTTAAATGCAGTCCATCCCGTCTATACAGATAGTCCTCGTTGTAGAATGTGGTCCAATGATCAAGATAGGTGAAGCCTTCCCGTGTGCACCACGTCTTCAGCCATTCGTTTTGATTAATTATTTCCAGCTGTCCATATGGTCCTTTGCAAGGTGCGGGTAGTATACCAGAAAATACCACAGTTTTGGTTTTCTCTTTTAATTTCCTTCCTAGCTCTCTGAATTTATTTTGCAGGGATTTTGGTCTGTCTCTTCCAATGTTGTTTGTACCGATGTGGACGACTACTACCGGGTCGTCTCCTGTTCGTTCTAGGAGCCTGTCCATGTTTTCAGTGATGTGCTTGACCGAGGCTCCCGGAAGGCAGCACACTGTTGTAGTAAGGGGGTCCAAACTGCGAACTGAACTTGCTGTGTTTCTCAATATGGAGTCCCCAACAATCATGACCTCCCTTCTTTTTGCTGTCTGGTCACCACTGTCAATAGGGTCCTGGATGTTGTTCCTTTCATTCTCTTGTTGTTGGTTCTGCTCATCAAAATTCTGAAGTGACTCAAATCTGTTGGTTGTTTTGATTTCTGGTGGTTGTGTTTGAGGAAGTTTCTTTTTTTCCCTGCTTCTGCCTACCTGAACCCAGCTGTTCTGACCTTCTATCTCCCTGGTGGCTTTCAGTCTGTTAGGGGTGATGCAGACTTCCATGAATTGTGGGTGTGCCAGTTCCTCAAGATCCTGTTGCTGTCTCACTTCTTCCAGCTCCATTTCTAGCATACTTACTAGTTTATGCAAATCCTGGATCGCGCGGCACTTTACGCACACTTGGTTTAGCTCCGCTGGGTTTTCTCGGATTTCCCACATCAAGCAGGTGTCACAGATTACTGGCTTGAAGACCATGTTGACGTTTTTTTTTTTGAAGTTTAGTTTCTTCTGCAGCCGTCAACCTGCTTTCAAACTGCTTCGAAACTGCTCTGTACTTTTCCACGCCTGTACTTCTCCCACTCGCTGTCGCTTCCATACGCTGTCGCTGGGAAGACTGCCTCGTTTAACTGCGTTGTTCTGCTGTGCTGTTGGCTCCTCCCCTCGCCCGTGTCTCAAAACGGCGCTGAATTTGAATCAGCTGCTCCGAGTTTCAGCTTGTTTGTTATCAGAAAAACACACGCGTCTGTCTGACTTTGAGCTGCTGCTATGTTTCCCCAATGTCCTCTGTTTTCTGATTAAAGCAATTCAAGATGCAATTTCTCCTTTCTGCTTCGAAACTGCTCTGTACTTTTCCACGCCTGTACTTCTCCCACTCGCTGTCGCTTCCACACGCTGTCGCTGGGAAGACCTAAACAAAGACGGCTTTGACCCCGACGTGATTTGAACACGTAACCTTCTGAGCTGGAGTCTGACGCGCTACCGTTGCGCCACGAGCTCCCATTTAACTAAGGTTTGTTACTGCAGCACATGCATATTGCACTGTTATTAAGTGGGACCTGTTACTGCAGCACATGCATATTGCACTGCTATTAAGTGGGACCTGTTACTGCAGCACATGCATATTGCACTGCTATTAAGTGGGACCTGTTACTGCAGCACAAGAATTCTTTTCACATCTGCATGGGGGTTGAACAAGTGTTAATCTCTCAGTGGAGAAACAGAATCATGTGATCTCTCTTTACTGCAGGATTAATCCCTTCCACTATAACTTGCAGTTTGACCCTTGTTATCTTTAGTAACCAAGAGCACGTGCCAGTGTTTTTATTTAGAGGTGAAGTGCAATTACGTACTTCACTCCTTCACACGGGGGTGCACCACAGCCTCACTACAGTAACTCTATCAACAGATTAGTGCCAAAATGACAGTGAGTGACCTGTAACAATCCAATTCAGCACTCTGCTTGCAACCAAAGCAAAACTACTTTAAGGGGGGGGTTACTGTAAAGACAGCAAGTTTAGATGGGTTACAGTACACGTTTAAATAACTGCAGAATGCAAATGTTACAGCCTTTAGGGAACAAAAAAGGCTCCTAAAATTCTCTATTTTGCATTTTAAATGCCAGCAAAGATCACGTCTTCCCTGACACTGATCAATGTCTATTCAGAGCACCAGAAATCAATCTGCCACGACGTCCCTTTGATGGATCTGAACCAGTTCCCAGAGGAACATATCTGCATTCAGTATTAACACTGGCATGCAGAAGTCAACTCCCAATCAACACTGTGCATAGACTGGAGCTATTACAACTCCAATACTGTGCACAGACTGGAGCTACTACAACTCCAACACTGCTGCACAGACTGGAGCTATTATAACTCCCTCAATACTGTGCACAGACTGGAGCTATTACAACTCCCTCAATACTGTGCACAGACTGGAGCTATTACAACTCCCTCAATACTGTGCACAGACTGGAGCTACTATAACTCCCTCAATACTGTGCACAGACTGGAGCTACTATAATTCCCTCAATACTGTGCACAGGCGGATTACCACACAGGGGAGAGCTGTGTGCTGCAGGAACAGCCTCCTGTTTCCTAATGGGGATCAGTGGGTATCTAATGGAGCGTGAAGCTGGATCTCAAGACATTTAAACTAATCAGTAGCAGATCACCAACAGAACTGGTTTATTTATGTGTTTATTATACATGTTGCTCACACAGATTAGTCTGCACATTATGTGTTTATAACAAGGGTGATCAATACTGTCAGAAACTAAGAGAACACTTTGTACTTGAGATTAGCTGTCGACTGACTTTTTATTGTGCTTAATGTTTATTGTGCTTAAATGTTTTTCTTCTTTGTTCAGCGCCTTGAGATGGCCTGCCATGAAATGCGCTCTATAAATACATTTGGATTTGACTTGATTCAATATGCGCAGCTGATCTCTGAAAATGCTGCTGTTCTCTCATTGCACTGACAGGGGGAAATCAAAGTCTCTAAACTCTGGATTTCTAAATAACAAACAATTTCACTGCACCAAGAAAGACTGCTGCTACTGTACAGTTTTATGAAAACAGGATATATATAGTATTTTTTATTCACGTTTGATCTTTTCTGTGGAATTACTTGGTGTGCTGACGTTTGCTTTTTCAGCCGTACATGATGTCAATTCTTTACGATACAGGCGGCTTGTGCAATTCTCACATCCGGACACCCTGGATCAGGGTTTTCCACCTGCCCCTCCCGAAGGAAGATCTCAGCCTCTGTACAGCACACAGACAGAAAACTAGAAATCCGTTTTCACACACACTAACACCAGATGCATTTTCTTCTATTGCGTTTCACTATGGTGTAGTGTAGGGTTGTCTTGTGTCTCACTATGGTGTAGTGTGTTGGTTGTCTTGTGTCTCACTACGGTGTAGTGTTGGGTTGTCTTGTGTCCCACCACGGTGTAGTGTGTTGGTTGTCTTGTGTCTCACTACGGTGTAGTGTGTTGGTTGTCTTGTGTCTCACTACGGTGTAGTGTAGGGTTGTCTTGTGTCCCACTACGGTGTAGTGTCTTGGTTGTCTTGTGTCTCACTATGGTGTAGTGTGTTGGTTGTCTTGTGTCTCACTATGGTGTAGTGTGTTGGTTGTCTTGTGTCTCACTAAGGTGTAGTGTGTTGGTTGTCTTGTGTCTCACTACGGTGTAGTGTAGGGTTGTCTTGTGTCCCACTACGGTGTAGTGTCTTGGTTGTCTTGTGTCTCACTACGGTGTAGTGTCGGGTTGTCTTGTGTCTCACTATGGTGTAGTGTAGGGTTGTCTTGTGTCTCACTATGGTGTAGTGTAGGGTTGTCTTGTGTCTCACTATGGTGTAGTGTGTTGGTTGTCTTGTGTCTCACTATGGTGTAGTGTGGGGTTGTCTTGTGTCTCACTATGGTGTAGTGTGGGGTTGTCTTGTGTCTCACTGTGGTGTAGTGTAGGGTTGTCTTGTGTCTCACTGTGGTGTAGTGTAGGGTTGTCTTGTGTCTCACTATGGTGTAGTGTGTTGGTTGTCTTGTGTCTCACTATGGTGTAGTGTGTTGGTTGACTTGTGTCTCACTATGGTGTAGTGTAGGGTTGTCTTGTGTCTCACTGTGGTGTAGTGTGGGGTTGTCTTGTGTCTCACTGTGGTGTAGTGTAGGGTTGTCTTGTGTCTCACTGTGGTGTAGTGTGGGGTTGTCTTGTGTCTCACTGTGGTGTAGTGTGGGGTTGTCTTGTGTCTCACTGTGGTGTAGAGTGGGGGTTGTCTTGTGTCTCACTGTGGTGTAGTGTGGGGGTTGTCTTGTGTCTCACTGTGGTGTAGTGTGGGGGTTGTCTTGTGTCTCACTGTGGTGTAGTGTGGGGGTTGTCTTGTGTCTCACTGTGGTGTAGTGTGGGGGTTGTTGCAGTCATCTTCCTGTTTGGACGGTTGACAGGACTGACAGAGAGCACCTGTTCTCTCTCTGAACTGCATTTACAGACGCAGCATCTGCTCACATTCAAGCTCTCCACTGCTTGACTTGTGCTCACATTTTAACAAACCAAAATTAAAAAACAAAGAAGATGCAAGTTTAGCAACCAATCGCCAACATGCTTTTAAACCTTGCTAAACCCAATTCAAAAGGTTTTGGTTGTAGTTTTAGTAACTGCATCAAGAATGTAGTGGCATTTTCAAGATTTTACTGGTTTGTTCAAGGGATAAACCAATTGAGGACGTTGTTCTCGTTTTACTTTAAGTAGAAGACAAGCCTGCAAAACTAAACGTAATCCTGAGTTTCAAACCTACTGACCATTCAATCTGAGCACTGAAGAACCACAGCAGCTCCCACTGGAGCCACAATGCCACTGCACCAGCACTGCACTCTCATTATAGGGTGGAACACAAACAGTATGGCTTCTTACCAATAGCTCCCGATTACAGCATTATAATCAGGGAGAGCTGGAATAGAGAAAGGCACACAGTGTATTGGATGTAGAAGTGAAACTGAGTGACTGCAATTGAATCTCACTGCATTGTTTATGCAAGCGTAAATAACTACTGAGCCGGAGTGAATGTATCGTCATGTCCACACTACTTACACCACAACCAAAGAAGCGCTGATCAAACCACAGCGAAAGAAACCATGTCACACAAGCACACTGAATACTAAAAACAAACAAGTCTCCAGTCTCTAAGTTGCCTTGGATAAATATGTCTGCTAAACAAACAAATAATAAAAGTACAATTCTTTGACAAATGTTCCACTTGAAGTTCCTCCTGTATACTGTAGTCTCCACCAGATCCTTGTCGCTGTGGATGAGTTTCCTTTTTAAGGTTAATAAATATGAGATTCATGGGAAATCTGGGGCCTCAGTTTTCAGGGACGTCCTTTTCCTAAAACAAGCAAGGTTTTAATAAACTGTGCCCTTGGTGTGTGAGCAACAGTGCAGTTTCATATTACTTCTGTAACACTGGTCTATCCCTTTAACAGGACTGTCTTTACAAATGTGTTATCTGTGCTGCAAAAGACAATAAAAAGCATTTCATTCATAATGACAAACAAGAAGCCACAAAAGCATGAACTTTGCTCACATGTCTATCATGGACAACAAATATCTACAGTATATAAGATATGTTTCAGATGGGACAGAAAATACACCTACACCTCTCAAGATCTGTATCCAAATCCACTGCCTTCACGTAAATCATGTGAGGTTTCTATAATGTGTGTCTAGTATATATACCAAAATATGTCTCATTAACACCAATGGGACGATGAATACCCACAGAGAGAACTTCATCTCTAACTGCAATAGACTCTGTGATGGGAGTCTGGTCTCTGATTGCTTAGTAAAACCAATGGGAAGATGAATACCCATAGAAAGGGTAACTTCATCTCTAACCCCAGCCAGCTCTATCACTGACTCATTGTGTGACCTTGAGCAAGTCACTTAACCGTTGTTGTCAGAGACTGCAGCCGATGCATAGGGCACACACCGCAGTCTCTAAATCACCTTGGATAAAAGGTGTCTGCTAAATAAATTAATACTAATACTACGACTAATAATAATAATAATAATACTAATACTACTATAGCTTTCATTTTTATATGCAACGTTCAGTTCCCCTTCAGTACCCCGTGTTTTGCTGGATCTATTTGAAGCGTTGAGGCACCTTGTGAATGCACTGTCCCTTCACAATGAAGGAATTGGCTATAGGTGACAACTACAGTTTGCTTTAATTCAACACTCTAACAGTGAATTAAAGAAGCAAGGCTACAGTATAACAGTATATAAAGTGATACTTATTAATCATCAAAATATTGCAGGCATTCAGAAAAGTTAGCATAAGCAACTTGCATTTCAAATGCATTCCAATCATGCCACTGTGCTGGTAGATCAATCACACTCTCTCACACACACTGCTGTAGCTGCAAAGGAACCACAATAAAAGGTAGATATTTTCCTGCATAGGTAGACATTTTTTTGGTCAAACTTGACAGTAAACCCATTTGTACAAATTTTGACACTGGCCTACATTGGAAACTGATCAAAATGCTATGCATAGAAAAAAAAAATATATATATATAAAAAATCAAACACACATTTAAAAAGGAATCTGATTTTCTATTCCCTCTAATGGTTTTTAAACAAAGGACACACACAGTGAAGGAATGCAGGTCTCAGTTTCGTACTCACTGTTCATGGAAGTCCAACATCGGCGGCTCAAACCTGATTGGTCTGCAATTCCCCCGGTGCAGGGATGCACTGCAAAACAAATGAAAGGTCTGGAACAACAGCAATGAACAGTACAGATATCTCCCCACAGTACACACCACTGGAAAACATTGCATCTCACACATGTCTGCTAAATATATGAGCTGCTGCCCCAAGCAGAGAGAGCTCTCTGCCGGGGGAGGAACCCACCAGACCTGCCTGGGTAGTACTGTACAGGTGTCTTATTGCAGGAATTCAGAGATCCATTTAGTTCACTACAGTATGCAAAACAAACATGTGTCTCTCTCTCTCTCTCTCTCTCTCTCTCTCTCTCTCTCTCTCTCTCTCTCTCTCTCTCTCTCTCTCTCTCTCTCTCTCTCTCTCTCTCTCTCTCTCTCTCTCTCTCTCTCTCTCTCTCTCTCTCTCTCTCCTCTCTCTCTCTCTCTCTCTCTCTCTCTCTCTCTCTCTCTCTCTCTCACACATGCTGTAGGCAAAGAACGAATCAGACAGGGGCTGTGTGTGTGTGAGCTGAAGAAACTTTGACCACCTACACAAAAATAATCACATTGTTTTGGGGGTTACAGTAGATTTATAAATATTTTCATATTTCTGAAATCTTTGTCCGTTAACAAAAACACAATCCATTCTTTTGTATACTGTAAGAAATAGTAACGCACAGGGAATTCCACCCTCTCCTGCGAGTGTTCCCACATGTAAAGGCATTGATAGCTTGCTCTTCATGGTGTCCCTGCTCTATTTTGATCTGTCACATGGAGGGAGTTCTCTGCATTTGTGCTCGGGTTAAAACTGCTGAACCTGGAAATGATACCTTATAGGTTTTAAAAAGGAGTCAATCCAACGCGATACAATCCAATGCGATTGAAATCCAGTCCAATCTAACAGACACTCAAAACTCCAGGGCAGTGTGGTGCTCTGGATTGAAGCAGACGAGAAATAAAGGCTGGAGCTTTACTATAGCAGCTACACCGTCTACTTTTCACTGTCATGTTCTTTTTTCCTGTGGAACATGTTCCAGTCCATTGTAAAATCACGCTGCTGATTAACAAAGAGATCGCTAGTTATACAGATGCATGCCTCTGTATCTATAAAGCTAGACAAGTGTGTGTAAGTGGTGCACAGACTCCCACCTAAACTTCTTTCTATGATTGAGAGAATTAATGCAAACATACAGGGCTTTACTGTAACAGCTATACCAACTCTCCTCATGAAACACTCACTCACAAGTCCACTATTGCAAGGAAAATGTTCACAGGTCTCTATTTACAGCACCAGGATACTGAGAATATGAGCACTCTGAACGAACTTCAGCATGCTCTGGCAAACCATCCAACAGCAACACGTTTCCATCAGTTACACAGCAGGCATGATAGCCTCACTTGTGACCATAGATAAACAAACTGGAAACAATTCCAGTCTTGCCAAGTCAAGCAGCACTGTCGCACCAATTACATATCTGACTACAGAACTTTGCTTCTGAGGATTGACTGGTGAAGGCCAATGTCAAATATACATAGATGTGGTAAACGACTTTCTAATCACACTATTTCAGATGTCCTTGGTTTAGAAGTTTCATACAAAAAAAAAGATTACAGCAAGCTTAACACCGTAGTTATACATTACAAAGTCCTTCTTACTGGATATTATCAATCCATACAGAGTACAGTCAACTGTAATGAAAGCAGTAGGGACTGAGGAAACTGGATATTATCAATCCATACAGAGCAGAGTCGACTGCAATGAAAGCACTCAGGACTGACGAAATTGGATATTATCAATCCATACAGAGTAGAGTCGACTGCAATGAAAGCACTCAGGACTGACGAAACTGGATATTATCAATCCATACAGAGTAGAGTCGACTGCAATGAAAGCAGTAGGGACCCTAACCCTAACCTCCAGAGGAAATCTGCTCTATACAAAGCAGAAGTAAAAGGAATGACCCGAGTCATTAATGACTGCTACAGAGACACCTGAGGCAAAACCACTTTCACCAGCTGCTCTCCCGCACCTCAAATCATGAGCAAGGGCACCAGCCTCTCCTGCACCTCAAATCATGAGCAAGAGCACCAGCCACTCTCCTGCACCTCAAATCATGAGCAAGAGCACCAGCCTCTCTCCTGCACCTAAACTCATGAGCAAGAGCACCAGCCTCTCTCCTGCACCTAAACTCATGAGCAAGAGCACCAGCCTCTCTCCTGCACCTCAAATCATGAGCAAGAGCACCAGCCTGGCATAACAACTGTTGAGAAACGAACACACATTGTCAGGATGTCCTGTTGACATTCTTGTAGATTGAATAACCCATCTGATCAGCAAGCTGGACAGGCAGCCTGCTTTTATTCACAGTATTGCAAAATGAATTCTTCCTGTTCTTTTATGCTATGAGGCCTATTTACTCTTCATCACAAACTTTCTTACATGCTTATCTTAAGCCCAGAAGAGTCTGAAACTAAAATGATCTTCATTAAAATGGGAAAAACTTTAGATTCTGAATGAATGAAACCAGGAATGAAAAAAATTCCACAGATAAAACGCTAGTGATGCAAGGAAGATGCCTCTTCTACTATGCAGTTCTGTTCAGATTGTCCCGTAGTAAGGAATTTGTACAACATATTAAAAAATATTAGGGCTGCCAAGTGATTAAAAAAAAAAATCAATCCTGATTAATCTTGCCATTTAAAAAAAAAATCTAAGTTAATTAAATGTGATTAAAACCAAGATTGAAACAATTACTGCATCCATCTCATTCTTCAGTTTATTACTGAGGATGCTACTGCTGCTATTATTATTATTAAAGTTATTCTCATTACCTATAAGGCCTTTTGTGGTCTTGGACCGTATCTTCAAGATCTGCTGATCCCCATGTGTCCCTGGTTGTTCCCTGAGATCAGGAAATCTTCTGACAGTCACAATTCGTTTCAACGCTGTCGGAGCCAGTCTATCTATCAAATTTGTACTGTCAAATTATTATTATCTAAAAACAGCCCAGCACTAAAAAAACACATACAAAATGATTGTCCTATTTTGGATTAATATTGTTTCCCCTTTATAGTTTTATATTTATTTGCACAGAATTATACAAATATTCCAGCATTTCCTGTTAAACTGTTTAAACCAACTGTTAAAATGCATTTCAAATTACATTGTATATTTTCAGTTTCCTTTAATATAATAATTAATATTTTATAAAAACATTAGTCATCATTAGATAGATCATAGGCAATGCTCTCTGTTTCACTGTGTTGTGCTGGCTTGCTGGAATATTATAGAACACTGACAAATATATAAAAGTGTAGGAACCAAACAATACCACCTGCACCACTGCACAGTGCAGGAGCCAAACAATACCACCTGCACCACTGCACGGTGCAGGAGCCAAACAATACCACCTGCACCACTGCACAGTGTAGGAGCAGAAACCAAACAATACCACCTGCACCACTGCACAGTGTAGGAGCCAAACAATACCACCTGCACCAGGAGCCAAACAATACCACCTGCACCACTGCACAGTGCAGGAGCCAAACAATACCACCTGCACCACTGCACAGTGCAGGAGCCAAACAATACCACCTGCACCACTGCAGGAGGAGCCAAACAATACCACCTGCACCACTGCACAGTGCAGGAGCCAAACAATACCACCTGTACCACTGCACAGTGCAGGAGCCAAACAATACCACCTGTACCACTGCACAGTGCAGGAGCCAAACAATACCACCTGTACCACTGCACAGTGCAGGAGCCAAACGGAAGATCCCGGGTGCAGTACCTATTTTGTTTTCTGTATGAAATGAACATGCAGTAGAAAGCAGTAAATGTGTTTCAATGTGGGTATGGTGATGTTTGTGAATGCCTGATGAATGGTATCCTGGTAACTGTAACTGTACCCATGACAAACACAACACAATGATGTGCTTGAGAGGGACACAGCTACTCCTGCCTTTTATTTAACTGTTGCAGACATTTTCTCATGACATGTTCAGCTGCAGGCCCAACTAAAGTAGACATGTTGTGTACAGTCTTATTGAAGACAGAGAACAGCATGGCACCATACTCTGTACTTGCTGCACCGATGCACGTTACAGACAGCATGTACAGTATGGAACGGTGCAAGCATCTGGAAGTATTGTTACAGGTTGAGCGCTCACTCACTTTTGTATCCCAAAAATGAACAAATGGATTTGAACCCGATCCATTCACGTTCCTCCATTCAAACAAACTATGATTACACTGCTTGCACAACAGACTCTCAAACTCATTTGATCAGTAAAATATTCAGTAAATGATACTCAAGCTGAATCACTGGCATTCTTTTTCTAAAATCTAAAACTTTTTGATCCCCATGTGGTTTCACTGCACCTGAGCATACATCAGATAGCATTTCAATTTTACTTCTGAAATACACAACCATGCCTTCCCAGCTCAGGATGTGGTTTGCATTACCAGGTACTGTAAGTGATACTGGCATCTCTTTAAAGCTGCTGGAAAGGAAACAGGCTGTGTTTCTTGATTCAAACCCAACTTCCCAATCTCACTTATTGTACTGCAAATGTAAAAATAGAGGAGGGAACGTGTCATTTATTGCTCTACATTTCTAAAAGGATTGATGGGTATAAAACTGTTCTGAACAGCATGTAAAGTATGGTATGATAAGTACTGCATACATCTAATCTCCAACATGTACATGTGAGTGTAGCATGTCATCTACATTTCAGAGCTCACTTCCCTATGCAGATTATATTGGCACAGGAAGCCAAAGCTTGTGGCACCAGGCAGTGGAAACAAGGCATGTGACACATTGCCTTTGAACAGACATCACATCTGTGTGGTTAACCAGCACAGCACAACGCAACGGCACAGCCCCACCTGATCAGAGAAGAAGACAATAGTGACTTCAGCTCAATACATCATAATACAAACATTAGTACAGCATAATACAATGGCACAGCCCCACCTGATCAGACAAGAAGTCAATAGTGACTTCAGCTCAATACAAACATCAGTATAGCATAACACTATGGCACAGCCCCACCTGATCAGACAAGAGGCCAAAAGTGACTTCAGCTCAATACATCATAATACAAATAGTCTAGATCAGGGCTTTTCCAACCCTGGTCCTGGGGACCTCATGTATCTTCTGGTCTTCATTCCAACTGAGCTCTCAATTACTTAACTAGACCCTTCATTGAACTGATCATTTGCTTAATTAGACCGATTTAATTCTCAGCTCCTGGAAAAGTTACAGTATTCACGTTACTTATAAAATGTCAAAGCAAATTTGAAATCTGCAACTGTTTAAAGAGTAGAAAACAAGTAAAAAGGTAAATTATTAGCTCAGTTAAGGGTCTAATTAAGTAATTGAGAGCTCAGCTGGAATGAAAACCAGCAGACTCAGGGGGGGATCCCAGGACCAGGGTTGGAAAATGCCCTGGCTAGATACTGTAGTGGATCACGAAGTTTCAATACTGCAACTGGAATCGAGGCACACTCAGTCAAGGTGGAGCCTTGTTTGAGTTGTAGTCTGACTCAAACTACTGAAAACTAAATAGAAATGTGAAATCAATATACCATCAGCACAATGACACAAAAACAAATCCAATACAGAAGCAACTTGAAGCACGGCTGCAGCTGCACAAGGAAATCAAAGCTGCAACGCGGCACATTTTCACTTCCACTTTTTCATCAGGGTATTTTGGCAGCTCTTGAATGGGTGTGTCCAGGTGGGAGAGTGCATTGCAGCTGTCAAAACAGCCCATCCTGACAACCAATCACAGGGAGACACTTCGCAAGTGTAGAGTGAACTGACACAGAGGCTTCTAAACAGAGCTATTGGAATGAAAGAAAGGTGGAGTTCCTCGCAGTCAAACTTGTTTCAGGCATTACCAGCAGCTTAAAAAAAAATAAAAAATACTTTGTCTAGTTACTAGTCTTGCATACTTTGTCCTTTTTAAACTGGTATTTGAATGAGCCTCACTTGGAGGCTTCTGATATAACATTCTTGGGAATAATTTTTCAAAAATGGCCAATTTAGTTTTTTCACCATTTTTTATTAACTTAATAATAAAACATGGCATTTGAATATAAAGTGTTGGTAAATATTATTAAATTATTATTATTATTATTATTATTAATCCAAGCTTTCCAATCAGACTCTTGTTGCTGGAATAGTAACTAAAGCACCATAAACATCACTTGGCTTGTTGCTGGCATTAAAATAAGCAGGACAACCTAAGAATCAGCCTGCATTGCAACAGTTCAGAAAACAAAGTGCAGCACTGTTGAGAATAATATTACAGTCTTCCACCAACACTGTACTTCAGTGTACAAACGAAGGTGTTTCTGTTATTGCTGGCATTACAATAACAATAAAGAGTTTAGTAACATTCCAGTAGTGTCACGTGAGAGTAACCCTATTCACCGTACTTCACAAATAAAGTTTAGCATTTCACCGGCGTTACAATAACCAGGATAACATATGAAACACGGATAAAGGCGTGTTGACCGACTCTGTGCTCAAAACAGGTTCACTGCTGTGCATCACCGACTGTAATTTAAATAGCGTCCCTTTTAAAGTAAACTCATAATTAATCTTTCCAATAGTTTATTTACTAATTCTACCTTATTTACAAGATTTAACAAGCAGGTGTGTCTCCAGACAGAATGTCTTTATAAAACAAACGGTGTGTAGTGTAGTGACTACACCCTTTACACAGTAAAAGAAATCAATTTCCTTAAAGGAATGTATAGCTAGAAAAATAGCTTTGAGCTTGTTTCTTCAATGTCACATAATATAATGTAATTAAGAAACAGTCATGGTTTAACATTGCTAATTAAAGCTTTATTAAAAGGCAGGTAGCATAGAAAGAAATAAACTAAACAACAATTAAATACTCAAGTAATTTGGCTACTTTCTTCCGGAACGCCCCGTCTGAGCGCAGTACCTTGGGTCTACATTTCAGTAAAGAAGAATCCACAATCACTATGTAACTGTACCTGAGCCCCTCCCAATCACTATGCAACTGTACAGTACCTGAGCCCCCCAATCACTATGTAACTGTACAGTAGCTGAGCCCCTCCCAATCACTATGTAACTGTACCCGAGCCCCTCCCAATCACTATGTAACTGTACCTGAACACCTCCCAATCACTATGTAACTGTACCTGAGCCCCTCCCAATCACTATGTAACTGTACCTGAGCACCTCCCAATCACTATGTGTACTGTACCTGAGCCCCTCCCAATCACTATGTAACTGTACCTGAGCACCCCCCAATCACTATGTAATTGTACCTGAGCACCTCCCAATCACTACGTAACTGTACAGTACCTGAGCCCCTCCCAATCACTGTAACTGTACCTGAGCACCTCCCAATCACTATATAACTGTACCTGAACACCCCCCAATCACTATGTAAATGTACAGTACCTGAGCCCCCCAATCACTATGTAACTGTACAGTACCTGAGCCCCTCCCAATCACCATGTAACTGTACCCGAGCCCCTCCCAATCACCATGTAACTGTACCCGAGCCCCTCCCAATCACCATGTAACTGTACCCGAGCCCCTCCCAATCACTATGTAACTGTACCTGAGCCCCTCCCAATCACTATGTAACTGTACCTGAGCACCTCCCAATCACTATGTAACTACAGTACCTGAGCACCTCCCAATCACTATGTAACTGTACAGTACCTGAGCCCCTCCCAATCACTATGTAACTGTACAGTACCTGAGCACCTCCCAATCACTATGTAACTGTACCTGAGCACCTCCCAATCACTATGTAACTGTACCTGAGCCCCTCCCAATCACTATGTAACTGTACAGTACCTGAGCCCCTCCCAATCACTATGTAACTGTACAGTACCTGAGCCCCTCCCAATCACTATGTAACTGTACAGTACCTGAGCCCCTCCCAATCACTATGTAACTGTACCTGAGCCCCTCCCAATCACTATGTAACTGTACAGTACCTGAGCCCCTCCCAATCACTATGTAACTGTACAGTACCTGAGCCCCTCCCAATCACTATGTAACTGTACAGTACCTGAGCCCCTCCCAATCACTATGTAACTGTACAGTACCCGAGCCCCTCCCAATCACTATGTAACTGTACCTGAGCCCCTCCCAATCACTATGTAACTGTACAGTACCTGAGCCCCTCCCAATCACTATGTAACTGTACCTGAGCCCCTCCCAATCACTATGTAACTGTACAGTACCTGAGCACCTCCCAATCACTATGTAACTGTACCTGAGCCCCTCCCAATCACTATGTAACTGTACCTGAGCCCCTCCCAATCACTATGTAACTGTACAGTACCTGAGCCCCTCCCAATCACTATGTAACTGTACCTGAGCCCCTCCCAATCACTATGTAAACTGTATCTGAGACCCTCCCAATCACTATGTAACTGTACCTGAGCACCTCCTAATCACTATGTAACTGTACCTGAGCCCCTCCCAATCACTATGTAACTGTACCTGAGCCCCTCCCAATCACTATGTAACTGTACCTGAGCACCTCCCAATCACTATGTAACTGTACCTGAGCCCCTCCCAATCACTATGTAACTGTACCTGAGCACCTCCCAATCACTATGTAACTGTACCTGAGCCCCTCCCAATCACTATGTAACTGTACCTGAGCACCTCCCAATCACTATGTAACTGTATGAGCTGAGCCTCCCAATCACCATGTAACTGTACCGAGCCCCTCCCAATCACTATGTAACTGTACCTGAGCCCCTCCCAATCACTATGTAACTGTACCTGAGCCCCTCCCAATCACTATGTAACTGTACCTGAGCCCCTCCCAATCACTATGTAACTGTACAGTACCTGAGCCCCCCCAATCACTATGTAACTGTACCTGAGCCCCTCCCAATCACCATGTAACTGTACCTGAGCCCCTCCCAATCACTATGTAACTGTACCTGAGCCCCTCCCAATCACTATGTAACTGTACCTGAGCACCTCCCAATCACTATGTAACTGTACCCGAGCCCCTCCCAATCACTATGTAACTGTACCTGAGCCCCTCCCAATCACTATGTAACTGTACCTGAGCCCCTCCCAATCACTATGTAACTGTACCTGAGCCCCTCCCAATCACTATGTAACTGTACAGTACCTGAGCCCCTCCCAATCACTATGTAACTGTACCTGAGCCCCTCCCAATCACTATGTAACTGTACCTGAGCACCTCCCAATCACTATGTAACTACAGTACCTGAGCCCCTCCCAATCACTATGTAACTGTACAGTACCTGAGCCCCTCCCAATCACTATGTAACTGTGTACCCGAGCCCCTCCCAATCACTATGTAACTGTACCCTGAGCCCCTCCCAATCACTATGTAACTGTACAGTACCTGAGCCCCTCCCAATCACTATGTAACTGTACCTGAGCCCCTCCCAATCACTATGTAACTGTACAGTACCTGAGCCCCTCCCAATCACTATGTAACTGTACCTGAGCACCTCCCAATCACTATGTAACTGTACAGTACCTGAGCCCCTCCCAATCACTATGTAACTGTACCAGAGCCCCTCCCAATCACTATGTAACTGTACAGTACCTGCGCCCCTCCCAATCACTATGTAACTGTACAGTACCTGAGCCCCTCCCAATCACTATGTAACTGTACCTGAGCCCCTCCCAATCACTATGTAACTGTACCTGAGCCCCTCCCAATCACTATGTAACTGTACAGTACCTGAGCCCCTCCCAATCACTATGTAACTGTACCTGAGCCCCTCCCAATCACTATGTAACTGTACCTGAGCCCCTCCCAATCACTATGTAACTGTACAGTACCTGAGCACCTCCCAATCACTATGTAACTGTACAGTGAGAGCCCTCCCAATCACTATGTAACTGTACCTGAGCCCCTCCCAATCACTATGTAACTGTACAGTGAGCCCCTCCCAATCACTATGTAACTGTACCTGAGCCCCTCCCAATCACTATGTGTAACTGTACCTGAGCCCCTCCCAATCACTATGTAACTGTACCTGAGCCCCTCCCAATCACTATGTAACTGTACCTGAGTACACTATGACTGTACAGTACCTGCGCCCCTCCCAATCACTATGTAACTGTACCTGAGCCCCTCCCAATCACTATGTAACTAACTGTATCTGAGACCCTCCCAATCACTATGTAACTACAGTACCTGAGCACCTCCTAATCACTATGTAACTGTACCTGAGCCCCTCCCAATCACTATGTAACTGTACCCGAGCCCCTCCCAATCACTATGTAACTGTACCTGAGCCCCTCCCAATCACTATGTAACTGTACCTGAGCCCCTCCCAATCACTATGTAACTGTACCTGAGCACCTCCCAATCACTATGTAACTGTACAGTACCTGAGCCCCTCCCAATCACTACGTAACTGTACCTGAGCACCTCCCAATCACTATGTAACTGTACAGTACCTGCGCCCCCCAATCACTATGTAACTGTACAGTACCTGAGCCCCTCCCAATCACTATGTAACTGTACCTGAGCCCCTCCCAATCACTATGTAACTGTACCAGAGCCCCTCCCAATCACTATGTAACTGTACCTGAGCCCCTCCCAATCACTATGTAACTGTACCTGAGCCCCTCCCAATCACTATGTAACTGTACCTGAGCCCCTCCCAATCACTATGTAACTGTACCTGAGCACCTCCCAATCACTACGTAACTGTACCTGAGCACCTCCCAATCACTATGTAACTGTACCTGAGCACCTCCCAATCACTATGTAACTGTACAGTACCTGAGCCCCTCCCAATCACTATGTAACTGTACCTGAGCACCTCCCAATCACTATGTAACTGTACCTGAGCCCCTCCCAATCACACTGTATGAGCCCCTCCCAATCACTATGTAACTGTACCTGAGCCCCTCCCAATCACTATGTAACTGTACCTGAGCCCCTCCCAATCACTATGTAACTGTACCTGAGCCCCTCCCAATCACTATGTAACTGTACCTGAGCCCCTCCCAATCACTATGTAACTGTACCTGAGCCCCTCCCAATCACTATGTAACTGTACCTGAGCCCCTCCCAATCACTATGTAACTGTACCTGAGCCCCTCCCAATCACTATGTAACTACAGTACCTGAGCCCCTCCCAATCACTATGTAACTGTACAGTACCTGAGCCCCTCCCAATCACTATATAACTGTACCTGAGCCCCTCCCAATCACTATGTAACTGTACAGTACCTGAGCCCCTCCCAATCACTATGTAACTGTACAGTACCTGAGCCCCTCCCAATCACTATGTAACTGTACAGTACCTGAGCCCCTCCCAATCACTATGTAACTGTACCTGAGCCCCTCCCAATCACTATGTAACTGTACCTGAGCCCCTCCCAATCACTATGTAACTGTACCTGAGCCCCTCCCAATCACTATGTAACTGTACCTGAGCACCTCCCAATCACTATGTAACTGTACCTGAGCACCTCCCAATCACTATGTAACTGTACCTGAGCACCTCCCAATCACTATGTAACTGTACAGTACCTGAGCCCCTCCCAATCACTATGTAACTGTACAGTACCTGAGCCCCTCCCAATCACTATGTAACTGTACCTGAGCCCCTCCCAATCACTATGTAACTGTACCTGAGCACCTCCCAATCACTATGTAACTGTACCTGAGCACCTCCCAATCACTATGTAACTGTACCTGAGCACCTCCCAATCACTATGTAACTGTACCTGAGCCCCTCCCAATCACTATGTAACTGTACCTGAGCACCTCCCAATCACTATGTAACTGTACAGTACCTGAGCCCCTCCCAATCACTATGTAACTGTACCTGAGCACCTCCCAATCACTATGTAACTGTACAGTACCTGAGCCCCCCAATCACTATGTAACTGTACCTGAGCCCCTCCCAATCACTATGTAACTGTACCTGAGCCCCTCCCAATCACTATGTAACTGTACCTGAGCCCCTCCCAATCACTATGTAACTGTACCTGAGCACCTCCCAATCACTATGTAACTGTACCTGAGCCCCTCCCAATCACTATGTAACTGTACCTGAGCACCTCCCAATCACTATGTAACTGTACCTGAGCCCCTCCCAATCACTATGTAACTGTACAGTACCTGAGCACCTCCCAATCACTATGTAACTGTACCTGAGCACCTCCCAATCACTATGTAACTGTACAGTACCTGAGCCCCTCCCAATCACTATGTAACTGTACCTGAGCCCCTCCCAATCACTATGTAACTGTACCTGAGCCCCTCCCAATCACTATGTAACTGTACCTGAGCCCCTCCCAATCACTATGTAACTGTACAGTACCTGAGCCCCTCCCAATCACTATGTAACTGTACCTGAGCCCCTCCCAATCACTATGTAACTGCAGTACCTGAGCCCCTCCCAATCACTATGTAACTGTACCTGAGCCCCTCCCAATCACTATGTAACTGTACAGTACCTGAGCCCCTCCCAATCACTATGTAACTGTACCTGAGCCCCTCCCAATCACTATGTAACTGTACAGTACCTGAGCCCCTCCCAATCACTATGTAACTGTACCTGAGCCCCTCCCAATCACTATGTAACTGTACCCGAGCCCCTCCCAATCACTATGTAACTGTACCTGAGCCCCTCCCAATCACTATGTAACTGTACCTGAGCCCCTCCCAATCACTATGTAACTGTACCTGAGCCCCTCCCAATCACTATGTAACTGTACCTGAGCACCTCCCAATCACTACGTAACTGTACCTGAGCACCTCCCAATCACTATGTAACTGTACAGTACCTGAGCACCTCCCAATCACTATGTAACTGTACAGTACCTGAGCCCCTCCCAATCACTATGTAACTGTACAGTACCTGAGCCCCTCCCAATCACTATGTAACTGTACCTGAGCCCCTCCCAATCACTATGTAACTGTACAGTACCTGAGCCCCTCCCAATCACTATGTAACTGTACCTGAGCACCTCCCAATCACTATGTAACTGTACAGTACCTGAGCCCCTCCCAATCACTATGTAACTGTACCTGAGCCCCTCCCAATCACTATGTAACTGTACCTGAGCCCCTCCCAATCACTATGTAACTGTACCTGAGCCCCTCCCAATCACTATGTAACTGTACCTGAGCCCCTCCCAATCACTATGTAACTGTACCTGAGCCCCTCCCAATCACTATGTAACTGTACAGTACCTGAGCCCCTCCCAATCACTATGTAACTGTACAGTACCTGAGCACCTCCCAATCACTATGTAACTGTACAGTACCTGAGCACCTCCCAATCACTATGTAACTGTACAGTACCTGAGCCCCTCCCAATCACTATGTAACTGTACCTGAGCACCTCCCAATCACTATGTAACTGTACCTGAGCCCCTCCCAATCACTATGTAACTGTACAGTACCTGAGCACCTCCCAATCACTATGTAACTACCTGAGTACCTGAGCTGAGCCCCTCCCAATCACTATGTAACTGTACAGTACCTGAGCCCCTCCCAATCACTATGTAACTGTACCTGAGCCCCTCCCAATCACTATGTAACTGTACCTGAGCCCCTCCCAATCACTATGTAACTGTACAGTACCTGAGCACCTCCCAATCACTATGTAACTGTACCTGAGCACCTCCCAATCACTATGTAACTACAGTACCTGAGCACCTCCCAATCACTATGTAACTGTACAGTACCTGAGCACCTCCCAATCACTATGTAACTGTACCTGAGTACCTGAGCTGACCTCCCAATCACTATGTAACTGTACCTGAGCTGAGCACCTCCCAATCACTATGTAACTGAGCCCCTCCCAATCACTATGTAAGTACCTGAGCCCCTCCCAATCACTATGTAACTGTACCTGAGCACCTCCCAATCACTATGTAACTGTACCTGAGCACCTCCCAATCACTATGTAACTGTACCTGAGTACCTGTACCTGAGCACCTCCCAATCACTATGTAACTGAGCCCCTCCCAATGTACCTGAGCACCTCCCAATCACTATGTAACTGTACCTGAGCCCCTCCCAATCACTATGTAACTGTACCTGAGCACCTCCCAATCACTATGTAACTGTACCTGAGCCCCTCCCAATCACTATGTAACTGTACCTGAGCCCCTCCCAATCACTATGTAACTGTACCTGAGCCCCTCCCAATCACTATGTGTACTGTACCTGAGCACCTCCCAATCACTATGTAACTGTACCTGAGCACCTCCCAATCACTATGTAACTGTACCTGAGCCCCTCCCAATCACTATGTAACTGTACCTGAGCCCCTCCCAATCACTATGTAACTGTACCTGAGCACCTCCCAATCACTATGTAACTGTACAGTACCTGAGCCCCTCCCAATCACTATGTAACTGTATAGTACCTGAGCCCCTCCCAATCACTATGTAACTGTACCTGAGCACCTCCCAATCACTATGTAACTGTACCTGAGCACCTCCCAATCACTATGTAACTGTACCTGAGCCCCTCCCAATCACTATGTAACTGTACAGTACCTGAGCCCCTCCCAATCACTATGTAACTGTACCTGAGCCCCTCCCAATCACTATGTAACTGTACAGTACCTGAGCACCTCCCAATCACTATGTAACTGTACCTCAGCCCCTCCCAATCACTATGTAACTGTACAGTACCTGAGCCCCTCCCAATCACTATGTAACTGTACAGTACCTGAGCCCCTCCCAATCACTATGTAACTGTACCTGAGCCCCTCCCAATCACTATGTAACTGTACAGTACCTGAGCCCCTCCCAATCACTATGTAACTGTACCTGAGCCCCTCCCAATCACTATGTAACTGTACCTGAGCCCCTCCCAATCACTATGTAACTACAGTACCTGAGCACCTCCCAATCACTATGTAACTGTACCTGAGCACCTCCCAATCACTATGTAACTGTACCTGAGCCCCTCCCAATCACTATGTAACTGTACCTGAGCCCCCCCAATCACTATGTAACTGTACAGTACCTGAGCCCCTCCCAATCACTATGTAACTGTACCTGAGCACCCCCAATCACTATGTAACTGTACAGTACCTGAGCCCCTCCCAATCACTATGTAACTGTATCTGAGCCCCCGCCCCAATCACTATGTAACTGTAGCCCCCTACAAACACTGTGCTCTTACCCACATACATAGCAGACATCCCCAGTTAGAGAAATGCTTAAAGATTTAAAGAGTTTCCAGAGCGTTATATAACATGAAAAAAGAGACTTTCTGTCTCATGCATGAATGTGAAATTCAGCTCTCTGGGTGTTGTAGTGATGTACTGTACTAAGCAAATGAACATTTCTTGGAACAGAAATTCCTTGCCAACATTCCAGGTGCAAATAAATGAAAGTGAGTGGTAGTGCCCTATAGCCTGTTATCTGTACCGAGGGAATAGGTATTGTTGCAATTATTTACTTTCAAACTCTTGTTCACATGTCTGAGCGTTTTGACACACTATTATTATCTATTATTTTTGCAAAACTCAAGTGTTACTGTAGTAAGCAGAGGAGCTCCTCCTCCCCCTCCCTCTTCCCTTCTCCGCCACTTCTAAACCGTAGTTCTCCATTTCTGAAATTTCTAGCATTTTAGAACCTGCTAAACCACAGACTGCTTATTATTAACACACCCCCAACACTTCTGAACCCACATCGAAACAACTCTAAGAAAGTGCATTCCCTCGATTCCTGCAGTAAGATTTCTTCCACCCTTGAGAAGGAGCATTCCCTCGATTCCTGTAGTAGGATTTCTTCCACCCTTGAGACAGTGCATTCCCTCGATTCCAGTAGTAGGATTTCTTCCACCCTTGAGAAAGTGCATTCCCTCGATTCCTGCAGTAGGATGTCTCGTCGTTCATCTGAGAACTTCTCATTGCAGGAATGCTACAGCTGTATCAGCATACACAACAGCATCTGTTTATTTATAGCAGGTAATCGAACCATGTGAAAACTCTTGGTATAACACTTTTTTGTGATCAGAGATAAATACAGTATATACACAATCCAAACTTGTTTCTTACCTTTTTTGATGATATGAATTTAGGCCGATATCTGACTCTGTCTGAAATGAAAACAAAAAGAAAAAAGATGAAAGTATTAACAGGGTAGATATGAACTACTGAGAAAATAGGAAACAGCTGGGACTTGTGAGCTAATTATTAGCACTCCTCCTCCCCTTCATCACCCTGCTCCTCATCCTCCCTCCCCCTGATCATCATCATCCATCCCCTCACCCTCATCATCATCATCATCATCCATCCCCTCACTCTCATCATCATCATCCATCCCCTCATTCATCATCATCATCATCCATCCCCTCTCTCATCATCATCATCATCATCCATCCCCTCACTCTCATCATCATCATCATCATCCATCCATCTCCTCATCATCATCATCATCCATCCCCTCACTCTCATCATCATCATCATCATCCATCCCCTCTCTCATCATCATCATCATCCATCATCATCATCCATCTCGTCATCATCATCATCATCATCCATCCCCTCACTCATCATCATCATCCATCCCCTCATCATCATCATCATCATCCATCCCATCACTCATCATCATCATCATCATCATCCATCCCATCCCTCCTCATCATCATCATCATCCATCCCCTCACTCATCATCATCATCCATCCCCTCACTCATCATCATCATCCATCATCTCATCTCCATCCCGGAGTGAGGTAGTAGTAGGGTAGTGGAGTAGATTAGTAGTAGGGAGGGAGAGTATAGTAGTAGGAGTGAGGGAGGTAGTAGTAGTAGGTGGGAGGAGTAGTAGAGGTAGTAGGATGAGTAGTCATCATCATCATCATCTTCTATCATCCTCACTCTCATCATCATCCTCCATCCCCTCACTCTCATCATCATCCATCCATCCCCTCATCATCATCATCATCATCCATCCCCTCACTCTCATCATCATCATCATCCATCCCCTCACTCATCATCATCATCCATCCCCTCACCCTCTCATCATCATCATCATCCATCCCCTCACTCTCATCATCATCATCATCCATCCCCTCACTCTCATCATCATCATCCCATCCCCTCTCTCATCGTCATCATCATCATCATCCATCCCCTCACTCTCATCATCATCATCATCATCATCATCATCCCCTCTCTCATCATCATCATCATCCTCCATCCCCTCACTCTCATCATCATCCTCCATCCCCTCACTCATCATCATCATCATCCTCATCTCCCATCCCTCACTCATCATCCATCCTCCATCATCATCATCCTCGTCATCATCATCCATCCCCTACTCTCTCATCATCATCATCCCCTCACTCTCATCATCATCATCCATCCCCTCACTCTCATCATCATCACATAGTATAGTAGTAGGACAGGAGTGAGTAGTAGTAGTAGTAGGTAGCAGGCTCCGTAGTAGTCGTAGGAGGTAGCGGTAGGGAGAGAGAGTAGGAGGTCCTCCCGTCTGAGTCAGTAGTAGGGGGGAGTGAGAGTACTTCAGTAGGTAGGGGCAGTCGGAGATAGTAGTAGTAGGTTAGGGCAGTGCAGCAGGAAGTAGGGAGAGGAGTGAGTAGTCAGAGTAGGTGTAGTAGAGAGTAGTAGTAGTAGTCGGAGGAGTAGTAGGAGTAGTAGTAGTAGATAGGAGTAGTAGGGTCCCGTGAGTAGTAGTAGAGTAGTAGTAGGGGTAGCGGAGTGAGAGTAGGTAGGAGAGTCGTAGTAGGTAGGGGAGTAGTAGTAGTAGTAGTATAGTAGGTAGCGGAGTAGAGTAGAGGAGTTAGTAGTAGAGTAGGAGTAGAGGAGTCAGGAGTAGTGAGTAGAGTCGTCGTAGGTAAGGGGAGTGAAGTAGTAGTAGTAGTAGGAGTGAGTGAGTAGTAGGAGTGTGAGTAGGTAGTCGGAGTGAGAGTAGTAGTAGTAGTAGTAGGGAGGATCGAGAGTACAGTAGTAGTAGTAGTTAGGAGTAGAGTAGTAGTAGATATAGGTACCTCTCTCATCGTCATCATCATCATCCATCCCCTCACACCCTCATCATCATCATCATCATCCATCCCTCCTCATCATCATCATCATCATCCCCTCACTCTCATCATCATCATCATCATCCATCCCCCCTCATCTCATCATCATCATCATCCATCCCCTCACTCATCATCATCATCATCATCCATCCCATCACTCATCATCATCATCATCATCATCCATCCCCTCACTCTCATCATCATCCATCCCCTCACTCTCATCATCATCATCATCCATCCCCTCACTCTCATCATCATCATCATCATCATCATCATCATCCATCATCATCATCATCATCATCATCGTCATCATCATCATCATCCATCCCCTCTCTCACCGTCATCATCATCATCATCCATCCCCTCACTCTCATCATCATCCCCTCACTCTCATCATCATCATCATTCATCCCGTCTCATCATCATCATCATCATCATCATCATCATCATCATCCATCCCTCTCTCATCATCATCATCATCATCATCATCCATCCCCTCTCTCATCATTAGAGTAGTTTGAGGTAGAGTAGAGAGTCCAGAGTAGTCAGTACAGTAGTGAAGTAGAGTAGTCAGGAGAGGTAGTAGTAAGTAGGTAGGGGAGTGAAGTAGCAGATTAGTAGTATAGTAAGTAGGGGGTGAAGTAGTAGTAGTAGTAGTACCCTCACTCTCATCGTCATCATCATCCATCCCCTCACTCATCATCATCCATCCACTCTCTCATCATCAGCATCATCATCACCCTTCTGTATAGATGGTCCACCTCCCCTTTCTCTGACATTAACCAATGGTCAAGGTAATTTAATTTATTGTGTGAGTGTTAATGTGTGTGTGTGTCTGTGTGTGTAGTCTAGTGTGACAACCTCTGAACTCAGTGCATTCTTCACACTCCTGGAGACAAAAGGTCCATACATCTGCCTTGTTATCTCCTTGCGACCCGCTTTGATGCCAGTGGGATTCTCTCTTTTGATCTCTCTGAAGTCTAGAGCCTGTTCCCTTCTAGTCCACAGCATTGTTATCTCATTAGCTTGCAGTCATTGTTGGGCAGTTTGTAGACGCATCGTCTCTATCAGTGGTTAGCAGTACATGCGATTTGAACCAAACAGTCTGCTATCTGCAATATTAGTCTCTTTTCAGAAAAGAACACCAGTATAGCTCTGCTAGTCCACATGCGTAGCAAACCCCTAATCAATTCTCAATCCATGTTTTCCAACACCCTCTCATCATCATCATCATCCATCCCCTCACCCTCATCATCATCATCATCATCATCCATCCCCTCTCATCATCATCATCATCATCATCATCATCATCATCATCACTTATCATCATCCATCATCCTCACTCTCATCATCATCCATCCCCTCACTCTCATCATCATCATCATCCATCCCCTCACTCATCATCATCATCATCATCATCCATCCCCTCACTCTCATCATCATCATCATCCATCCCCTCACTCTCATGATCATCATCATCATCCATCCCCTCTCATCATCATCATCCTCCATCCCCTCATCATCATCATCCTCCATCCCCTCTCTCATCATCATCATCATCATCATCAACATCAGAGGTCTCGATCCCCTCAGGTAGCAGAGAGAGTAGTATAGAGTAGTTAGGGGAATGAGCCCCGCAGTAGTAGTAGTTAGGGCCCCACTCAGAGTGAGAGTCCACCCCTTGTAGAGAGTGAGATCATCAGAGTAGTAGGGATCCTCCCTCCCCTCATCATCATCATCATCATCATCCATCCCCTTACTCTCATCATCATCAATCCCCTCACTCTCATCACCCATCTCCTCACTCTCATCATCATCATCCATCCCCTCACTCATCATCATCATCATCATCATCATCCCCTCCTCCTCCTCCTCCTCCCCTCATCATCATCCTCCTCCTCACCACAAAACCCAAAAACCTCACTAACACAAAAGTACAATGTGCCGAACACAAGTGTGTGGAGTGTGAATGTGAGAGAATGAGGAAGCGTAAATGTGTGTGCGACAGTGAGTGGGTGTGTGTACGTGTGTGGAGTATGAATGTGAGAGAGTGAGGGAGCGTGGATGTGTGTGAGACAGTAAGTGTGTGTGTGTAAGTGTATGAGGGAGCGTGAATGTGTGTGCGACAGTGAGTGGGTGTGTGTACGTGGTAAAATGCATGCAAGTTTTAAAGTGATTGGTCTGTATGGTACGTAAAGTAGTAGGATTACATTAAGACTGGACATGGACGTTACCAAGTACTGGACCAGCAAACTAAGAAAAAGTTTAGTGTGCAGAGAAGGGATCTGCATGATCTTTTAAAGCACTGTGGCGAAGTGCCCGCCCCTGTGTGTATTTTGTGTTTATGTTGGTGTATAGTCATTGGTACATGGTATATAAACGGGTCTGTGTAACACGAGTGTTTAAAATGCATATTTTTATTTAGGCACAAGGATTGCACAGCACTTCACATGCAATTAAAACGTAATAATATGTGAGCATGGGGAATTGCACTTTATTAATTCACATGCAGTTGCACCGCGACTGTAATTGAACGCTTGATTAGCAAATGAGTCACGGTCATGCTGCTTTTATGCAGCTGTTTTCACCCACTCGGGGTTGGGTGTTCGGTGAGTGGAGAACGGGATTGGAATACGAGGTAATAAATAATAAAATAATAATGTAAAGTTAAAATATCTGCTCACGTGTTTTGTGTAGTGTTAGTCCATTTTGTTTTTCTTTTGTTTTGGCGAATGTGCCGTGTCTTGTGTTTTTGTGTTTGTTACAACCGTTTATTTTCTGGCTGTCTGTTCATTTTTTAAATGCTGATCGAAACCGTTTCGCTCAGCTCCACCAAACTCCACCTCTCTGTCGTTTATTTCTTGTTTCTGGTCTGACGTCACCCACTGCAGCCGTCTTTGTGACAGAGCAGGAACCAATTTCTTGTTAAACAATATTTAATTCCCATAAAAAACAATTAAAAGTTTCACCTTACCAGTAACAGGCTCCCATCACCGAAACGTAGCACCTCCAGGATGGTATCTGATTGGATGAATGCTGCAAAGACAAATGGAGAAGCCTCTTATTAGGATAATACAGCAGCTGAGTCCAGTAGAGTGATAATGTGTGGGACACAACACTCACCCCTTTCAACAGCATTAGGGAATACTGAAGAACACAAGTCTGTTTCTAAACTGGATGTGCTTTTAAAATTGGATGTTATGCAATCTTGATTCAGGAGTTACTGCACAACAACATCCTGATACAAAGTACACCCACCCCTCGTTATACCGCGGATTCGGACATATTGCGATCCTGGAGTTGGCTCCCCATTTTTACTGTCTAACTGAGTGTGCCTTAGCTGCAATATACACAGACAATTTCACTTAGAATTACTGTTTGTTTTATTTTGTACTGCACACCACAAACAAACAAATATATAAAACAATTAAAGCATTAATGTCGGACTGTTGTCATACACACACGCATTGCACAATAACACAAAGCAAATTAAATATCTACTTGCTGAAGCGGTTTTTATTTCAACCAATGAGATGTTCACGTGTGGCAGCAATGCACTGGCAAAGGTCACAGGGCAGTGACGTCAGCTCCTTAGCAACAAGCCTGTTGGGAGCCGATTCTTTCAATGCAGCAGGTTTGTCCATTTGAGAAAGGAGAGGAAGACGCAAGAAATAAATTGGAGACTGAAGTTGATGAGAAGCAATTACCCTCCGCAGTAAGAATTACAACAGTGTGCTGCTTTTTATACGAAAAATGAGAAAAAGCAGGTTGGGTAGGGGACTTATAATGGACTCTGACGGCCCCCAATAAAATTAAGGAGTGGCTGTACAGTATTTCTTAGTCTATTTGTTTTTCTATGGGTCTCTCGCTATAACACGGCCGTCGATGTATAGCGGATTTATATTGGACCCCGACCCCCGCGACATAGAGTGGGTGGTGTAACTGAATCTCTTTTGCAGGTGTGTTGAGAAGGGCCGCACAGGTGGGGCTTATCACAATGAAGCAGCAGTATCCGAATAGAAGTGTCCCATCGTAAAAACAGAGCAAAGTGTAAATCACAGAGCAGTGAAAGCATGGGTAAGCACTGTAAAGCACAGAGAGGTATGGCATAGCATATTAAAGTACGGTAAACAATGGCAAATGCACAGTAGAACCATAGGAAATGCATGGTAAAAAAAAATTTACAGATCCACTGCAAAAATACCATTGCAAACTTTTCTATGGGTAACTGATGTAATCTTTGAAACAGAAGCCCTTTCCAAGCGAGCACGTATCAGCCCACATGCAAGTTAGACAGAAGCACAAAACAACAAAATATGTTGGTTGTACAGGCCCTAATTCAAATAGTTTGTAAATGCACATTCAGAATTGAGTAACATTGTTTTAATAAACTACAACACGACATTTCTCAAAGGCATACATAAAATCCAGTACTTGCCCAAGTTGTTTCATGCTAGTGTTCTACTTTCTGAATGGGTTTATTACCCCGACATGTGCCTTTGCCCTTGCTTCAAAACAGGTCCAAAGATATTTAAAGCAGCTCTTAGACACATGTATTGTGAAAGACTGGCCGACTTCTATTTCCATCCCTCGTGTTTGGAAAGGAAGTATGTGGTACACAAGAAAACAGCTCGGTAGCCACAGGGCTGACCAACACGCTTTACATGAGCCTGTGTGTGCAGTGCTGAATCAGCTTGTATTGTGGATGTTGTGTATCAGTGTTAATAAGCCTGTGTGTGCAGTGCTGAATCAGCTTGTATTGTGGATGTTGTGTATCAGTGTTAATAAGCCTGTGTGTGCAGTGCTGAATCAGCTTGTATTGTGGATGTTGTGTATCAGTGTTAATAAGCCTGTGTGTGCAGTGCTGAATCAGCTTGTATTGTGGATGTTGTGTATCAGTGTTAATAAGCCTGTGTGTGCAGTGCTGAATCAGCTTGTATTGTGGATGTTGTGTATCACTGTTAATATTTAATAAAATATTTATAAAATATGATAAAAAATAAAAAGTGATAATTAAAAAGGATATGCAAGACATGTCAAAAGTAAGAGGGGTGCTTTTGTTGTTTTAAGAAGGCAAGCAGCTTTACAATGAAATGCTTGGGTCTGACCTGTTTGTTGCCATTTGTTACCACTGAAAATCAACTCTGCGTGTCTACTAGAACATGCAACCATCTCCAGTCTAAAATCTGTACAAACGTGGCACGCTAACTGTACACGTAAACTTGCCTGTAACACCAAAAATATGGACAGCCAGATTTTTAATGAGTCTGTTTGTAGAAATCCAGATTAGTATGAAATGAGGAGCCGATTAGAAAGGTGTTTATAAGTGTGGTTTTTGCCATCGGTCATTTACACAGCTCAGCATTTATTTGCATGTTTGAATAAATTCAAATCCCAAGATATACAAACCACAGTTGCTTTCTGGCTTGCAAGCAAAGTTAAATGCAAGCCTACAGCATTGCCGACTGCAAGCAACACATCAAAACAGCATGCCTTGGGCCATGGGTTAAAAATAAACCTGCTCAAAGTATGCTGGTTTACATTGCGTACTGTTCTACTGGATTAGCATGTATGCTGTGAATACACGTTATACTTGATTGTTACTTTGCAATAACTCTGTAAACATAATTCTTACACTTGAAACTGCAGACTGCCCTTATACTGGCATAGGAAAGATAACACCACATCTATAAATACATCCACACAGACAACAATGTTTGTGTCTATTGCTATAACTAATGTACAAGTTTGACAATGCATACTATTACAGCACAATTAACACAATATCACACTGGGATTGCATGCTCCAGCTCTATAAAGTGCTGCCCTTAGAGTGCTTGTGCAATAATAATCTGTGTAAAGTGTGTGTACAATAATAATCCATCTGTGTAACGTGCTGCCCTTACAGTGCTTGTGAATAATAATTCACACCAATTCTGGTTCTCTCGTTCCCTGACTGTGGTGAAGTCAAATGAGCAGGTACTAAAACCCAGTCTGGTCTTGACCCAGCAGGGTGCAGTGGATCAGAGAACTGTGCCTTTGGATTACTGTTACCAGAGACAGTTACCAGACAATGTCATCAGTAAGATAGGACCCCAAGATTATACCTGTATTCTTACATGCCTTACTTAAATTGGTGAAAACCGTAAACCGTGACCAAGCTGACAATTCTGTGGCACATGATATTTTTAATTCAAATGCATTTATTTTTAAATTGAAAGTTTCTTTTTTAAATTTTGGATTGACGGTAATTTATAGCATATACAAACGTTTACCAGGGAGGTGCAATTGCCTAATAACCTTGCATTTTTATAGGACTTTGAAAGGTCAGCGTTCCAGCTTGAGACATATTTTAATCATGATGCCGACTCAATTTTTCAAAATAATCTTAGATAATATGCAGTAAATTCCTCATACTTTAAAGGAGAACAGTGAATTAAATGTCAGTTTTGGAAGCAATATGACATTTTGTATTTAAATGCCAAGGTTTTCTGAAATCACTGCTACACTGTGTCTGTACTGCAGGGCACTTGTCAGCTGATCCTGTGTGTACTGTTCACACCAATCACTTTGTCACATACAGTAGCTTGCAACTAAAACAGCTGGGAATGTTTGAACTGTTTCTGTTTACCACTAATTGAAGCTTTAGGGTCAGAAACATAGGCCTAATTTTAACATGCAGGACAGCTGCCACTGAAAGCAGGGATGGAAATAAGACTCCTATTGCACAGCAGTTTCACCCATCCCAGGTTTTCCTATAAGCTTAAATTAGCTATAGACACGTGCTCAGGTGTGTCTTATTAAGCTCATAGTTAGACCAGGAATGTATCAAACTGCTACGCAATGGGGGTCTGGAAAGACACAACAATGAACAGTACAAGACACAACTCACGCCACAATGTCAATAAGATTTCACACACTGGTTTGCCATAATAAGCATACCCAACCCAGTCTCTAAACGCTGTTGCACTTTAATCCTTTGCAGGGTTTGATCAGGTCCGACATTATCAAAAAGACGTCGAGCACAGGTCTCTAGTCATTTTTTCTCTGGAAAAAGCCGAGAAAACCTTTCAATAGCCGAGTGAGACCAATAGGAGCCGGGAAAAAAACGAAAAAAACAAACGAGCGTATTTGAGCAATACACAGAGATAACACGGACACAAACAAAAAAAACAGCTGCTTCCACATCTAGTGCGGAAATAAAACCATAGACACTTGAAGAGCTTTTTGAGATGTTATAGTAAGAAAATATTGACTTGGATTGCATTATTGAGGAGTTTGGTGATAGAGTGATCAGGAGAAGATTTACCAGTATGCACGACTATGAAGAGGTGCATGAAAAATATAGCAAACAAAGGGTGGGGCTTGGCTGGAGATGCAGTACTGAGTGTTCTTTGCTATGCAGAGCCTTTTAAACTGGTTTTACTCTGAAAAAAACAAAAAAAAAAAAACAACGTGTGTAAAATAAACAGCGTGTGTGAAAATAAATTGGACCAGATGCTCCTGACAAGCACTGAATAAATGGACCGCCAAGGGTTAATGCCAGATCTTGCAACAGCAGGTTTCCATATCTGATGCAGTGTGTGCTGTACCGGTCATCCAAATTAATGACAGGTATGTTGCGTTGAGCCAAGCCTGGTCTGTTCTGGATTAGGCAAAGCAGCAGGGAACTGGATGACACCTTGAAGCAGGTACAGCAGAGCACAGAAATACAGACACCTGCCTGTACAGCACAAAGATATAGGCACAGTACAGAGACACACACTCGCACAGCACAGACACAGTACACACACACACTGGAACAGCGACAAACAGTACAGAGAAATACACACACACACACTGGACACAACCCCATTCACCACAGCACCACACACTGGACACAACAAGATCATGCAAGACCAATTATTGCTTAAAGGTTTTGTAAACCTTATATTCCCCAGGACATAATGTCACAGGGATCCAGTGTTATGAGCACAAGACGTCTTGAAAGAATAGGCTCAATTGCGCTGGTCATTGTGTGGCCTGTAAAAGAAGAGCTCTCTCGCATATATAATACATTGGAATAAAAACATTGCGTCCAATGTTAGTGTAACCCTGGTAAAAACATGAATAGCAACATAGCATCCAATGTTAGTGTAACCCTGGTAAAAACAGTATAGAAGCATTGCATCCAATGGTACAGTAACCCTGGTTAATATGCCTGAATGCACATGTGCAGCAGTTAAATACATTGATCGAAGAGACTAGTGCTGCTACTGACTGTTCTGGAAATCTTAATGATACATGCGATCGTCCTCATGGGCTGCTTGCATGATGAACAATATCATGATAAGATGGTCACTTAATGCCAGACGAAAATTAAAGAAGTTGGGGAGAGTACTGTATTCATACCAACAATACAACACACTTATTATTCATTGGTGAATTACAATTAGCTACCATACGAATGATAGACCTCTATTACGATACGTGTAAAGAAAGGAAGCCGATTCATGAATGCGCAGTGAATCGCTCTACCCCTGATGTGTATGATTTTGAATGCTTCCCCCAGTTCTAAAATAACGGCTTTCTATGGACACGCTTTGAACTGAAACTGCTTTACAGGAAGATGACAAACTGCTGAATCGTCAAACAACGAAGGCCAAGCAAGTGTACATTCAGCCAGCAAGCTGAGCATCTTTAACAGCAGGTTCACGAACCCTGATCTAAAACCACAGGGCTGTGTGCCACAGTGCTCCCCCCTGCTCTCAAAAGAGCCTCAATTCATTCCTGATCTAAAACCACAGGGCTGTGTGCCACAGTGCTCCCCCCTGCTCTCAGAGCCTCAATTCATTCCTGATCTAAAACCACAGGGCTGTGTGCCACAGTGCTCCCCCCTGCTCTCAGAGCCTCAATTCATTCCTGATCTAAAACCACAGGGCTGTGTGCCACATCCCCCCTGCTCTAGAGATTCCTGAAAACCACAGGGCTGTGTGCCACAGCGCTCCCCCCTGCTCTCAAAAGAGCCTCAATTCATTCCTGATCTAAAACCACAAGGCTGTGTGCCACAGTGCTCCCCCCTGCTCTCAGAGCCTCAATTCATTCCTGATCTAAAACCACAGGGCTGTGTGCCACAGTGCTCCCCCCTGCTCTCAAAAGAGCCTCAATTCATTCCTGATCTAAAACCACAGGGCTGTGTGCCACAGTGCTCCCCCTGCTCTCAAAAGAGCCTCAATTCATTCCTGATCTAAAACCACAGGGCTGTGTGCCACAGTGCTCCCCCCTGCTCTCAGAGCCTCAATTCATTCCTGATCTAAAACCACAGGGCTGTGTGCCACAGTGATCCCCCCTGCTCTCAGAGCCTCAATTCATTCCTGATCTAAAACCACATCCCCCCTGCTCTCAGAGCCTCAATTCATTCCTGATCTAAAACCACAGGGCTGTGTGCCACAGTGCTCCCCCCTGCTCTCAGAGCCTCCATTCCTGATCTCTGTGTGCCACAACTGCTCTCAAAAGAGCCTCAATTCATTCCTGATCTAAAACCACAGGGCTGTGTGCCACAGTGCTCCCCCCTGCTCTCAGAGCCTCAATTCATTCCTGATCTAAAACCACAGGGCTGTGTGCCACAGTGCTCCCCCCTGCTCTCAGAGCCTCAATTCATTCCTGATCTAAAACCACAGGGCTGTGTGCCACAGCGCTCCCCACTGCTCTCAAAAGAGCCTCAATTCATTCCTGATCTAAAACCACAGGGCTGTGTGCCACAGTGCTCCCCCCTGCTCTCAAAAGAGCCTCAATTCATTCCTGATCTAAAACCACAGGGCTGTGTGCCACAGTGCTCCCCCCTGCTCTCAAAAGAGCCTCAATTCATTCCTGATCTAAAACCACAGGGCTGTGTGCCACAGTGCTTCCCCCCTGCTCTCAGAGCCTCAATTCATTCCTGATCTTGAACCACAGGGCTGTGTGCCACAGCGCTCCCCACTGCTCTCAAAAGAGCCTCAATTCATTCCTGATCTAAAACCACAGGGCTGTGTGCCACAGTGCTCCCCCCTGCTCTCAGAGCCTCAATTCATTCCTGATCTAAAACCACAGGGCTGTGTGCCACAGTGCTCCCCCCTGCTCTCAGAGCCTCAATTCATTCCTGATCTAAAACCACAGGGCTGTGTGCCACAGTGCTCCCCCCTGCTCTCAGAGCCTCAATTCATTCCTGATCTAAAACCACAGGGCTGTGTGCCACAGTGCTCCCCCCTGCTCTCAGAGCCTCAATTCATTCCTGATCTAAAACCACAGGGCTGTGTGCCACAGTGCTCCCCCCTGCTCTCAAAAGAGCCTCAATTCATTCCTGATCTAAAACCACAGGGCTGTGTGCCACAGTGCTCCCCCCTGCTCTCAAAAGAGCCTCAATTCATTCCTGATCTAAAACCACAGGGCTGTGTGCCACAGTGCTCCCCCCTGCTCTCAGAGCCTCAATTCATTCCTGATCTTGAACCACAGGGCTGTGTGCCACAGCGCTCCCCACTGCTCTCAAAAGAGCCTCAATTCATTCCTGATCTAAAACCACAGGGCTGTGTGCCACAGTGCTCCCCCCTGCTCTCAGAGCCTCAATTCATTCCTGATCTTGAACCACAGGGCTGTGTGCCACAGTGCTCCCCCCTGCTCTCAAAAGAGCCTCAATTCATTCCTGATCTAAAACCACAGGGCTGTGTGCCACAGCCTCAATTCATTCCTGATCTTGAACCACAGGGCTGTGTGCCACAGTGCTCCCCCCTGCTCTCAGAGCCTCAATTCATTCCTGATCTTGAACCACAGGGCTGTGTGCCACAGTGCTCCCCACTGCTCTCAAAAGAGCCTCAATTCATTCCTGATCTTGAACCACAGGGCTGTGTGCCACAGTGCTCCCCCCTGCTCTCAGAGCCTCAATTCATTCCTGATCTTGAACCACACACAGGCTCCCCACTGTGTGCCACAGTGCTCCCCCCTGCTCTCAGAGCCTCAATTAATTCCTGATCTTGAACCACAGGGCTGTGTGCCACAGCGCTCCCCACTGCTCTCAAAAGAGCCTCAATTCATTCCTGATCTTGAACCACATGGCTGTGTGCCACAGCGCTCCCCGCTGCTCTCAAACAGCCTTGATTCACAGAACACCTGCCTTGATTGTGAAACATTCATATTGTTAACGCTCATGCTTTGCCTCCTCACACTTATTCGTAACATACAAGCAAATTGAAAATACATTTTCCCTAACCATCAAAATGTCTAAAGGGCTGGATATACTGCTTGTAGTGCTGGAAACGCATACAGCAGCAGCATACGATTTAAGAGGCTAACAGCAGCCATGTAAAATTACAGCAGTATCTAACAATATCCTGCCAGATCAGAATGAATGCAGTTCCCTTTATGTCAAGTGGAGGCTCAGGCTGTCTACTGATGGACTTATCCCACAGTGGTTCAAGCACAATGGCGGAGCAGCGTGACTGCAAAATGAAAAGGAGGCTTCAGGTGGATGCACTGCAAGGCCCAACACTCTCTATGAACACAGAGAAGCTGAAACAGTAGGGTGTTCTTGTTTTAAAGTGAGCGCTACTTTCACTTGGATTTTGATTCCCAGACTGTAGAAAACCGCAATTGTGCCTTTTCAGCAGGAGACAAAATGGGTGCATTACAATACAAATATACCCGATTACTGTGATCACCAGGCTTGCTGCATAACAGAGAAGCTGCTGTAGAGCAGGGGTTGAAATAAGACTCCCATTGCATAGCAATGTGATCCATTCCTAGAAGACTCCCATTGCATAGCAGTGTGATCCATTCCTGGAATAAGACTCCCATTGCATAGCAGTGTGATCCATTCCTAGAAGACTCCCATTGCAATATGAGGTGAATTTCCATCCCTGTAGAGTTTAATCGAACTGTTACCACTGCAGCGTACTGCATGCCTCTCCATCTTGCTATTGTATGCAGCCTATCTGATGTACACTACATATATGTTTTGATCCTCTTTGAAAGGAAGTAGGAAGAACTTGAAAAAAACATTTTTTTCAGTGCTTATGTTTGAATAGACTCCCTTCATGCTCAGTTGTACTGCATTAAGTTTCCCATCTTTGCATATATTAAAGTTACGGTAGGGCTACTTCTCAAACTCCATAGAGTTCATACAAATTGTTTTATATGTTTCTAAAAAAATTTAATTAAAAAAAATGTGCGATTGAAAGGGAGAGAAAGTGGTCTCCCATGAAGCCATTAGCCACCTCTAGACTGTGATTTATAATAAAACAGAAATCCACCCACCACGGTAGAAGTGCAATCTTACCCAGTTTAATTACTTTAGGCCAAATGCCTTCACCCAGCACAGCGCAGCACACGGTTCTGATAAAGCTCTGATCATGAATTACTGAACTGTGCAGGTTTCAAAAGTTACACATCAATGTCTTGCCACAAACAAGCGTGTCCAGTTGAACAAACAATGGCTATGGAGTTTGACCACTGCAGCCTGGGCTCAACTTTTAACGCAAAAGCAGGTTTAACCGTATATCTGGTATTTGATCAGAGACACTAAATGCATATTATTTCAATGAAAAGTGAATGGTGCAGGCAGATGGCTACTGACCTTGATAGATTTCCAAGGTAGCAGATTTGGACTGTGTGTGTGTGTCTCTCATCCTTTAGATTTTCAAAGCCATTTCTTTTTTTCTTAAATGCTTAACCAGTAAGAGATGCCTGTAAAAGGTATATGCATGAAATATTATGAAGCTAGTACAAGCAAACAGCGCAGGAACGCTGCTGCTAAACTATTCATAAACTATAACCTGGGACTGAATCATCACACTTTGTACCTTCAGAAAGCTGGCTCCACACACGTGTTCTGCATTACATCCTTTACAGCCAGTAGCTGGCCCATTTACAATATCCAGCACGTTTGCTTTGTCAAGATTTTCTTGTCAGCACTGCAGATTAGGGTTCAAGAAAGTCTGATCAAGCCACAGTCTTTCATGAGTACTGTAAATACTGACTGCCAACAAAGAAAACAGAAAGCTTTAGTAGGTAACCACAGGCTTACTTTAAAACATGCACAACATTTCTGACTATAAAACAGCAACCGGGTAATGTTAGCTGTTTTTGTTAGTTCATCGCAGGTTTCAGAGAGGTATGCAATAACATTTAGAGAGTTATGCAATAGCTCTCTCAGCAGTAAAACATGCTGTTCTATTAATAGCAGGCTGTAAAGGAGAGGGGCTCCTCCTATTTCTGAACATACCTGTAAGAATACTAAGCTGAACACTGGCACAGCTGACTAGAGAACAGTGAAAATGATCAATATAACAAACACCAGCTTATACAAAATTTCCTGACTTTACAGTCAGTACAGGAAACTAGCAAGGGCTCAGAATACTGTACCTGCAGGAGCAAAGTATAGAAACAAAAAAAAAAAAAAATCAGATATGAAATAAAAAAAACAAAGAAAAGAAACAATCATCAATGTTTACTTTGAGTAGAAGATTTTGAAATTTTCTGTAGCTGTCATTTGAATGATCTAAACAGTGGATTTCAATACAGATCTCTAAATGGGAGTTTTATATCTGGACATCTTTTGAGCCACACAGAACTGCCTGTTATTCTTCCCTTTTTTTTTTTTATTTAAAAAGCAGCATTCTATCAGCACACAAGAGGCTTGTTTATGCTTCACAGTGTGCTGTACCATGCTAACTGAACACAATTTTCAGGGCAATAAAAAGTGTGAATTAGACACAGGTATGGTTCTTGTGCTGGGCAGGGCTCAGTCACATGTAACCAGGTCCTCTGAAGCACTCTGCCACGAGCAAAGACACTCAAAACCTCACCTCACCCATCCGTGGATGACGTACTCATACAGCAAATGACTCTTCATTCCAGAGAAATGAATCAAAGTGTTACTGAACTTCCGAGGCAGCCAGCATGACTCAACCAAGAGGCATGCACTTCTAAAAGAGCAGCTTGGTGCTGACAATTCAGGATCTGAGCATGTATCATGTGACCTGCAAACACACAGCTGGAATGTGGCTGATCCCAGGTACACTGAGCGCATGGAGGTTTACACTATGCTTCAGAATGAGCATGTATCACGTGACTTGCACACACACAGCTGGAATGTAACTGATCCCAGGTACACTGAGCGCATGGAGGTTTACATTATGCTCCTGGCATAGCCCTAATTAATATAGCAAGAAACAGTCCCTGATCGTGCATGTAAAGACAGTCTCTTTACATTAATTAACAGAAACACTGTATTTGTGTCAGAAACACTGTGTGTCAGACACTTGAAAGCTGCAGAATACAATGCTGATGTTATATTGCATTCTTTACACTCTACACTATTAATCCACTAGTGCACACAATAAAGTGAGTAAAGAGGGAACAAAAAACAAATGGGCTACTATGCTATGATTCAGGTATCTATGCTGTACTGTACAAGCAATGGACCAGCGCACAGTCCTGGGATAAATGTGCTTTTGTTATTTGGAAAGTTTTTTAAAAAAAAAGTGTTTTTTCATTTTATATTATTTCAGGAACATTTTCCTTTATTAAGGAAGAACTTCTGTATCACTCATATTTAATAGACCAGGTGCCAGGATTGTGAGCAATCATGACTCTCCTGGACTCTCAGGCTGGGGTGACTGGTCCAGCATCACTGCTTAACAATCCTGTGCTTTGAACTCTCAGACTGGGGTGACTGGTCCAGCATCACTGCTTAACAATTTTGTATGAAGTTTGATCTGTTCAGCACACACCGCTGCTCAAATATCTGGAACCTAGAGCTTAAATAAAACACTTTACCTAAGCCCAAGACTGGGGCATGGTTTCAAAAGGAGCTCCACTGTCTGAAGACCTCATCCATTACTATAACACTCAGTGCCCTCATACCAAGAGAAACATTCACAATGTCCAAGGCGTTGGGAAACAGCCCAAAGGTTTGGACAATCATTGATGTTCTAGTACATTTGATTCCAACCCAATGCAAATATTGTACAGATAAATTAGAACGTTATCTTTGAACGATTCACGTGAATATCAGCCAACATACAGCATCATAAAACTATAAAAATGAAGCAATGACAAATTATACACTAATTATACCGAATGTTATGATATACTATTAAAACCTTTTAGTCAAATGTGTCTGGTTTAATATCCACGTTTCTTTATTTTTTTTTTACAATACTAATGCTGAATCTCACAAAATTCACAACTACTTGTACATTCTCAGTTGTAAACGGATCTCTTTCAAATGTGCAGCTACAACATTGCTAGTACTGTGGTACTAAAAACACCAGCCCACATCTAAATGTATTATATAAAATTACAAACGTACAAACAAACGTTCATCACACAAATGGAGTTTTACGAGCTACGTGAATCCCATGATTCCTTTATTTATTTTCTTAACAGTCACTGAAGTGGAATCATACGATTTTAAAATAAGTAAACAAGCATGTTGCGTAGCGCGTCTAATTCAGTCAACAAAAACAAACATACATAGAATGTTGCGCAAGTGAAACCAAGCAACTCACAGCTGTAAACTTGACTTGAGAGCTAATCATTATGTTTACATTAACATATACACACACTCACAAGATGCACTAGCGACAACATTATTTCTGTACTGTACAACTAGCGATGGTAACAGTGTTTAAAGTTTACGATATTCTACGAACATTAAACTGAAGCGTGTCCCATCCCGTTGGTTTAAATAAAAGTTAACACATCCATGTTCAACGCGCAAATACCAAACAAACCGATAATGATTGCTCGATGACAAGACAGTCAAATGTGAGTTGGCAGATCTCACAACGCAACGGCAGTCAGCGTGTGTTATTTTATTTTCGCTTCACACGTATCCCCTGCTGAAAAAAAGTAATGTGTAAACTTCTATGGCAGATCAAATACCCTTTCCAAAAAATAAATGTTGAGTAACTTCTTTTTTAAACTGACAGTCACAAATTATTATGCCTGAAGTACCGATTTGTTTTTCTTTGTCAGTGACAACGTTTAAATTACACCATTAGATAAAGCATACACCCCTGCAGTGCTTGCTATAATTACGCTAGTTAATTAACTAAAGCGCGGTCAAATATTTGTGCTTGGGTTTCAAATAAATTGTCACTACCAGAACGGAGTCCAGGCCCAAATGAAGCCTGGGGGTTGACGTTCAGAGTCAGTCCTGCAAAAAGAAAAAGCAGACGGGATAGAGGGAGCTGTCTGCGTCGCTGTGTTGTTATACCTTGAACACACACAGTTGCGAAAGACAGAAAAACTAGCTTTTAAACTCAAGAATGCTTTTAAAAACACTCAACCAACGTCCGACATGCTCACAACTTCACGAGCAGCTATATACGAATATTATTATTATTTTAGAACCACAGTGAAATATATCCAGCCAGGTAAACATTGCTATGTACTCTTATTAGGGCATCCACTGGGAAACGCAGGACAGCTATACAAGGCTCTTTAATAAAACAAGCAACCCAACACTATTAATAAACCGCTTCTTCCGCACAGCGGAAGTTTTAAGAAATAATTCGCCCGATATTTCCACTGACTGGGAAACATCCCCTTGCTGACTGGGAGCTGTGTGTAGCGAAGGAGCCCGTATGCACGCAGCAGCGGAACGCAATACACTGCAATAACAAAGCAACAGGAACATGTACCGACCTTCTTTATTGGCGTGTGCTGTGTGAAAAAACACAATAAATAAAATCCGGAGGACTTCCAAGCATCTTGTTTTTTTCTCCGCTGAAAGGTGAGGGAAGAACTGAGCTCTCCCCCAATTCGCCATGCTGCTATATCTGTATATCACTATGAGTACGAGAAGGACCCCAGCGTATTAACTGATATATACAGCGCTATCTGGGAAGAGAGACACGCTGCGGCACAGCGCGGTACTGCAACAGAGAACACGCCTGCAGTAGAAGCGCACGGTGCCACATTCACAGTATGGTGCTGCTTTACTAGTGGTCATACCACTGAACGAAAGTATCAGTCATCGTAGCATAGCAGTAGTCATCGTCACGTCAGCAGTAGCATATCATCATATATCATCGTCATCGTCATCGTCATCGTCATCATCAGTCGTCATCGTAGTAGTCATTCGTCAGTATCAGTCATCATCAGTATCGCATCGTCAGCAGTATTATCAGTCGGCAGTAGTCCAGTAGCAGTAGCAGTAGCAGTAGTAGTAGTAGTAGCAGTAGTAGTAGTAGCAGTAGTAGTAGTAGTAGTAGTAGTAGCAGTAGCAGTAGTAGCAGTAGTAGTAGCAGTAGTAGCAGTAGCAGTAGTAGCAGTAGCAGTAGCAGTAGTAGTAGTAGCAGTAGCAGTAGTAGCAGTAGCAGTAGTAGTAGTAGTAGTAGTAGTAGCAGCAGTAGTAGCAGTAGCAGTAGTAGTAGCAGTAGTAGCAGTAGTAGCAGTAGTAGTAGCAGTAGCAGTAGCAGTAGCAGTAGCAGTAGTAGTAGTAGTAGTAGCAGCAGGAGTAGTAGTAGTAGCAGTAGCAGTAGTAGTAGCAGTAGTAGTAGTATTAGAGAAGTAAATCAGACAATATGGGCCAGAAGTAACAAAGTAACAAAGCTTTCTTTAAATGATTAAAATAAGATTTGTAAGGTTTGCTGCCCGGCACCCGTGCATGTAGTATTTGGAAAGTGAAAGCAGATATAAGAACATAAGAACATAAGAAAGTTTACAAACGAGAGGAGGCCATTCGACCCATCTTGCTCGTTTGGTTGTTAGTAGCTTATTGATCCCAAAATCTCATCAAGCAGCTTCTTGAAGGATCCCAGGGTGTCAGCTTCAACAACATTACTGGGGAGTTGATTCCAGACCCTCACAATTCTCTGTGTAAAAAAGTGTCTCCTATTTTCTGTTCTGAATGCCCCTTTGTCTAATCTCCATTTGTGACCCCTGGTCCTTGTTTCTTTTTTCATGCTGAAAAAGTCCCTTGGGTCGACACTGTCAATACCTTTTAGAATTTTGAATGCTTGAATTAGGTCGCCACGTAGTCTTCTTTGTTCAAGACTGAACAGATTCAATTCTTTTAGCCTGTGCATATGATATGCCTTTTAAGCCTGGAATAATTCTGGTCGCTCTTCTTTGCACTCCTTTTAGAGCAGCAATATCTTTTTTATAGCGAGGTGACCAGAACTGCACCCAATATTCAAGATGAGGTCTTACTAGTGCATTGTACAGTTTTAACATTACTTCCCTTGATTTAAATTCAACACTTTTCACAATGTATCCAAGCATCTTGTTAGCCTTTTTTATAGCTTCCCCACATTGTCTAGATGAAGACATTTCTGAGTCAACAAAAACACCTAGGTCTTTTTCATAGATTCCTTCTCCAATTGCAGTATCTCCCATATGATATTTATAATGTACATTTTTATTTCCTGCATGCAGTACCTTACACTTTTCTCTATTAAATGTCATTTGCCATGTGTCTGCCCAGTTCTGAATCTTTTCTAGATCATTTTGAATGACCTTTGCTGCTGCAACAGTGTTTGCCACTCCTCCTACTTTTGTGTCGTCTGCAAATTTAACAAGTTTGCTTACTATACCAGAATCTAAATCATTAATGTAGATTAGGAATAGCAGAGGACCTAATACTGATCCCTGTGAGAATGAAAGTATTTACATTTATCAGAACTCTTGAGAAACCAGGCATGCGACTGACAAAAGGAATAATAATTTCAGTTTACATTACATTCATTGATTTAATGTTATAACACGGCACACATTATAGTAACAAAAACCATCATGTACACCCATGCCAATATAATCCTTGTGGAGAGCACAGTAAACATGTGACCAGGCTGCTGACTCCACAGTCAACACTGCCACATGCAGATAATCACTAGCCACCAGGTAGTTGTAGGCCTGCAGTGTTAAACTTGATTAATGCCATTTCCCCAGTTCATACCTGCAGAGGGTCATGACAGAACTAGCGCTGATCCTATTGTGTCCTTTCCAGCCGGTGAGATGGGAGAAGGTTAAAAGCTCTAACACCACGACGAGTCTGGCTCTTTTGCAAAGCGGTTAAGGCACTTGCTTGTGGTTGCTGATTGGCACCCAGCCTGTGCTCTTACACTCAGGTGACCTGCTACAAATAATAATACTACTAATAATAATAAACCATGTGGCCTCCAATCACTGGGTCTGAAGCACAGAAAGTATTTGTATCAAACATGCATGTGTTTCCTTTGAGTCAAAGTGAAAAGAAGAATATCCTGTAAAACAATATTCCTGGGAACATTGTTTTGTGAAGAAGCCGTGTTTGCAAAGCCTTGGTTTCTATGTACAAAGACTCCAGGACCATCAACACAGAAACCTCCAATAAACTTAGAGTAGCTGGCTTTGAAGAACATTTCAATTGCTCTTCTGTGTTTCTCTTTCTGTTTCAGGATTTTCATTCTTCAGAGTGCTTCAGGGTTTTGTTTCAGGGTGTTTTCATTCATTCAGAATGTTTCTGGGTTCTGTTTCAAGCTTTTCATTCATTCAGAGTGCTTCTGGGTTCTGTTTCAGGGTGTTTTCATTCATTCAGAGTGCTTCTGGGTTCTGTTTCAGGGTGTTTTCATTCTTCAGAGTGCTTCTGGGTTTTGTTTCAGGGTGTTTTCATTCATTCAGAATGTTTCTGGGTTCTGTTTCAAGCTTTTCATTCATTCAGAGTGCTTCTGGGTTCTGTTTCAGGGTGTTTTCATTCATTCGGAGTGCTTCTGAGTTCTGTTTCTGGGATTTTTCATTCATTCAGTGCTTCTGGGTTCTATTTCAAGATGTTTTCATTCATTCTGAGTGCTTCTGGGTTCTGTTTCAAGCTTTTCATTCATTCAGAGTGCTTCTGGGTTTTGTTTCAAGCTTTTCATTCATTCAGAGTGCTTCTGGGTTCTGTTTCAAGCTTTTCATTCATTCAGAGTGCTTCTGGGTTCTGTTTCAAGCTTTTCATTCATTCAGAGTGTTTCTGGGTTCTGTTTCAGGGTGTTTTCATTCATTCTGAGTGCTTCTGGGTTCTGTTTCTGGGTGTTTTCATTCATTCGAAGTGCTTCTGGGTTCTATTTCAAGATGTTTTCATTCATTCTGAGTGCTTCTGGGTTCTATTTCAGAGTTTTGATTCATTTGGAATGCTTCTGGGTTCTGTTTCTGGGACTTTTCATTCATTCAGTGCTTCTGGGTTCTGTTTCAGGGTGTTTTCATTCATTCGGAGTGCTTCTGGGTTCTGTTTCAGGGTGTTTTCATTCATTCAGAGTGCTTCTGGGTTCTGTTTCAGGGTGTTTTCATTCATTCGGAGTGCTTCTGGGTTCTGTTTCAGGGTGTTTTCATTCATTCGAAGTGCTTCTGGGTTCTGTTTCAGGATGTTTTCATTCATTCAGGGTGCTTCTGGGTTCTGTTTCAGGATGTTTTCATTCATTCAGAGTGTTTCTGGGTTCTGTTGTTCCAATATTAACCTTTTACCATTTGTCTTTTTTGGAGTCAAATAAAAAAGGCACTGTCTCCCTTCCTCATTCCATTTAAATCATGTGACAGTGTAATCTTTCAACTCTGTCAGCCCCACCTAAAAAGCTACATTTCCACATGATGTGAGGTAAAGGAGGGAGGTTGTTCAGTCCCCAGTACTGCCTCAAAGTCAGGTAAAGAGCAATGCCTCAAAGCCAGGCAAAGAGCACTGTCTCAAAGCCAGGTAAAGAGCACTGCTTCAAAGCCAGGTAAAGAGCACTGCCTCAAAGCCAGGTAAAGAGCACTGCTTCAAAGCCAGGTAAAGAGCACTGTCTCAAAGCCAGGTAAAGAGCACTGCTTCAAAGCCAGGTAAAGGGCACTGTCTCAAAGCCAGGTAAAGAGCACTGTCTCAAAGCCAGGTAAAGAGCACTGTCTCAAAGCCAGGTAAAGAGCACTGTCTCAAAGTCAGGTAAAGATCACTGTCTCAAAGCCAGGTAAAGAGCACTGTCTCAAAGCCAGGTAAAGAGCATTGCTTCAAAGCCAGGGAAAGAGCACTGTCTCAAAGCCAGGTAAAGAGCACTGTCTCAAAGCCAGGTAAACAGCACTGCCTCAAAGCCAGGGAAAGAGCATTGCCTCAAAGCCAGGTAAAGAGCACTGCTTCAAAGCCAGGGAAAGAGCACTGTCTCAAAGCCAGGTAAAGAGCACTGCTTCAAAGCCAGGGAAAGAGCACTGTCTCAAAGCCAGGGAAAGCGCACTGCTTCAAAGCCAGGGAAAGAGCACTGTCTCAAAGCCAGGGAAAGAGCACTGTCTCAAAGCCAGGTAAAGAGCACTGCCTCAAAGCCAGGTAAACAGCACTGCTTCAAAGCCAGGGAAAGAGCACTGTCTCAAAGCCAGGGAAAGAGCACTGTCTCAAAGCCAGGTAAAGAGCACTGCCTCAAAGCCAGGTAAAGAGCACTGTCTCAAAGCCAGGGAAAGAGCACTGTCTCAAAGCCAGGGAAAGAGCACTGTCTCAAAGCCAGGTAAAGAGCACTGCCTCAAAGCCAGGTAAAGAGCACTGTCTCAAAGTCAGGTAAAGATCACTGTCTCAAAGCCAGGGAAAGAGCACTGTCTCAAAGCCAGGTAAAGAGCGCTACCTCAAAGCCAGGTAAAGAGCACTGTCTCAAAGCCAGGTAAAGAGCACTGCTTCAAAGTCAGATAAAGGCATATTATTATGAGACCTTCATTTAGGAACTATCCAAACCCTAAGCTTCATCCTAACCTAATGTCACTATGAGACGCACAATTCCTTCTCTTACTGTGTCTACTGAATTGACACACCACTCACAGACAAACATTGCTCTGCCCTTCTCTGTTTCAAGTGTGACTTTTAACTAATGCAACCTGTACCCACCTAGCTGCTGACTGTGTTACTCATTCATATCACTGGGCAGGGAGCTTGTTTTAGTTACTTAATACAAAAGGAGCGCCGCCTGTAGGTATTTCAAGCAGAATATTAGGTAATGTTTAACTAGCAGCAATACAGAAATACGTCACTAAGGGACCACTGAACTAAAACTCAACAAACAGCCTGCAATTAGAAACCTATTGAAACGTGTTGTGGCCCATGCAGGTTTAAAAGCAGTTTTATGGTTTTTACAGTATATCTGCAGGTATTTCTTGAGAATTGTTATCTGTGTAACACAAACAGTTTTTGCATGCGCTCTGGCTATACTTATCGCTTCAATATACCTATCACTTTACTATACCTATCATTTCACTATACCTATAACTTCACTATACCTATCATTTAAATATATCTATCACGTCACTATATCTATCACTTCAATATACCTATCACTTCAATATATCTATCACTTCACTATACCTATCACTTCAATATACCTATCACTTCACTATATCTATAACTTCACTATACCTATCATTTAAATATATCTATCACTTCACTATATCTATCACTTCACTATACCTATCACTTCACTTTTGTTAGCGATGCATTTCATGGCTAATTATGTGTGTGTGTGTGTGTGTGTGTGTGTGTGTGTGTGTGTGTGTGTGTGTGTGTGTTACTATTATGCAAAACAAATAGAAGATTCATAAAGTAATTAATCAGACTCTGATAACGGCAATGGAGTTACAGCATTACCATATATTGCAGGGCGTCTGTTCTCTCTCAAGACATTTCCAGTCCTTAGCAATGGCAGAGAGAGAGAGAGAGAGAGAGAGAGAGAGAGAGAGAGAGAGAGAGAGAGAGAGAGAGAGAGAGAGAGAGTGTGTGTGTGTGTGTGTGTGTGTGTGTGTGTGTGTGTGTGTGTGTTTATATATATATATATATATATATATATATATATATATATATATATATATATATATATATATAGGGGTTGGGTGGGCTCTGATTGGTCAGAGCCTCGCAACTGAATGGTAACTATGAACAACAGTGGAGTGAAGACGCCTGTACGCGGACTGTACTGTATAACAGAGCAACAAGAATAATGTAATCGAAGAATTGTCCTCCAAAATGAATACGTCACAAAAGAAAGGTAAAGAATTTGGCGTGTGCTACTTCTGTGTTCTCAAAACACATGCGATTTTTTAAGTTGTACTGGAACAGTGTTTTGATTCGAATGTAAAGGTTATTTGTTTTTTGTTAGCGGTAATAGAAAAATAAACCTTCGTATTTAGCTTTGTTAATTATTCATGCATTCAAAATGCACACGCAACTTTAATAAATAATGCGCATTTCATTAAAGGAGCTTTGATTTTATAAAATGTAAAGAAATTGTATATTTAGGTTTGCTTTTGTGTGTTTAGTTGTTTTGCGCCCATTCTATATAGTAATGTAACTTTCCAGTGGTTTGGGGGAACGTGCTAAAAGCGTGCCACCTTTACTGTACTTGTTGGTGTGATGGGTAGCTATGGATGACTGTCTACATCTGTTTAAATAAATTATGCATGAATGTAAACACATCTGGTAAAATTTACATTTGGATTCTGTTTAACTATAAAATATATAGTGAGAAGTGTTGAATATAAATCAAGGGAAGTAATGTTAAAGCTTTAATAAGACCTCATCTTGAATATTGTGTTCAGTTCTGGTCACCTCGCTACAAAAAGGATATTGCTGCTCTAGAAAGAGTGCAAAGAAGAGCGACCAGAATTATTCTGGGTTTAAAAGGCATGTCATATGCAGACAGGCTAAAATAATTGAATCTATTCAGTCTTGAACAAAGAAGACTACATGGCGACCTAATCCAAACATTCAAAATTCTAAAAGTTGTTGACAATGTCGACCCAAATAACTTTTTCAACCTGAAAAAAAGAAGCAAGGACCAGGGGTCACAAATGGAGATTAGATAAAGCGGCATTCAGAACGGAAAATAGGAAGCACTTTTTTACACAGTGAATTGTGAGAGTCTGGAACCAACTCCCCAGTAATGTTGTTGAAGCTGACACCCTGGGATCTTTCAAGAAGCTGCTTGATGAGATTCTGCGATCAATAAGCTACTAACAATCAAACGAGCTTGGCTTCCTCTCGTTTGTAAACTTTCTTATGTTGTTATATTCTTATGATATAAAGTTTGACCCACTGCTCAAACCAAAGCATCTGTTTGTGTGAACTACTAAACCCTTGTGAACATTATAATAACAGCTGCTTTTATACAATGTACTTATCTTTTTAAAATGCTAGACTACATTATTCTAGCTGCTTTTCTCCGAGCAACATATCAAACAGCTGCACATTGTCCCTGGCATACTCTGCATTGTGGATGTCTTGTAATGTGTTTCATATGTATATGCCATTATTAGTTAGAAGGTGGTCTTCTGTCTGATGGCCTTTATGTGTATTCATGAAATGTTCAGCGAGGCCTCTGCTCCCTCAAGATAACAAAGGACATGCGTGTATTACAGCCTGCAAAAGCACAAAGCTTCATATACAGAATGTGTTACACTGAGGGCATGCGTGTATTACAGCCTGCAAAAGCACAAAGCTTCATATACAGAATGTGTTACACTGAGGACATGCGTGTATTACAGCCTGCAAAAGCACAAAGCTTCATATACAGAATGTGTTACACTGAGGGCATGCGTGTATTACAGCCTGCAAAAGCACAAAGCTTCATATACAGAATGTGTTACACTGAGCAAAAGCACAAAGCAGAATGTGTTACACTGAGGGCATGCGTGTATTACAGCCTGCAAAAGCACAAAGCTTCATATACAGAATGTGTTACACTGAGGACATGCGTGTATTACAGCCTGCAAAAGCACAAAGCTTCATATACAGAATGTGTTACAGCCTGCAAAAGCACAAAACTGCATATATGTGTTAAACCTTGCATACGCTACCATACATTTAACAAAAGAAATAAGATGATGGTAATAATGAATAATGCACAACTTTTTTTATATATTATTTTGTAAACAACATCTAAATCACTTTGAATATTCAGCATCTCTCAGACGATCTTTAAGGAGGTGTTTGTGAAGGCGTATGCTTTTTTATTAAAGCTATACCACTAAATACATGTTTTCCTTTATGCTTGCATGGATACAAAACTTAAATAAATATGTAACTATTATATTATAACACTCTATTTTGACATATAGCATGTGTTTGCTATGACAATTCAAACTAAATATTGCTGTTTTTTGATCATTTTAAAGCTAGATCAAAATAATCTTGGTATTTTGGATCAAAGTAATCCTGATTTCCTCTTTAAATTCTGAAAAACCCAATTGCAACATTTAATCATGATTAAAAGAGCGATATGATTTCCAAAACAAAATCTGGATCACAGTAATCCCGATCGCATTTCGATGTTTTGAACAACCCAATTGCACAATATAATCCAGATCAAACGCATAAATCCGATTACCAGAGTTTTGAAAAACCTGCCCCTGGTGTTCTGCACCAGGCTATCAAATTTGCACTTTGCCATCATTAATCCATTAAAATTATATTGAAATGCATTCAAAGGAAGAAAAGTGTGTGGTATTGGGCGGGATCTGGATACCAAGCGGGCGCAAACATTATAATGAGATGTAAGGATTTTGCCCTGCACTAGGTAATTGCTGATCCTCCAAAAACTTTACACCTCTCTTACAAGTGCACACCATTATAGAAGTGAGTAACTAAGAGCTGTATAAAAGCACACACCTGCAGAGACCTGTCGTTGGCTTCAGGATGGCTGCTGTGGTTCACTTCCTGATGCGGCGACACTTGGCTCTTGTTGAGGAGAGGCAGGAACACGTTCGGAGGAGAAGGGCAAGATGAAGAAGACCCTGCATATTCAATCCCAGGGTCACTTTGATTGGGATGCTGAAGGATGTGGTGCTAAAGCATTATTGTCTCTCTGTACAGGTCATCCTTGAATTGAGGGATGAGCTAGACCCCAGCATCAATCTAGGGACCGTTATCCCTAGATGTGAAAGTGCTGTGTTCTCTGCACTAAGCCTCTGGTTCCTTTCAGACTACAGTTGGAATGTCTCGAGGGATAGTAAAATCCACCTTTTCCAGAGTGCTAGGCACATTTCTGGATGTCATGCTAAAAAGGGCAGGCCAATACATGTCATTTCCTAAGGATACTTGTATAACTGATGTTGACTGAGGCTTTTCCAACAACTCATGCTGAGTGACCTCAGCCATAAGGACTCTCAGCTCCTTCTCAGAAAACTTTTCTTTTCAGGAGGACTTTGCTGCTCTTCATCTGACAATGTTTTTGCTTTGTATTTTCATGCTTCACAAATGCCATTCATGACTCCTGCTCTCTGTACTCCTAACTCTGCAAGTGTGGCCGCTAAATAGAGTGATGCGCTCATTGAGACCCTCGTTATCAAAATTGCGGATCATTATTTGTGCATGTTGAGTAATTTGCATTGCTCTTAAGCTTCCATAGGACACAGTGCAAAATAATTGCCTGACCGCAAAGAATTTGAATTTTGCATCCGCAATTATTTGCACTGCGCCTATGCTTACATCACCCCCATTGTTTCCCGCTCAATATTGTCAGTATGTCAAACAAAAACACAATTGTTTTTTCTTAAATTGGTTTACATTTGTGTTTTGCTCCCCTGAGTTACAGCTGTGTTTGCAGATTACCTGCTACTGCTGCAGGCAGCGGATCATGTTTGATCAGCTCACAGTGTCAAGAAGGCGGCAGGAAGGCTGTAACTTTCTCACGCACATTTTAAAAAACTTGAGAGCCAGGGTCTGGTTTATGATGAGTACAGAAAAAAAAAGTTTCAAACACTTTTGCTTTAAGTAAAAAATGTCATTTATTATCACAGAAGAAAAGCAGCTACCTGGAAGCACAAAGATGGCTGGTGACATCTGGAATATAAGCAGTTCAGACGACAGCAAGCAGCTTTCTGATTATTTAATATGTGCTAAGCTGGCCCCATTGAGAGAGAGGGGTGTCACATTAACAAGCAGGTCCTGAGGGAGAGGTTGAAGGCTCTCACATGGTAGATCTAGTTTAAAGGCTGTCACATGGTAGTTCTAGTTTAAAGGCTGTCACATGGTAGTTCTAGTTTAAAGGCTTTCACATGGTAGTTATAGTTTAAAGGCTTTCACATGGTAGTTATAGTTTAAAGGCTGTCACATGGTAGTTCTAGTTTAAAGGCTGTAACATGGTAGTTCTAGCTTAAAGGCCGTCACATGGTAGTTAAAGTTAGCTTTGAATTTCCACAGAAAAAAAAAATGAAACAGGAACAAGAAGCTGTATCTTATTCTTACTATGAACCAAATCCAAAAACAAATGTATAAAGTACATACAACTGTGACATCTTCAGAGCTGTGGTGCGGTGTTTACATAAGCAAACTGCAGTTAATGTGTTACCATGGGATGTAACTGTGATCACAGGCTTGCAATGCAATAAGATGATGCATGCTTTTAATTGCACATTTTTAGACCCACAATATCCAGACCCATTTTTTTAATTCTACAAACCAATTCAGCTTGGGTTATAATAACTACAGAATGAAAACCTGTGAATTGTTAAGTTATGTACATTTACCTGGTGATGCAGCACTGCAGTTTAGACAGACCAGCGGTATGACTCACTGGTCACCATTGCAGGACCATGGAAGCAGAACCATACCTATTACACAACCACTGTGCAACATGTGCAGCACATCTGTAATGATGTGCTAAACAGGGATATGCATTTCTGTAAGGGTGGGCTGAAAAAGCTACAGGTTGCTGAACAGATTTGTTTGGAGATGCATTCCCTACTTGTTTTTCAGAAGTCAGTTTTGATGAAGGAGGGAAGCTGGGTCTCCATGCCTTCAGTCAGGGGAATCAGGAGACAGTCCCTCGCATCGGTTTCAGGAATAAGGATGCTTCCTTTGAGCTGGATGCCTGCACCCTCATCTCTTCCTCAAAGTGGCTGAGGCTTCATGGTCTTAAGGAATCCAGGCTTCAACTGTCCCAGATTCTCTCTCAGATAGGATTCAAGCACAGGGAAGGTATGCTCAGACGAGCGGGTTCTGTCCCAGATTCTCTCAAATAGGATTCAAGCACAGGGAAGGTATGCTCAGACGAGCGGGTTCTGTCCCAGATTCTCTCAGATAGGATTCAAGCACAGGGAAGGTAGACGAGGGGGTTCTGAAGCTGTCCAGACTTTCCATGTGTTTAACACCAAAGCTCACGTCTGGGGATAATACATGATCTTTTCTCAAGAAAGAAATCTGCACCATTAAACCACTGTGTAAAATTCAATCTGATCCCGATTCTGCAATATTGGTCTCGGTCTGCTGCCTGTTCCATTTGCCATCACATTACAATCTGTCACACTTTGGGAAAATGACCGTTAAAATCCCCCCAATATTTATTTATATTATATCCCCCCAATATAATATTTAATATTTATTGACAGACCTCGGTTTGTTTATGATATCATATACCGTCTACACTCTCTGAATATTTAATTGTGTTTATAGTTTGAAAGACAGATGACTTTTATTGAAAGGCATTAAGAAAGAACATGATCAATATTATCAATTACACTGTGTAACAAAAAAAAAAATGTTTTTTGTTCCTGGGTAGTAAGTGTTATTTCCTAATTGCTTATGCCTCAAAAGTATAGAACATGGCTATTATTCCCCACAAACTTTGCCTTTGTGACCAGGACAGTGATATTTCAAAATATCACTATTTCCAATGGGAAAATGGGCAAATATGTGTCTTTTCGTTCACATAAAGTCAGAAAAAAACAACATATGAATCCAAATTAACATGTATTTATACTAAAGTAATACAAAGATGACTGCAAAAGATTTAGAAGTGAGTAGTTTTTCGAGATTTACAATTATACTGCAAATACAGTATAATTGTAAATCTTGAAAAACTACTCACTTTTGTAGTCATCTTTGTATTACTTTAGTATAAATACACGTTAATTTGGATTCATATGTTGTTTTTTTCTAACTTTATGTGAACGAAAAGACACACATTTTCCCATTTTCCCATTGGAAATAGTGATATTTTGAAATATCACTGTCCTGGTCACAAAGGCAAAGTTTGTGGGGAATAATAGCCATGTTCTATACTTTTGAGGCATAAGCAATTAGGAAATAACACTTACTACCCAGGAACAAAAATTGTGTTACTTAGTGTTATCAGTCAATGTTACAGGAAAACTGTTTTAACAATTTGCAATGTGCACACCTGTTTAATAAACCGAAATCAAACCTTCTTTTCAGAATACATTTCCTCATTGAGAAAACCTGTCTCCTCTCAATATGCTGAAGGTTTGTTTTCGCAGTTCACAAAAAATGGACAAATGTATAATGTAAGTATGCCTGTAATGTCCAATACCTTAGCATGTGTTTGAAGAACGATGCTGTGCATTGATGTTCACAGTCAGTGATGCTGTTTTGCCCAGTAATCCTTGTTTAAAGAATCTCACCTGAGCAGTACTGCTGCATACAGCATGGTCTTTCTGCATGTGTAATGCCAGCACAGCTCAGACCCTTGTGAACTATGATTGAGAGTGAAGCCCTTATATAAATGTGAGTGTTTTCTTTTTCTGGATTTGGATCATGTTTTGTCCTCTGCAGTTAACAGCCAGCAGAGACCAGCTCTCTGAGTTTGTTGCCAGCTTGATGAGGAGAATGAAGCTCTACAAGCAGCGCCTGGACTGGCTGACCAGTGGAAGTCGGCAGATGTTCGGTGTCATTCAGGAACACTCTGTTGCTCTCGTCCTGGACTTTGGCAGCGTTTCCAAGGCTCAATTTGATCTTTGTTGTGACGTGCTGTGTGCTGTGCTCAGGGAACAGGTGGCACACATTGCCACATTTCATCTCATTCGGTAAGATACAGGTACACTCTGTATGCAAGGGGGTTGGGAGAGGGGCAGTTCCACAGACAAATCAGCTGTTTTTTGCTCCTGTTGTACTTTCCCCCAAAACGATTTTCCTTCCAAATGTCCAAGTGGGTGATCAAAATTCAGACATTCCAGTTTCTGGTTCATTATTTTTACAGGATCACCCCTTTTCATAGTGGTGCTATTGTGCCACCTGGTAATTGCCAATCAGTAAGACGAGACCAAAAGGGTTAATAGCTTTTTTTTTTGGTTTTACGATCTTTTTGTCACCAGTTTGGCAAGCTTCACACTTTAGGATATGTATACCTTCACAGTGGCCCATGCAGTAAAAGACACTGAAGTGTAGAGCGCAGGGTAGTCATTCCATTGGTAGTGTGCTGGTTTAAACGCTGATTGCACAGAGTTGTTGATGTTTGCTGGGGGTCTCATTGGCCTTTACGCTCCCACAGTGCTCTGGGACAGGTTTGCCTTACTGTGCCACAGCGACCCCTACTGGCCAGGCTGAGACTAGTCAGGCAGGACTTGCCAAGCTACTGATTCCCAGATACTGTGATTGGAATTTGAAAGTGGTGTTGTAAGCAGGTTCATTTAGAAGCATAACAATGCACCACACTAACACTGTACCACACTAACACTGTACCACACTAACAATGTACCACACTGTACCACACTAACACTGTACCACACTAACACTGCACCACACTAACACTGTACCACACTAACACTGCACCACACTAACACTGCACCACACTAACACTGCACCACACTAACACTGTACCACACTAACACTGCACCACACACTAACACTGTACCACACTAACACTGCACCACACTAACACTGCACCACCTAACTAACACTGTACCACACTAACACTGTACCACACTAACACTGTACCACACTAACACTGCACCACACTAACACTGTACCACACTAACACTGCACCACACTGTACCACACTAACACTGTACCACACTAACACTACCACACTAACACTGTACCACACTAACACTGCACCACACTAACACTGTACCACACTAACACTGTACCACACTAACACTGTACCACACTAACACTGCACCACACTAACACTGCACCACACTAACACTGCACCACCACACTGTACCACACTAACACTGCACCACACTAACACTGCACCACACTAACACTGTACCACACTAACACTGCACCACACTAACACTGCACCACACTAACACTGCACCACACTAACACTGCACCACACTAACACTGCACCACACACAACACTGTACCACACTAACACTGCACCACACTAACACTGCACCACACTAACACTGCACCACACTAACACTGCACCACACTAACACTGCACCACACTAACACTGCACCACACCACACTAACACTGTACCACACTAACACTGTACCACACTAACACTGTACCACACTAACACTGCACCACACTAACACTGCACCACACTAACACTGCACCACACTAACACTGCACCACACTAACACTGTACCACACTAACACTGCACCACACTAACACTGCACCACACTAACACTGTACCACACTAACACTGCACCACACTAACACTGCACCACACTAACACTGTACCACACTAACACTGCACCACACTAACACTGTACCACACTAAACACTAACTGTACCACACTAACACTGTACCACACTAACACTGTACACACTAACACTGCACCACACTAACACTGCACCACACTAACACTGTACCACACTAACACTGCACCACACTAACACTGTACCACACTAACACTGCACCACACTAACACTGCACCACACTAACACTGCACCACACTAACACTGTACCACACTAACACTGCACCACACTAACACTGTACCACACTGTACCACACTAACACTGTACCACACTAACACTGCACCACACTAACACTGCACCACACTACACTGTACCACACTAACACTGTACCACACTAACACTGCACCACACTAACACTGTACCACACTAACACACTGCACCACACTAACACTACCACACTAACACTGTACCACACTAACACTGCACCACACTAACACTGCACCACACTAACACTGTACCACACTAACACTGCACCACACTAACACTGTACCACACTAACACTGCACCACACTAACACTGCACCACACTAACACTGCACCACACTAACACTGCACCACACTAACACTGCACCACACTAACACTGCACCACACTAACACTGCACCACACTAACACTGTACCACACTAACACTGCACCACACTAACACTGCACCACACTAACACTGTACCACACTAACACTGCACCACACTAACACTGCACCACACTAACACTGCACCACACTAACACTGTACCACACTAACACTGTACCACACTGCACCACACTAACACTGTACCACACTAACACTGCACCACACTAACACTGCACCACACTATCACTGTACCACACACACTGTACCACACTACACTGCACCACACTACACACCACACTAACACTGCACCACACTAACACTGCACCACCACACTGCACCACACTACACTGCACCACACTAACACTGCACCACACTAACACTGCACCACACTAACACTGCACCACACTATCACTGCACCACACTATCACTGCACCACACTATCACTGTACCACACTATCACTGCACCGCACTGTACCACACTAACACTGCACCACACTATCACTGTACCACACTAACACTGCACCACACTAACACTGCACCACACTATCACTGCACCACACTAACACTGCACCACACTATCACTGCACCACACTATCACTGCACCACACTATCACTGCACCACACTAACACTGCACCACACTAACACTGCACCACACTAACACTGCACCACACTATCACTGTACCACACTATCACTGCACCACACTAACACTGCACCACACTATCACTGTACCACACTATCACTGCACCGCACTATCACTGCACCGCACTAACACTGCACCACACTAACACTGCACTGTACTATAGCTTTTTTGTGATATTTTTGTATTTACCGGTCAATTTGCAGGGCAGCTGCAGAGATGGAAATGTATCATGAGAAAGCAGTTCACAGCACTAGAGCCACCATCGATTCTGCAGTGGGCTGGATAAGGAACCTGGAGCACAAGCCCTGGAGCAGCCAGAGCAGAGCGGTGGAGGCAGTTCTGAAAGCCATGAGCAACAAAACAGTGAGATGAAACTGCTCAGTAAAATAAACAGTGCAGAGATGAGAACATAGACACAATATATATATACCATGTCAAAAACAAACACACCTTTCATTTGAAGTAAGGTTATTTTGCAGTTTGCCGCAGTTTGGTGAATAGCACTCTGTTTAAAGGAAGATTTACTAAACTCATGAATTCGCTTCATGTCATTTAAAAGCATGGTATTTCTATGAGCCCATTCAGAGCTCGAACCAAGGCTAAGGTCAATTCTCCTGCCTCTTATTTGAACTGGCAACAGTGCCTGCTTTGCCCAGGATATCTTGTTTCTTTGCTTATTTGTATTACTATTGATCCACAGTCTAGGCTGCTGCTTCTTAGAACCCCATTTGTTCTGTAGGTCACATGGTGTGCAGAAAGACTATTGGAGTGAGGTGCACCTACAGCACAGGAAGCAACTGCAACTTTTAATCAATTGTGTTAAACGTAAAATAACAAGCAGAGAACCAACATAATAAGAAAGGGGGGAACTGCTAAAAGTTCTGCTGCTAATTGTGAATAGATAACGGTTTCAATTTCCTGGACAGATCAATTCAAAACAGCATTTGATTTTTGAAAATAGTTGTTTCTTTCTTTTTCTGTGTATTACTCTATAGTAATCATTCAAAAGTGATAGCTTAACATCCAGCTGTTCATTTGTAGCATGAATCTGTATCCTGCAGTTTTTTAAACTCATTCTATGGGATGTTTCTTTTAGGTTGAAGCCGTTTATCTCTTTGCTGCGGGGGATTTTAAAGAAGCTATGGTGGATCTGTTGACAGCGTTTCCCAGTCTGTGCCCTGTCCACACTGTATCATTCAATGCCAAACATGAAGGAACTATAAAGCTCTTAAAGAATTTAGCCCATCTCACTGCAGGGAGGTAAGACACCTGGAATCGTTTACTATCTGTTTTTAGCAAGGATGGAAGAAAGGGTTTACAGAAAGGATTGTAGGAGCATATATTATTAAACAGTTTTTGCCATCTGCCACTGCTGTATTGTGATTATTAATTCTTAACCAGGATTAGGATCGGCACCCAAACTTAACACAATCTAAAAGCTGAAGCTGGGGTTAGGGTTAACGTTAGGGTTAGGGTTAGGGTTAGGGTTAGCGTTAGCGTTAGGGTTAGGGTTAGGGTTAGGGTTAGCGTTAGGGTTAGGGTTAGGGTTAGGGTTAGGGTTAGGGTTAGAGTTAGAGTTAGGGTTAGGGTAGGCAAAATCAAGCTTCATCTTGGTGCTATTGATTTTTTGATGAATAAATGCTACTACACATTTTGAAACTCTTGAGAGTGATGTTGTTTCTCTAGGTTCCATGCTTTCGCAGAAATGTTTGATTACACAGAAGATGCTTTGTGTATTGCGGGTGGAGAGAGTGGTGTGCATGGCTCAGCTCTCCAGACACTAAGAAGACCTGTTGGAGGTCTACCCCCAGGTAATGCCCTTCTGAGACTGGCACTGAGTAACAACCGGCCTTTCTGTGAGACAGTCTCCACACAGAGTAACAGCTGCTGTTTCTGTGAGACAGTCTTTAGACCTGCTATATATGCTCCCCCACTCACATATCATTTTAGTTTTGTCGAGATATATGGAAAAACCACCCCAACACACACTTTATGTTTTGCATGCTAAATTAATACAAATAAAGTAGATTCTGATACGTGTGTGTTACATGTCAGCAGACACAAAGCCAGGACTGAGATCTGTTTAAATTGCTCTGACTGAATATGAAGATATTTATGCATTTAAGATATCTTAACATAACAAGAGGCTCATGATTAGACATGCTTCCATTTGACTTTGCTTCACATGTGCTGTGTTACTATAAATGTGAGCTAAAAAGAACTATAACTGTAGTATTACAATGACCCCTAATTCTGCATGTTAATGCACAAGGGCCTGTGTGACAGTAAATTCAGTGCCTCGAGCACAACAGTGGAATGCATCTCTGGCATGTGCTCCGTCTCCATCACTGCCTGCTCTTCCTGCTGTTCCCCCACAGGAGCTGGAGTTAGGGAAGATGTATTCCTGATTTGGAGAGAGATGGAGGAAGCCAGGAACACTCTGCAACATGTTCAGGCTCTTGTTCTGGAAGTTCCTCAGCCAATAGGGGGTCACGGTAACTTTCACAAAAGAATATTATTGTGTTGATAAAGTATTATCTCTGCTCAATACAGTGCCATTCCCCACTGCAGCCATAACAGAGATTTCATGGAGTTCCAGACCACTTGCTGCAAAGTGTACTGACTGACCTGCCTCTCCTGCACGATGCACTCAGAGTACTGCACACATTCAGAGTGTACTGACTGTCCCGTCTCTCCTACACGATGCACTCTGAGTATTGCGCACATTCAGAGTGTACTGACTGTCCCGTCTCTCCTACACGATGCACTCTGAGTATTGCGCACATTCAGAGTGTACTGACTGACCTGCCTCTCCTGCACGATGCACTCAGAGTACTGCACACATTCAGAGTGTACTGACTGTCCCGTCTCTCCTACACGATGCACTCTGAGTATTGCGCACATTCAGAGTGTACTGACTGACCCATCTCTCCTACACAATGCTCTTGGAGTATTGCACACATTCAGCAGTTTTAGTAGTTTATCTTACATAAAAGTCATAATGCTTGTAAAGCAAAATATTGCACTTTTGTAATTTACTTTCAATTTGAAAACAAGCAGTTTCGTGACCTTGGTAACTCTGCAGGAGTTGAATTTGTTTTCTTTTCCCAGTCCACAATGTTTAGTTCAGCATGGAAGTGGTAAGCTGAAAGATTCCAGAATGGCGTGATGTTACTGTACATACTGGGAGATTTCTTGTTTTCTGTGTATTTATTTATTTTTAGAGGCAATGATTTCAAAGCACCCTGACATGCCGAAGTCAGAGGACTGCATGAGCTCCAGGGACTGGCTGCAGAAGTATGGCTTGAAGGCACAGAAGCTGTTATTTTACGATGCTCTAGGCGATTGCGCCTTTCCCCATTCTGATGGTGTCGTTGATGTGAAATCCAAGCCAGCTGATGAGAGCTTGCACACCGATGCTGTGAGTAATAAACTCTAGACGTATCAGTTGGCTTCGTCCCCAACCAAACCCTACACGTCATTATCAGCCAGTTAAGGATGTGCGCCTAAATATTAATCTGGTCACTTTTGATGATAAAAGCTGTTTCCTTTTCATCAGTGGGCTGCCCTGGGACCCAATAACTTCAAAGATACCCCTGACCCTGACCCAACCCTTTAGAAACCCCTCAACAGTCCCATAGAGGTGGCAGTCTTGCGAGGAGAATGCTATAGCTTCAGTATAAATACTGTAAATTGTCATTATTTTGCTGCCATCAGGAAAAGAGAGACAAGCTTGTCAATGCCAAATACTGCGACCGATTTGCTCACACAAAGTGGAGAGATGGATCAGTGGTCCACATGTATATCACTGCTGAGAAGTGTAAGTGGTATGAAGGAAGGATGAAGACAGCTCTCAATCACTTACAGAAAAGGTCAGCAAATTAGTGAGAGTTAAACATGACATTGTAGAGTGCTGCTGTTTGTACACCTCCTGTATTTCTCATGAACATGCAATTGTATTCCTTTGTGTGAAGATAGCCCATGCAATATATTGCTTTATGAAATGAATTGCATTTAATGATCTATGGAAGGTTTTGATCTGCAGAGTTAAACTGGAAAGGTACCAATCAGCAGTTATTTATGTGTCAATGTTGAATGGAGATATGCAGTGAAATCCCAAATTATTTTCAGCCGCTTGCTATACTGTATATTGCAGTGATTTTTACAGCACATGTAGTGATATGATCAACACGTTATTGAACATCATGCAACCATAATGACCATTTAACAAACACACATGTGCTTTTGCCTGTAGGCAAGTCTTTAGTATAGTAGATGATGTAACCCTTCATTACTGTGTATTTGTGATATTAATTGCAAAACAAGATTGTGCAAAGTGTTGTAATTCATAGTAAGAGCTTGCAGAAAAAGGTTTTAAAAATACCACTGGAATACCATTAAAATACCAGCGTATTACCCATTAGGAACAATGGTAACACAGTTGATTTGGAACAAACACAGCACACTGGTCCTAAATAGCACCTTAGAACTTCATAGAGTTACCAGATGAGCATCATTCCCTTCTTATATTACAATGTGTCAAAATCTGAAAAGTGAAGCACTGCTGCATGACTCTCTCGATTGCACCTGCCTTTGTGCCTTTGATGCATTGCTATTGCTTCATGTGTTGAAGCCTTGTAACAGCAGGACACTTTGGGTAGCTATGGCCAAAACATAGAAAAAGCACAAGAAAAGCAAGGCAAAGCAGGAACGATGCTTTGCAGATGTACCATAGTAAAATGATAGACGGGTATCATTAGCATCATGAAACATGCAGGTTTCTGTCACTAGTGGATTATAATAGAGATTTGAATAATGTTCCTCTCATGGCAGGCTTGACTGGCTTCAGACTGGCAGCAGGGAGCTGTTTGGAACAGTTCTTGAGGATCAGGTGTACGTCCTCATAGACACTTCAGAATCTATGAAGGACAAGCTGCCAACAGTGAAGGACAAAATCTTACAGCTTATGCAGGTTAAAAACAATAGTGTTCCTTGATTATTTTATGTGGATGTGATTTTTTACATTCGCCACTGGATGCAACATTACATATAAACTGTTAGCTCTGCATCATTTACAGGAACAGCTACGACACAAAAGCAAAGTGAACTTTGTGAGGTTTGATTCCCGCGCTGTCGCCTGGCGCGATCGACTGGCAGAAGTCAGTGAACAAAATCTGGAAAATGCCTGGCTTTGGGTAAAAGGATTTAAGGTAAGCACACATTTACAGACTATCCAAAAACATTGAAACATGAGCACTTTACTAGGAAATGCATTTCTGAAATTTGTAAAAACTATTTCAAGGCCATATGGAGTACAGCATATAAAAGACAAAGAAATCATTCAAGTAAGAATTTCAACATAATGCTGTGTTTGTGTCTTTGACTTTTTTTAAAATAAGTACTCCAGGGGGTTTAATTTAAATGTGGGAAATGCATAAGCAAGTTCCTCACATACAGCTGTCAGTGCCAGTAAATAAGATGCATGGATTTGTTAACGGATAATTACAGAGTGCTGAGTTTCACTGGAAACCCTGCAACAGGGAGGTGCATAGCGAGGAATATTGCAGCTTGGAAAAGCAACATCTGTAAAGCGGAATGTTAATATTCATTGAAATACAGCAGGCTCTCAATAGCGTGGCTAGGTGATTTAGCTGAAGACTAGGAGTCGATTGAAAGACAGTGGTGTTTGTGAGAGAGCCCTGGAACAATGTGTTTGTTGAGTGTCGAAGCTCATTGGTGGTTTGCTGCAGGTAGGCGGCTCTACAAACACACTGGGAGCTCTGAGGCTGGCCCTGGCTGATCCTGGAACTCACGCGGTCTACCTCCTCAGCGATGGGAGACCAGATCAGGTACTCGCAAGCAGGACAATGGCATTCCAGACATTAGGGTAAAAGAAAGTAGATGCAGCCGATTGCATTGAGTATTTTGAGTAATGAAAAGGATTAGAGGAATAATATGTGTTGTACTGCTGGACTAAACCCAGATTGAAGTATTCATGCAAGCCAAGGCAAAACAGACTGAGCTGGGCTCAGCTTTACCTACTGATCTTCAATGCATTGACCCTTTAATAAGGGGCAATAGTGGCACAAGGGCAGATACAGTGTTATGAGCCATTGGTGAATTTGGTAGACGGTGTGATCAATATACACTAGGATTCTATTGCAATACCACGGTATCGTTTCAGTGCCAGTGTGCTGCCAGAGTATGACCTGAATTTAGACTAAATCCTACCATATATCTTTTTTTTTTTTTACTCATTCTTACAGAACACACCTATGGACAAGATAATTGCCTTTGTTTACATACTTAAAAATCAAATATGAGAAAAGCAGTGCTAATAATGTGTGGAAATTCCTATACTTACCTTGTGTATAGATATCATCACAGTACATATTACAGAATAAAAAAACAACACCTAACAGCATGTGTCGGCCGTCTCTTATTATAGCATCAATCACTTTGACAGTGTGGGCCAAAACTCACCTTCGCCTTCACGCCCCACAAAGATAAGAGTCTCCGACACATGACTTCCACAGACGTGGAGATGGACTAGCCTGGGATAAGAGACCCTGACACATGACTTCCACAGACGTGGAGATGGACTAGCCTAGGATAAGAGAGCCTGACAAATGACTTCCACAGACGTGGAGATGGACTAGCCTGGGATAAGAGACCCTGACACATGACTTCCACAGACGTGGAGATGGACTAGCCTGGGATAAGAGACCCTGACACATGACTTCCACAGACGTGGAGATGGACTAGCCTGGGGTAAGAGACCCTGACACATGACTTCCACAGACGTGGAGATGGACTAACCTTGTGTCTTATTTCTATAAAACAGCCTCCGAAGACGATTCTGGCTCAGATGCATCTGCATCCTCCGGTTCCCATTCACAGCATCTCATTCCACTGTGCTGATCTGGAAGCCTCCAGGTTCTTGCATGAGCTCTCCGAGGAGACTGGGGGCAGGTTCCATTGCTACCAGTGTGACATCACAGAGCCCCAAGCTCCTCAGCCATTTGTGGTAACAGTCTTCACTGGCATTAGAGCTGGGTATCGGTACTGTATGCACTGCAGCTATCAGTACTGTTTGTCCTGTAGTTATCAGAGTACTGTATGTCCCGTAGTTATCAGGACTGTGTGTAGTGTGCACAGAGGAGGATGTCCCTGCTCGTTCTGTCCTTCAGTGCACGTTGTTCTCTCATAATCTTGTCAGGGATTCTGTTGAAGTCTCACTCGCAGAGGAAGCAACACATAACTTATCTATTTTATTAAAACCCAGGAATTTAAAAACAAGCAATATGAAAGCTGTTGTTATATAACCCTAATAAAGGTTTGCACAGTAAGTTTGCAGTTTCCCCTGCTTTACCTATGGTTTACCCTGCTTTACTATGCATTGCCCAAGGCTTACTATGCATTAATAATAATAATAATAATCTTTATTTTTATATAGTGCCTTTCATAGTGGACCACCATCACAGCATTTTGCAAGATACAGGACTAGGGTGTGTGACCTATGCATCAGCTGCAGAGTCACAACAACTTCTCACCCAAAAGATGGAGCACAAGGAGGTTAAGTGACTTGCTCAGGGTCACACAGTGAGTCAGTGGCTGAGCTGGGATTTGAACTGGGGACTTCCTGATTACAAGCCCGTTTCTTTAACCACTGTACCACAGCCTCTAAAATTCACCATGGTTTACTGTGCATTGCCCATGGTTTACTGTGCATTACCCATGGTTTATTATGCATTGCCCATGGTTTACTGTGCATTGCCCATGGTTTACTATGCATTGCCCATGGTTTACTGTGCATTGCCCATGGTTTACTATGCATTGCCCATGGTTTACTGTGCATTGCCCACGGTTTTCCATGTTTAATATGTTGTACCATTCCTCACTGGGTTTACACTGTTGAGTATGGGAGCTTGCTATCATAGTGAAGTTCCTTCCAGGACCTCGATCTGTGGCAATTAAAGTATTTGATCAGTGTGCTCTGAATGGAGTTATTGTGCTTTCTGTTTATTAGAGTGAAGACACATATCTTTTAAAGAAAGAAATGGAGCAGGGGAAGCAGGACCTGGACAAAGTACTGAAGCTTCAAGCCGAGTGTGTGATACTGGATTGGTACCACAATGGAGATGAGCAGATACAAAACAGGTATTCTCTGAGACTGAACACAAGTTACTGTACTCTGAGACTGAACACAAGGTACTGTACTCTGAGACTGAAAACAAGTTACTGTACTCTGAGACTGAACACAAGGTACTGTACTCTGAGACTGAACACAAGTTACTGTACTCTGAGATTCAACACAAGGTACTGTACTCTGAGATTCAACACAAGTTACTGTACTCTGAGACTGAACACAAGTTACTGTACTCTGGGACTGAACACAAGTTACTGTACTCTGAGACTGAACACAAGCTATTGTACTCTGAGACTGAACACAAGGTACTGTACTCTGAGATTCAACACAAGTTACTGTACTCTGAGATTCAACACAAGTTACTGTACTCTGAGACTGAACACAAGGTACTGTACTCTGAGACTGAACACAAGGTACTGTACTCTGAGATTCAACACAAGGTACTGTACTCTGAGACTGAACACAAGGTACTGTACTCTGAGATTCAACACAAGTTACTGTACTCTGAGACTGAACACAAGTTACTGTACTCTGAGACTGAACACAAGTTACTGTACTCTGAGATTCAACACAAGTTACTGTACTCTGAGACTGAACACAAGTTACTGTACTCTGAGACTGAACACAAGCTATTGTACTCTGAGACTGAACACAAGTTACTGTACTCTGAGACTGAACACAAGGTACTGTACTCTGAGACTGAACACAAGTTACTGTACTCTGAGACTGAACACAAGTTACTGTACTCTGAGACTGAACACAAGTTACTGTACTCTGAGACTGAACACAAGTTACTGTACTCTGAGACTGAACACAAGGTACTGTACTCTGAGACTGAACACAAGTTACTGTACTCTGAGACTGAACACAAGTTACTGTACTCTGAGACTGAACACAAGTTACTGTACTCTGAGACTGAACACAAGGTACTGTACTCTGAGACTGAACACAAGTTACTGTACTCTGAGACTGAAGACAAGGTACTGTACTCTGAGATTCAACACAAGGTACTGTACTCTGAGACTGAACACAAGGTACTGTACTCTGAGACTGAACACAAGGTACTGTACTCTGAGACTGAACACAAGGTACTGTACTCTGAGACTGAACACAAGGTACTGTACTCTGTGATGTTCAACACAAGCTATTTTCTCTATTACCAGAAACCAGGAAAGACCCCACAGTGCCTCCATGCTTCAGTCCAGCTCTGAGGATCTTGAAGTGACTAAGAGAGCCCTGTCGGCACTCCCCTGGACCCCAGCCTCTCATCACAGTCACAGAGACAGGGATCAGACCCACAGATCAAAGGATCTGCAAAGACAGAAGCTTAGACATGCAGGTAGGAAAAGAAGTGAAACCCCAGTATTCTTATGCATCTGTAATGTACAGCACAGGGGCTGAGTTAACCCTAACCCTGTCAGCACTCCCCTGGACCCCAGCCTCTCATCACAGTCACAGAGACAGGGATCAGACCCACAGATCAAAGGATCTGCAAAGACCCAGTACCCGTGTTCAGTATTGCTATGCATCTCCTGCTGTCTTTATGTTCACTGCAGCTTACACAAGGTCCAGTCTGCTGCGATTCCTGAGCAATGGTGTGGGAATCAGTGGCAAAGACAGCGCTCTGCATGAGTGGATGCTGCCGGAAACCCAGCAGATTTTTAAAAGGAATTTAGCAAAACAAAATCAAGTACTAAATGGTAATTTTGGAAAGTGTGTGTGTGTGTGTGTGCGCGCGCTCGTGTGTGTGTGTGTGTGTGTGTGTGTGTGTGTGTGTATGTGTGTGTGTGTTAATCACACTGATAGCTCTGCCGTTCAGTATACAGCCGTATATTGCTTCGTTCCTATAACTATTACATCAGCCTGTGTTTAGTCAGTGCTTCGTTCCTATAACTATTACATCAGCCTGTGTTTAATCAGTGCTTCGTTCCTATAACTATTACATCAGCCTGTGTTTAATCAGTGCTTCGTTCCTATAACTATTACATCAGCCTGTGTTTAGTCAGTGCTTCGTTCCTATAACTATTACATCAGCCTGTGTTTAATCAGTGCTTCGTTCCTATAACTATTACATCAGCCTGTGTTTAATCAATGCTTCCTTTCTATAATTATTAAATCAGCCTGTGTGTAATCAATGCTTCATTTCTATAATTATTAAATCAGCCTGTGTTTAATCAATGCTTCATTTCTATAATTATTACATCAGCCTGTATTTAATCAATGCTTCATTTCTATAATTATTCTGTAAGCCTGTGTTTAATCAATGCTTCATTTCTTATTGCAGGACTCCATTTAACAGCAAACAAACAGATTCAGAAGAAAGCAAAATGCAAACCAAAGGAGTGAGTGGACGAGCGCTGCTTGTCTTTTTATTATCTTGAGGAGCTCAAGCTGCAGTATTGAGTTACAGTATTGAGACTGGATGATTTATGATCAACACGTATACCCTGCAAGTGAATTAAATAACACACAATAATGCTCACAGATAGGCCTTGTTTTTTTCTTTAAACACAACACATGCTGGTTCTAGTCTGAATAAAAGATGCAGATACTTCAGACAGTAATGCAGTACTACAAACTCAGCAAGTCAGCAGGCACTCTGTGTGTGTCCTGTAACAAGAAGGACAGCACAAGCTTCTGACCCGTGTGGGCCCCACATAACCCCAAGTCTGTACCCCATGGCTTAAATACTGGGATAAAATGCTAGGAAGAAAAATGTAGTCCTACCAGTTAAAAGTCTACGAAAAGACTTCATTTCCCAGGATGCTTCAACAAACAGGAAAAGGGCTGCTGGGATAAGTAATCAATGACTAAGAACAGTCCTTTTAGGCAGGTGCTCTGAAACAAGGTTTTTTTAAAACCCAACAAACATGTATTTTGATGTTGCAATTCAATGTTTCTCTTCCTCCCTGTGTACCATTGCTGTGATGGAGTGTAGTGTCTTTAACCCGTGTGTAAAACCAAGCCACACACATTCATTGCTGCTGTTTGAATGCAGCTTTGCGCTTTTATAGATGTGCTTCAGTGAATGGGTTAACATGCTTTACATGATAAGGTGGAAGTGGACATGGATTATGCTTTATGGATTATTTTCTACTGTACATATTATACTGTCTCTAACAAACACAGCTGTAGATGAAGCACTAAGTCATATAACACAGATGAAATGGATCTGATCAACTGTACCCTGCTGAGAAGTCAAAGCTGTCTTTTATTATAGCATTGCACAGCCCTGGGGAACCTCCTGTTTGTTCAGGACAATCCCAAGAACCAACATTGCTTTCTGATGCAATTCAGAATATTCCCCAGGGTGGGTTTATCCCAGCAGGATAGAGGCTGATCAAATCAACCATTTCATTCCTTATGATATACCTCCAAATGTATGATAATTTCTTTTATTCACTGTGTTTGTGTGTGTGTGCTTACTGGTCACCAAAGGCCCCTTTAACTCGTCTTTTCTCTCTTGAAGGTCATTGGACATGTCCTCAGCTCGCTGGCTTAAAACCAATGGTTTGGTTGCCAGAAGGCTCACCATCATGGATGCCTTGGCACCTACCGCTGTGCCGCAGACCGCGAAATACATTCCCATATTGGACAAGCACGTCTGTTCTAAGGTGTTTGATGAGGTAAGCCCCTGGTTTCTTTGGTTACAATGGAAAACCCTGCAGATTCTGAATTGCATGAACTGTTTCAATGGCAAGTAGCTGGTCCCCAAGTGGGGGGTGTATATCCCTGGAGGCACACTGTGTCACAAAGTCACGCTGTAGAGTTTATACATAATGTGCTTGGCTTGGTTCAGTAAGTGAGAGTATTGTAGTCCAGGTATACACTGTAGGGATGAGTTCATGCCACTTACATGCCACTTGCATATCTGGAGAACTGCTTGCCCAGTTGTGGTGTAATGTGGTTTAGTAGCTTCATGAACACACATGCTGGAGATGCCTGTCTGCTGCCAGCTCTAATTCACTACTTTGAAGTAAGTGTGGAGGTTGAATTTGAATCCATTGCTGCAGATCATAGATGAGTCAGCTGTCTGTTTGGAGGTTCTTGTAAAGTTCATGTCAATAGCCGTGTATGTAACAGGAATACATGCAGTTATCAAGAATATGTTTCTGTCAGTATGATGAATTCCTCTGGTGCATGGCAGAAATATTATGCTACTTCACATACAAAAATTAGGATCATTCTTGCAGTGCTGTTTTACACCACTAGAGAGCAGTGCAGTTGCACAGGTTACTCAGTGAGACACAGGCATTAATGAAGGTATGTTTATAGCATTTATTTTAAAACCGATTATATGTAGAAGGTTAAAATGTTAAGTAAACAGCATTATGTTTTTTTTTTTTCTTTCTGATAGGCTGCTTAGATTTAATCTAATATAAACAGTGTTACGCTAGAGATACTTTAAATCTCATTCCTGGGAATGGTTTGTCAGTGATGTGGAAATGAATTATTCACAAGGGCATCAGTTATAAACACAGCACTTTGATACCTTCTAGTTTCTGAGCAGGCATGTTTACAAACAGCACATACTCTCTCAGGAACCTCAATAAATCAGGCATGTTTTAAATAAGCAGATCAGGCAAACACTGCAAGTTTGTACATGTTTTTCTATTTCAGTTCAGTAATCGCGCTGACACGTATAAGATTAGCTTGTGTCAAACACATTAACCCTTTGTTGCATTGCATCCAGTGTACTGTAATGTCAATAAAGTGGTCAAGATGCTGGGCTACTATACTATGTTATGCTGAATGAAAAGAAACTTTCTTTCTCAAAGTCTTGAAACTTGTACAACAAGCGTTGAGACTGTCTACCCCTTCAGGAGCTCGTCCCATTGTCCTCATTCCTGCAATAACTACAGTATCCACTAGAAATACCAATGAGACTGTCTACCCCTTCAGGAGCTCGTCCCATTGTCCTCATTCCTGCAATAACTACAGTATCCACTAGAAATACCAATGAGACTGTCTACCCCTTCAGGAGCTCGTCCCATTGTCCTCATTCCTGCAATAACTACAGTATCCACTAGAAATACCAATGAGACTGTCTACCCCTTCAGGAGCTCGTCCCATTGTCCTCATTCCTGCAATAACTACAGTATCCACTAGAAATACCAATGAGACTGTCTACCCCTTCAGGAGCTCGTCCCATTGTCCTCATTCCTGCAATAACTACAGTATCCACTAGAAATACCAATGAGACTGTCTACCCCTTCAGGAGCTCGTCCCATTGTCCTCATTCCTGCAATAACTACAGTATCCACTAGAAATACCAATGAGACTGTCTACCCCTTCAGGAGCTCGTCCCATTGTCCTCATTCCTGCAATAACTACAGTATCCACTAGAAATACCAATGAGACTGTCTACCCCTTCAGGAGCTCGTCCCATTGTCCTCATTCCTGCAATAACTACAGTATCCACTAGAAATACCAATGAGACTGTCTACCCCTTCAGGAGCTCGTCCCATTGTCCTCATTCCTGCAATAACTACAGTATCCACTAGAAATACCAATGAGACTGTCTACCCCTTCAGGAGCTCGTCCCATTGTCCTCATTCCTGCAATAACTACAGTATCCACTAGAAATACCAATGAGACTGTCTACCCCTTCAGGAGCTCGTCCCATTGTCCTCATTCCTGCAATAACTACAGTATCCACTAGAAATACCAATGAGACTGTCTACCCCTTCAGGAGCTCGTCCCATTGTCCTCATTCCTGCAATAACTACAGTATCCACTAGAAATACCAATGAGACTGTCTACCCCTTCAGGAGCTCATCCCATTGTCCTCATTCCTGCAACAACTACAGTATCCACTAGAAATACCAATGAGACTGTCTACCCCTTCAGGAGCTCGTCCCATTGTCCTCATTCCTGCAATAACTACAGTATCCACTAGAAATACCAATGAGACTGTCTACCCCTTCAGGAGCTCATCCCATTGTCCTCATTCCTGCAATAACTACAGTATCCACTAGAAATACCAATGAGACTGTCTACCCCTTCAGGAGCTCGTCCCATTGTCTCATTCCTGCAATAACTACAGTATCCACTAGAAATACCAATGAGACTGTCTACCCCTTCAGGAGCTTGTCCCATTGTCCTCATTCCTGCAATAACTACAGTATCCACTAGAAATACCAATGAGACTGTCTACCCCTTCAGGAGCTCGTCCCATTGTCCTCATTCCTGCAATAACTACAGTATCCACTAGAAATACCAATGAGACTGTCTACTCCTTCAGGAGCTCGTCCCATTGTCCTCATTCGTGCAATAACTACAGTATCCACTAGAAATACCAATGAGACTGTCTACCCCTTCAGGAGCTCGTCCCATTGTCCTCATTCCTGCAATAACTACAGTATCCACTAGAAATACCAATGAGACTGTCTACCCCTTCAGGAGCTCGTCCCATTGTCCTCATTCCTGCAATAACTACAGTATCCACTAGAAATACCAATGAGACTGTCTACCCCTTCAGGAGCTCGTCCCATTGTCCTCATTCCTGCAATAACTACAGTATCCACTAGAAATACCAATGAGACTGTCTACCCCTTCAGGAGCTCGTCCCATTGTCCTCATTCCTGCAATAACTACAGTATCCACTAGAAATGTGAGACTGTCTACCCCTTCAGGAGCTCATCCCATTGTCCTCATTCCTGCAATAACTACAGTATCCACTAGAAATACCAATGAGACTGTCTACCCCTTCAGGAGCTCGTCCCATTGTCCTCATTCCTGCAATAACTACAGTATCCACTAGAAATACCAATGAGACTGTCTACCCCTTCAGGAGCTCGTCCCATTGTCCTCAGTGCAATAACTACAGCTAGAAATACCAATGAGACTGTCTACCCCTTCAGGTCCCATTGTCCTCATTCCTGCAATAACTACAGTATCCACTAGAAATACCAATGAGACTGTCTACCCCTTCAGGAGCTCGTCCCATTGTCCTCATTCCTGCAATAACTACAGTATCCACTAGAAATACCAATGAGACTGTCTACCCCTTCAGGAGCTCGTCCCATTGTCCTCATTCCTGCAATAACTACAGTATCCACTAGAAATACCAATGAGACTGTCTACCCCTTCAGGAGCTCGTCCCATTGTCCTCATTCCTGCAATAACTACAGTATCCACTAGAAATACCAATGAGACTGTCTACCCCTTCAGGAGCTCGTCCCATTGTCCTCATTCCTGCAATAACTACAGTATCCATTAGAAATACCACCATAGCATGGCCAAACCACAAGGATTATCCCAGCAAGTACAAAGAGAAAGAAAATCGAAAGATTGGACCAGCGCTTGGAATAGACTTACTTTATTAAAGTATCTGAGAATTCAGATTGCTATGGGTGATGTGTTTATAATGTCTACTTGACTTTATTAAAGTATCTGAGAATTCCGACTGCTATGGGTGAATCTCGCTTAATTAAGTTCCTATCAAGCAACTAAGGCTGTAACCCAAATGCAGCTCAGGGAGCTGCATTGCTGTCGCTGCCTCGCCAAGCATTACAGAAACATACGCTGCTGGTTCGATTTGAGATGCCTGCAAATGCAGGTTGGCCAGCTTTGGCCACAGTCACTGGTAGAAGCTGAGCAGCAGACAAACATTCTGCTGCATGTTTCTATCTTGAAAGACTTCCTCTGGGATTGTCTTGAGCGTTACTGTATGTCAATGCTGACACTTGCAGCTGACTCAATTGCTAACACCGTTACCACAGGGATGTCAAACACACGCCAACGGTATTGATTTAACGCTGTAGAGTGTAAAGTTCAATCAAAGCCCTTGGAAATGAACTGTCAGCAAAACGAAGAGAGCTGTGGTGTCTGTGATGAGGGTGTGAGAACAGCAGAGGGCACTCTAACTCTTCTGCACTGTGTGGAAAGCCTTCAGCATTTATCACACATGATATTTCTCATGCAGCAGACACTGTATACAGATGCTTATCTTTTCGTTTCCAATGGGAAAGGATTGGAACTCTGCTTTTTTATGGTTGTTCTGGTGTTGAGCGACCAATGGCCCACTTGCATCTGATCAATGAATGTGGAATTTGGGTCCTTACATTTTAGCATGGCAATGGTTGTGTAAAATATAAGACACTAAGCAGCCTAAATATTAGTTTGGATAAAAAAAAAGAGGTATGTTTTTGTAAATACAAGGATAATTACTGCTATTTATTTAAAGTTGAACATGTATTCAAATGGTTTCCCATTAAAATGCATTGTGAAGCCTGTGCCAAACTGATGTGCTAAAGGTACCGAATCTTTCCATGCTTAAAACATGAGGGTCTTATCAAGTATTGTAGTGGCAATGTGCAGTATGCTAGGCTCGCTTGTGTGCAGTGTATTAATCACAGTGAAGCAAATGCTTCACTACATGCAGCACACTTTGCATTCAGTAGTCTACAAGTATACAAGCCTTCCTGTAAATGATGAGTCTTCCATATGTACTTGGAAATGCAGATAGAGCAACAGGTACCTTGCATTCAGAAAGCGTTTCCAGCAGCAACTGGTTAAATAGTCTGAGCTCTGGAGTTGTGTGTTGCTTGTAGTTGTTTTGTGTGCTGGGATTTCTTGTATTATAAAAAAAAAGCAAATGCAATAAAAGAAGGCCATTTTGGAAGGCCACCCCTATGAAGTGCATTTCCTTGCATATGAAATGGCGCTATAAGAGGCTGCCATGGCAACTCCTCATTACCAAGGAGCAGTGCTCCACTTCCACTGCATGTGTGACCTCTGCAGCTCAACTAGACAATATGTAACACATTTCTCTCTTGTATTTGTATGCTGCACGCAGCCCTGGTGAAATGCACATCCAGCTTTCAGTGTGCTGCTCTGTAAAGATTTCAACAGGAAGATTCTGAATAAGGCTGTTTCGAGATCTTTACCGTCCTGCAATACAATAACCATTTTCAGGAAGTTATATTGTTCCATTGGCCTATACTATGGCTTGATTTGAGTTTGAAATGTCTAGTTTTACATACATTTTCCATGCTACAGAGCCTATATTACAACCTTTTCAAGTAAAACAGCAAATAAAAACACACAGTGATTATCCAATTTTCGATTATTCGACACCTCTGTTATCCACACTGCCCCCTGGCATCCTGTCCTGTCCTGTCCTGTGCTGTTGTTATCCACACTGCCCCCTGGCATCCTGTCTTGTTATGCGCTCTTGTTATCACACTGCCCCTGGCACTCTGTCCTGTCCTGTTCTGTGCTCTTGTTATCCACACTGCCCCCTGGCATCCTGGCCTGTTGTGTGCTCTTGTTATCACACTGTCCCTGGCACTCTGTCCTGTCCTGTGCTCTTGTTATCCACACTGCCCCCTGGCACCCTTTCCTGTCCTGTGCTCTTGTTATCCACACTGCCCCCTGGCAACCTGTCCTGTCCCGTGCTCTTGTTATCCACACTGCCCCCTGGCACCCTGTCCTGTCCTGTGCTCTTGTTATCCACACTGCCCCCTGGCACCCTGTTCTGTCCCGTGCTCTTGTTATCCACACTGCCCCCTGGCACCCTGTCCTGTCCTGTCCTGTCCTGTGCTCTTGTTATCCACACTGCCCCCTGGCACCCTGTCCTGTCCTGTCAATGCACTTGTAAGACCTCATCTTGAATATTGTATGCAGTTCTGGTCACCTCGCTAAAAAAGACATTGCTGCTCTAGAAAGAGTGCAAAGAAGAGCGACCAGAATTATTCCGGGCTTAAAAGGCATGTCATATGCAGACAGGCTAAAAGAATTGAATCTGTTCAGTCTTGAACAAAGAAGACTACTGGCAACCTAATTCAAGCATTCAAAATCCTAAAAGGTATTGACTTGTTATCACACTGCCCCTGAAAAAAGAAACAAGGACCAGGGGTCACAAATGGAGCTCTTGTTATCCAAAAGGGGCATTCAGAACAGAAAATAGGAGACACTTTTTTACACAGAGAATTGTGAGGGTCTGGAATCAACTCCCCAGTAATGTTGTTGAAGCTGACACCCTGGGATCCTTCAAGCTGCTTGATGAGATTTTGGGATCAATAAGCTACTAACAACCAAACGAGCAAGATGGGCCGAATGGCCTCCTCTCGTTTGTAAACTTTCTTATGTTCTTATGTTCTTATGTCCTGTCCTGTGCTCTTGTTGTTCACATTGCCCCCTGGCACCCTGTCCTGTGCTCTCTTGCCCGATGTGCTATTCACACGATTGATATTACTGTAAAACCCCAGTAATTCAAGCATCTGTTCTTATATTTTTATATTCTTAGATTTTACCGTTGGCCCATGTAAGTAACAGCAAGACACGGATCACGCTGGTTAATCCCCAGGCTGTGAACCTGGAAGTTTACAAAGAGAAGCTGAAGCAGGCTCTGAAAGCCTATGAAAGGTGAATCTGCGGAATCTCGGAATCTGCATTTCAATATGAAACTTTTTACACTCTTACAACAAAGAACCAAAAAAACAGACAAGCAAACAAAGAAAAACAACAAAAACAAAGCCCCACTGACAACAGCACACACACCACTTCACTGGGTTATACTTGTACTGTTGACAACAGCACACACACCACTTCACTGGGTTATATTTGTATCATTGACAACAGCACACACACCACTTCACTGGGTTATATAATGATCACGTCAGGGTTACAGAGCAGTGTATTGCTGCAGGATTAATGGGTTCCAGTACTTTACCACAGTCATTTTGCTGATGGGATGCACTTTTCCCATTCTCATGGGATGTACAGTGTTGCTCCTGCTTTGCAAAGGTTAACCATTGTTTTCACGATGCTTTACAGTGTGTATATGTTGTATACGATGCATGTGGGTGCTTTACCGTGATTTCACTTTACTGCTCTTTACTATGCTTTACCAGCACACCTTTACGCAATGAGTTTGCAGTTAAACAAGATCACATTGATTTAGTGTGTCGTCTGAAAAACGCATTCAGAAACCCCAGTTAGTCCAGATTGGGGTGAAGACTGTAGAGCTGTTGCTGTGTACATGCATTAACAGCCACACCTTATACAAGTGCCCTACAGAAACACATAGCAATGTGTAATAAAGCACAGTAACAGCATGGCACAGAATGGCTAGGTGTGATAAACCAGGGGGCGCTATGGGAATGGTATAGCAGAGCCATGGAAAAAGTGCAAAGATACCCTGGTAAACGTGTATAAGGGCACACAGGTCAAGTGTAAAGATATATTAATGCTAATTCAAGGATGGGCCACAGGAGTGTGACTCATACATAAAAAACAGCTTGAAATCACATGTCAGAGTAAGAATGATATGTATTCATCATATTAGAACAGCACTAAAACTCATCAATAACAGGCTTTTCTGTTTTCTTTCACAAGACGTCTTAATGGAATTGTGTGGAGAGCTTTAACCCAAGAAGAAAGAGATAAGTATGTGATCATCGTTGTGCATCGTATTGTTACAAATCAACCAACGCATGAATAATATCTGAGGGCAACTCTGCAACGTGTCTGCATTTCAGAATAACAGAAACGAATGGAATAAGCTGAGCAGATATGGAGCTTATTCATCACATTCACTGTATGAATTCAGGGGTTTTCCAAGCTTAAAAGTGCAGGAGGAAAGTATCCATTTCACACATTCCATGTGATTAGCCCCAGCGCTGAATAGCCCCAGTGTGTATAGGTAACAAGCTTAGGTATCTCTTAATAAATTCATAGTAAAGCCAGGAATGGATCAAACGTCTGTGGAACTGGAGTCTCGTTTCTATCCCTGAAGTTTATTGAATTTGACCCCTTTTTACGCACAGCTGTTTAGCAGATTGAGGTTGTTGAATGTGTACAAGCCTCTTCAATACACTATGTATACGTAAGTAACCCTATGAAATGAGCTACATATATATATATATATATATATATATATATATATATATATATATATATATATATATATATATATATATAGACACACACACACATGCAGTAAATATAGGTCACATGTTTGTTCTTTCTTGTCTCTCCTACACTTCCACTGCTATAAGCACAGTAGTTCCAGGACTATGTCTGTCTGGATCACAGCGCGACACAGTGAAGCAGATTGTGTTGAAAGCGATCATGTCAATGCAATGCCTGGTTTAACTGTGTTCCTCCTCTAGGTTTGATAGCACTGAGCCAGTTCCCTTCAAAGAACACAAGGAAGCTCTGCTTCAGGCTCTGGACAGGCTGGGCTGGCCGATTCCCGAGGAGAGCCTGTCTGTGCTGGAGGGGGAGATAGAGACTGGGCAGGCGTATCTTCAGCAGGCCTCAGACTTACAAAACCTAGCACTGGAAACGCACTCACAATCTCAAGAGGGCAACACAGCCGTGAGTACATGGCATGTTACTGTCCTTAGCCACTGAATCGGTAGAGCTTGTAATATTGCTGAACACAGTAGATTCTTCTTGTGTTAACCGGTAATAGCTACTAGTAGCTACTGTGTGTTATTTACAAGAGACGTTTCTGGCCTAGCCTGTGTCACATGTGTTATAGTGAGTTTGGCAACTACATCTCAAGAGCTACTCCTGAACTTGGGCTAGAAAGGACTTAAAACACACAATACAATTCAACACAACATCCTCATCATCGTCATGCAAAGATAAAAGGGACCCGGCACACACAATACAATTCAACACAACATACTCATCATCATGCAAAGGGACTCGACACACACAATACAATTCAACACAATATCCTCATCATCATGCAAAGATAAAAGGGACTCGACACACACAATACAACATCCTCATCATCGTCATGCAAAGATAAAAGGGACCCGGCACACACAATACAATTCAACACAACATACTCATCATCATGCAAAGATAAAAGTGGCTCGATACACACAATACAATTCAACACAACATCCTCCTCATCATGCAAAGATAAAAGGGATCCGACACACACACAATACAATTCAACACAACATCCTCATCATCGTCATGCAAAGATAACAGGGATCCGACACACACACAATACAATTCAACACAACATCATCCTCATCATGCAAAGGGACTCGACACACACACAATACAATTCAATACAGCATCATCGTCATCATGCAAAGATAAAAGGGACCCAACACACACAATACAATTCAACACAACATACTCATCATCATGCAAAGATAAAAGTGGCTCGATACACACAATACAATTCAACACAACATCATCCTCGTCATGCAAAGATAAAAGGGACTCACGAACACAATACAATTCAGCACATCCTCGTCATCATGCAAAGATAAAAGGGACTCGACACACACACAACACAATTCAACACATCATCTTCCACATCATCCAAAGATAAAAGGACAGGAAGGAAAAATGCTGAACATTTCATTCAAGCTACTTTAGCAAAATACAAGGATTAGAGGAATAAACAGATCCCTAACCTGCCGTAACCGTGGTCTGCCTGAGAGCCTGGAGGAACCCAAATAAACAGATCCCTAACCTGCCATAACCGTGGTCTGCCTGAGAGCCTGGAGGAACCCAAATAAACAGATCCCTAACCTGCCGTAACCGTGGTCTGCCTGAGAGCCTGGAGGAACCCAAATAAACAGATCCCTAACCTGCCGTAACCGTGGTCTGCCTGAGAGCCTGGAGGAACCCAAATAAACAGATCCCTAACCTGCCGTAACCGTGGTCTGCCTGAGAGCCTGGAGGAACCCAAATAAACAGATCCCTAACCTGCCGTAACCGTGGTCTGCCTGAGAGCCTGGAGGAACCCAAATAAACAGAACCCTAACCTGCCGTAACCGTGGTCTGCCCGAGAGCCTGGAGGAACCCAAATAAACAGATCCCTAACCTGCCGTAACCGTGGTCTGCCTGAGAGCCTGGAGGAACCCAAATAAACAGATCCCTAACCTGCCGTAACCGTGGTCTGCCTGAGAGCCTGGAGGAACCCAAATAAACAGATCCCTAACCTGCCGTAACCGTGGTCTGCCTGAGAGCCTGGAGGAACCCAAATAAACAGATCCCTAACCTGCCGTAACCGTGGTCTGCCTGAGAGCCTGGAGGAACCCAAATAAACAGATCCCTAACCTGCCGTAACCGTGGTCTGCCTGAGAGCCTGGAGGAACCCAAATAAACAGATCCCTAACCTGCCGTAACCGTGGTCTGCCTGAGAGCCTGGAGGAACCCAAATAAACAGATCCCTAACCTGCCGTAACCGTGGTCTGCCTGAGAGCCTGGAAGAATCATAAGTATTACCAAATGACTGTGGTGTGCTTTGAAATCAAATATGAAGCAAAACCCCACACAGTCATCACTCATTAAGATATTAAAACTTAGAAGACTATCTGTGGCAGTCATGTGTTAATGTGCTGATGTGCTTCAGACTCTTACTGTGCTGATGTGCTTCAGACTCTTACTGTGCTGATGTACTTCATACTCTTACTGTGCTGATGTGCTTCAGACTCTTACTGTGCTGATGTGCTTCATACTCTTACTGTGCTGATGTGCTTCATACTCTTACTGTGCTGATGTGCTTCAGACTCTTACTGTGCTGATGTGCTTGAGGCTGTTACTGTGCTGATGTGCTTCAGACTCTTACTGTGCTGATGTGCTTCAGACTCTTACTGTGCTGATGTGCTTCAGACTCTTACTGTGCCGATGTGCTTCAGACTCTTACTGTGCCGATGTGCTTCATACTCTTACTGTGCTGATGTACTTCATACTCTTACTGTGCTGATGTGCTTCAGACTCTTACTGTGCTGATGTGCTTCATACTCTTACTGTGCTGAAGTGCTTCATACTCTTACTGTGCTGAAGTGCTTCATACTCTTACTGTGCTGATGTCCTTCAGACTCTTACTGTGCTGATGTGCTTCATACTCTTACTGTGCTGATGTGCTTCATACTCTTACTGTGCTGATGTGCTTCAGACTCTTACTATGCTGATGTGCTTTATTATAGTATATACAAATATTATATATCTTATTGTTCTTTAAGATACAGGATGGATTTTCCATGAGTGGACACTAACAATATTGTTTAACAAACCTAACCTAACAAAACTGCATGTTTTTGCATAATAATAATAATAAATAATAATAATAATAATAGTAATAATAACAATATGACATCCCCTGCCACGCTGCAAATACAAAATTAGAGCAAGACTACGAAAACAAGCACTGTATAAACATGTAGCATTGCATTCTGATACTCTCAATAGCTTTCAATCCAAACCATGTGTCAGTTGTCAGCTGATTGAATGAGCTCTTACCTGTAAAATATGCATGTCCATATAACTGCAGATTCTTAATAGGTTGTGTAAAAGAATATCCTTTTTTAAGCTTCATCATAACTGGATAAGCGGTTCTGTAGATAAATGATAAGTGCGACAGACAGACAGACAGACAGACAGACAGACTCATCTCACTGCTTTTAACCTGCACTGAGTGTTAAGAAAGCAAGCCTCTTGCACATGGCTGAAGAGTCATGCTCGTTTTAGTGTTAAGAAAGCAAGCCTCTTGCACATGGCTGAAGAGTCATGCTCGTTTTAGTGTTAAGAAAGCAAGCCTCTTGCACATGGCTGAAGAGTCATGCTCGTTTTAGTGTTAAGAAAGCAAGCCTCTTGCACATGGCTGAAGAGTCATGCTCGTTTTAGTGTTAAGAAAGCAAGCCTCTTGCACATGGCTGAAGAGTCATGCTTGTTTTAGTTCGTTCAGGGTCACTCAAATGGACCTGAAACAGATATTTAATCTAACTGCTGTTCGTTTAGCCTGGGGATCACAAGCACCCCCCAAGCAGTTAACGTTCCTTTTGTTAAGGTTTGTGGACAAAATTCCTGACCTGAAAACCCTGTCATGAAACAGCCCTTATAAAAGTTTCCCATAGTGAAAATGAGACTTTGTGATTTCAGCCCAAGTCACATGACCACCACTCCAAGTGCTCAAAGCTCAGCAAATATCACTTAGATTGCTGACAATACTGCTGGCTGAGGAAAACTAACATTCTTCAGTGTGAAGACAGAAGATGGGATTGTGCAACATGCACACTGCATCATAAAGTGTAGAATTGAAATGTAGGGTTCCTCCTGTATGTATACCTTAACAAGTTTTAATAATCCAGGCACTTCTTTGTATAAAATCCACTTTCCGATGCTTAGCTAGACCAGGAAAGCTGCAAGGTGAAATGTGATCTTTCATAGTAATGGGTTCACATCCCTTCGGCTTTCTGTTCAACATGCTGTAAAGATGATTGTATTCTCCCTGTTTGTACAGGAAGAAAAGATCCAAGGCAGCAATGTGTTCAGAGCCAGTGCAGGAGAGAAAAGGGTCCTGGACACACTAAGAGGCCAGCGGGCCATTGCCAGGGCAGAGGCGGATGGCTTTTATTACCCAGGTAATGACTATTATTATGATCTCCTTTCAAATAAAAGCATATAGCATCATAATTACAAAACTCAGTGGTGTGTCTGGTATATTAAAATAGCCAGTGTTGGGTCCTCATGTGGCTCACCTGGTAAAGCATGGCCATGTGGAGTTGCCAGTCTTCGCTTGTGACTCAGAAGGGAGTGTCTCATAGGCTCTGGCACTCCCATGGGTTAGGGAGGCAAAACTAGCAGAGACTGTTTCTCCTCATCGTGCTGCAGGGAACCCTGCTGGCCAGACGCCCAGTGAGCTCAGAGTGGACACCTGCAGGTCTGGCCTTTGTCCTCCAGAGGCCAGTAGCTCGCTGACATCTGCTTTTGAGTTCCTGGGTGTAAAAGAGGAAGCTGGCTCGGTCGTGGGATCGGAGGACGCCCACTGAACCGTCAGTTCTCGGGGGTAAAAAAATTGGGCAGTCTTCTTATTATAAATTATCTTATTCGCTGAGCTTTCACGGCTTGATGAAATACGTTTCTCACCCTGCACATTAACACACTTGGTGATAAATGGTGTGATGAAATTTTTTCTCACCCTGCACATTAACACACACTTGGTGATAAATGGTGTGATGAAATTTTTTCTCACCCTGCACATTAACACACACTTGGTGATAAACGGTGTGATGAAATTTTTTCTCACCCTGCACATTAACACACACTTGGTGATAAACGGTGTAATGAAATTTTTTCTCACCCTGCACATTAACAGTGAAGTCCATTAAAATGATACAGCTGAAGTGCCAGACTCCTACATGTATGGGAGGGACTTAACCCCATGAGTCAGAGGTGAGGTAGCATTTAAAATACAACTCTCCGTACTGATATGAAACTGGCGAACAGCAGACCTCATTGCATTGAGAGTGACCAATAAATTAAATGTATGATTTCATACTCAGCAATCTAGTCTTACATTTAGAAGATTTATTTACAGCATCTTGCATTTTACTAAACACAAATACATTGTTCTAAATAATAGAGCACCATCTCCCTTTTATAGATCAGATTAATGTTGACGCACCTTGCTTTTGAAATGAGGAAAAAAAAAGTAATCACAGATCCAGGGAATTTATAGGTTGACTATAACAATGCAAGAAATGAAAAAGAAAAAAATGCAGCTCAAAACACATCAAGTGAGAAATATCCTGTGCAGTACCACTGTACCACAAAACAAAATAACATCACTGTACCACAAAACAAAATAACACCACTGTACCACAAAACAAAATAACACCACTACACCACAAAACAAAATAACACCACTGTACCACAAAACAAAATAACACCACTACACCACAAAACAAAATAACACCACTGTACCACAAAACAAAATAACACCACTGTACCACAAAACAAAATAACACCACTACACCACAAAACAAAATAACACCACTACACCACAAAACAAAATAACACCACTACACCACAAAACAAAATAACACCACTGTACCACAAAACAAAATAACACCACTGCACCACAAAACAAAATAACACCACTGCACCACAAAACAAAATAACACCACTACACCACAAAACAAAATAACGCCACTGTACCACAAAACAAAATAACACCACTGTACCACAAAACAAAATAACACCACTGTACCACAAAACAAAATAACACCACTACACCACAAAACAAAATAACACCACTACACCACAAAACAAAATAACACCACTGCACCACAAAACAAAATAACACCACTGCACCACAAAACAAAATAACACCACTGCACCACAAAACAAAATAACACCACTGCACCACAAAACAAAATAACACCACTGTACCACAAAACAAAATAACACCACTACACCAAAAAACAAAATAACACCACTGTACCACAAAACAAAATAACACCACTACACCACAAAACAAAATAACACCACTGTACCACAAAACAAAATAACACCACTGCACCACAAAACAAAATAACACCACTGCACCACAAAACAAAATAACACCACTACACCACAAAACAAAATAACACCACTGTACCACAAAACAAAATAACACCACTGTACCACAAACCAAAATAACACCACTACACCACAAAACAAAATAATGCCACTGTACCACAAAACAAAATAACGCCACTGTACCACAAAACAAAATAACGCCACTGTACCACAAAACAAAATAACACCACTGTACCACAAAACAAAATAACACCACTGCACCACAAAACAAAATAACACCACTGCACCACAAAACAAAATAACACCACTACACCAAAAAACAAAATAACACCACTGTACCACAAAACAAAATAACACCACTGTACCACAAAACAAAATAACACCACTGTACCACAAAACAAAATAACGCCACTGTACCACAAAACAAAATAACACCACTGTACCACAAAACAAAATAACACCACTGCACCACAAAACAAAATAACACCACTGCACCACAAAACAAAATAACACCACTACACCAAAAAACAAAATAACACCACTGTACCACAAAACAAAATAACACCACTGTACCACAAAACAAAATAACACCACTACACCACAAAACAAAATAACGCCACTGTACCACAAAACAAAATAACACCACTGCACCACAAAACAAAATAACACCACTGTACCACAAAACAAAATAACACCACTGTACCACAAAACAAAATAACACCACTACACCACAAAACAAAATAACACCACTGCACCACAAAACAAAATAACACCACTGCACCACAAAACAAAATAACACCACTGTACCACAAAACAAAATAACACCACTGCACCACAAAACAAAATAACACCACTACACTACAAAACAAAATAGCACCATTGTACCACAAAAGAAAATAACACCACTACACCACAAAACAAAATAACACCACTGTACCACAAAACAAAATAACACCACTGTACCACAAAACAAAATAACACCACTACACCACAAAACAAAATAACGCCACTGTACCACAAAACAAAATAACGCCACTGCACCACAAAACAAAATAACGCTACTGCACCACAAAACAAAGTAACGCTACTGCACCACAAAACAAAATAACACCACTGCACCACAAAACAAAATAACACCACTACACCACAAAACAAAATAACACCACTACACCACAAAACAAAATAACACCACTACACCACAAAACAAAATAACACCACTACACCACAAAACAAAATAACACCACTAAACACACACTGCATAGAGCTGTACAATTACTTTAAAATGTCTTCAAAGAAAAAGACACCAGCTACATCAATGATCAGAAATATTTCTGCTAAAGATCACTCTGTCCAGTACAAGAAGGGGACATTTCACATGCCTGCTGTTATTTTTATATGTGTTTATGTTTTTATTTTGTCTGATAATTCACTGATGGTGAAAATAGAATGTCTTTAAAAGGGTCATAAAAAATATTCAACAATTCAGCATTTCCCGTATTTCAGGCAAACATTTCAATATTTCATTATTTGTTTTATAACACTGTAATAATTTTTTTTTATTTTTTTTGTTCCTGGGTAGTAAGTGTTATTTCCTAATTGCTTATGCCTCAAAAGTATAGAAAATGGCTATTATTCCCCACAAACTTTGCTTTTGTGACCAGGACAGTGATATTTCAAAATATCACTATTTCTAATGGGAAAATAGGCAAATGTGTGTCTTTTCGTTCACATAAAGTCAGAAAAAAACAACATATGAATCCAAGTTAACATGTATTTATACTAAAGTAATACAAAGATGACTACAAAGGATTTAGAAGCGAGTAGTTTTTGGAGATTTACGATCATAGGGTAAATACAGTATAATCGTAAATCTCGAAAATGAGTTTTTGAAATTATTCTGGAAAGCTGAACCACTCTGAAATGTTGTGATATTACGAATGTGTGGTCACATTTTATTATTATTTTTTGTAGGATTCGTTCATTTATGGTTTGTCAGAAAAAAAAGATAAAAAAACTATTAATTGAATATGTTTGTTTTCAGGTACAGTGACAAAATGCATTGGCTCCAAAAAGGCTATTGTTAGTTTCAGCAATGGAGATACCCAGATTACACCACTAGGGCTTCTGATTCCCATTGGAGGTGCTCTCCCTTGCCCACCACTGCAGGTAAGCACCTAGACAGCATGATACCACTCGAATGTGGGTCTGACTGCCCGTATACTACGCCAGGCAGCATCTTCTGGCCATGCTCCTCTCTTCAGTTCTGTATCATCAGTAGAAGCAGGAGATTTACCAGCTTGGATCTGATCTGTGCTGGTGCAGAAAACATACAAATACACTGACAACGTGCTGGTGTAAAAAACATAGAAATACACTGACAACGTACTGGTGTAGAAAACACACAAATACACTGACAACGTACTGGTGTAGAAAACACACAAATACACTGACAACGTACTGGTGTAGAAAACACACAAATACACTGACAACGTACTGGTGTAGAAAACATACAGATTAGTACCTGCAATACTATATTTATTGTAAATATCAAAAGACTATACATAAAAAAAAATAAAAAAAACAAATTGCTGTCTAATTATATGTACAGCTATGGCCAAAAGTATTTCATCACCTAGAATTTTAGGATTGAGACATAATTTAAAAAAAAAAGTATATATATATATATATATATATATAATATATATATATATATATATATATATAATATAAAATTTAGATATTTTATTTAACATCATGCAATCAAAGAAACTACAAAAAGATATCGCACAAGTCTACTGGAAGCCATAATGCTAGTACAGTAATATTCATGTTAGATTTCGAAATGTCACATTTTAAAGTGTTTGTTAGTTTTTCCTAACTATATGGAAAACTAAAAAGCTGCGGTGTGTAATTCAATATGTTAACGTAATATTATTCAGCAGCTTTCATTCCACTTTGTGAAGCACAAGTAGAGAAGTCTAGGCGGATGCAAACCTTTGGGCCAGAGCTGTATGTTACAATTATAACTTTAACATCATGACATGAATTCCTAACTTGGGCTCATGAACAAATACACAGAAAGTGCCTTTCTGCCAAGTTTACTATTTCCTTGGACTGATTATGTGCACAAACATTGTGTTTTGAGTCAGAATGATAGTCCCTATAGATACATTGTGAAAATAGAGACATCTGCCTAGAATTATTCTAATGATCAAGGTGCATAACTGACCAGCAGTGGTGTGAGCCCTTGTAAAGACAGTCCATAACAACGCCTGCCTTTTAAAGAGCCCTCTATTCCAGAGCCCTTGTAAAGACAGTTCATAACAATGCCTGCCTTTTAAAGAGCCCTCTATTCCAGAGCCCTTGTAAAGACAGTTCATAACAACGCCTGCCTTTTAAAGAGCCCTCTATTCCACTCAAACAGTCTCTCCACACTTTGACGAGCAAAAGAGCACAATACAAGTGATTGCAATAATTAGGCCTTGATAAGACTTTATTTTGATTTCAGGTGAAAGTCAGTTTGAGCAGGACCCTCTGGGAGCTCTAATTTGAGGTCCTCTGTTGCTTTCCTCAGGTTGGAGATTTTGTATTTGTTCGAAGTGGGACTGACTGTGCCGGAGAGTGCTATGTCCCTGGTATTGTTATAGCAACCCCACAACGAGGCAAATCAACAGATAAATTCTACATGGTTCTGAAATACAACAACAAACAAGTAGGTCCAGTTTACTGAATTGAAAATAAAGAACTAAAAAGAGCAGACCTCTCTCCAAGCATCGTGTCATTACTTTCTCATTCAAACTGGCAGATTGTTTTCTTTGTGCTTCAGCAGTTTCTTGTGAGTCTAAACCACTCATAAATGAAGGGGGCTCGGGGTTATCATATTGAGGTAATCTTTAGAAAAAACACAATGATTGGTTCTCCGAAATGGCTGCCATCGGTTTCAAACTGCACACTTGTTCTAAAAAAAGAGATACCTACTATTATATAGATCAGACGTACTGTATATTACAAATGACACGTTAGTGATTTAAAGGTTACAAATCTGGAACAGGAGCTTGTAGAGATGCATGGTATTGTATTTTAATAGTTTACGTTATTGGCACACAGGCAAACAGATTTGCCTGTAACTGTGTTCTCTGCAACAAGGGGATCTGCTAAGCTCCTCGTGTCTTACAGATTCTGAAGCAAAGCATTCAGTTACTGTGAAAATCATGCAGTTATTGAGAACATAAGAACATAAGAAAGTTTACAAACGAGAGGAGGCCATTCGGCCCATCTTGCTCGTTTGGTTGTTAGTAGCTTATTGATCCCAGAATCTCATCAAGCAGCTTCTTGAAGGATCCCAGGGTGTCAGCTTCAACAACATTACTGGGGAGTTGATTCCAGACCCTCACAATTCTCTGTGTAAAAAAGTGTCTCCTATTTTCTGTTCTGAATGCCCCTTTTTTCTAATCTCCATTTGTGACCCCTGGTCCTTGTTTCTTTTTTCAGGCTGAAAAAGTCCCTTGGGTCGACACTGTCAATACCTTTTAGAATTTTGAATGCTTGAATTAGGTCGCCACGTAGTCTTCTTTGTTCAAGACTGAACAGATTCAATTCTTTTAGCCTGTCTGCATATGACATGCCTTTTTAAGCCCGGAATAATTCTGGTCGCTCTTCTTTGCACTCTTTCTAGAGCAGCAATATCTTTTTTATAGCGAGGTGACCAGAACTGCACACAATATTCAAGATGAGGTCTTACTAGTGCATTGTACAGTTTTAACATTACTTCCCTTGATTTAAATTCAACACTTTTCACAATGTATCCGAGCATCTTGTTAGCCTTTTTTATAGCTTCCCCACATTGCCTAGATGAAGACATTTCTGAGTCAACAAAAACTCCTAGGTCTTTTTCATAGATTCCTTCTCCAATTTCAATATCTCCCATATGATATTTATAATGTACATTTTTATTTCCTGCGTGCAGTACCTTACACTTTTCTCTATTAAATGTAATTTGCCATGTGTCTGCCCAGTTCTGAATCTTGTCTAGATCATTTTGAATGACCTTTGCTGCTGCAACAGTGTTTGCCACTCCTCCTACTTTTGTGTCGTCTGCAAATTTAACAAGTTTGCTTACTATACCAGAATCTAAATCATTAATGTAGATTAGGAATAGCAGAGGACCTAATACTGATCCCTGTGGTACACCGCTGGTTACCACACTCCATTCTGAGGTTTTTCCTCTAATCAGTACTTTCTGTTTTCTACATGTTAACCACTCCCTAATCCATGTACATGTGTTTCCTTGAATTCCAACTGCGTTCAGTTTGAGAATTAATCTTTTGTGCGGGACTTTGTCAAAAGCTTTCTGGAAATCTAAATAAACCATGTCATATGCTTTGCAATTATCCATTATCGATGTTGCATCCTCAAAAAAATCAAGCAAGTTAGTTAGGCACGATCTCCCTTTCCTAAAACCATGTTGACTGTCTCCCAGGACCCTGTTACCATATAGGTAATTTTCCATTTTGGATCTTATTATAGTTTCCATAAGTTTGCATATAATAGAAGTCAGGCTTACTGGTCTGTAGTTACCTGGTTCAGTTTTGTTTCCCTTTTTGTGGATCGGTATTACGTTTGCAATTTTCCAGTCTGTCGGTACCACCCCTGTGTCAAGAGACTGCTGCATGATCTTGGTTAGCGGTTTGTAAATTACTTCTTTCATTTCTTTGAGTACTATTGGGAGGATCTCGTCCGGCCCAGGGGATTTGTTTATTTTAAGAGCTCCTAGTCCCTTTAACACTTCTGCCTCAGTTATGCTAAAGTTATTTAAAACTGGATAGGAACTGGATGACATGTGGGGCATGTTGTCAGTATCTTCCTTTGTAAAAACTTGTGAAAAGTAATCATTTAACATATTTGCTATTTTTTTTTCTTCCTCTACGATTTTGCCATTTGTATCTCTTAAACATTTAATCTCCTCTTTGAATGTTCTCTTGCTGTTGTAATATTGGAAAAACATTTTGGAATTGGTTTTAGCTCCCTTAGCAATGTTCATTTCTATTTCTCTCTTGGCCTTTCTAACTTCCTTTTTGACTTGCGTTTGCAGTTCCGTGTACTCTTTCTGCGTACTTTCTTTTCGGTCCTTTTTTAATGCTCTGTAAAGTGCCTTTTTTCGCTGAATATTTTTTTTAATTGATCTATTAAACCATTTTGGCAATTTAGTTTTACATTTAGATTTGTCTACTTTAGGGATGTAATTGTTTTGCGCCTCTAGTACTACATTTTTGAAGAACAACCATCCTTCTTCTGTGGGTGTTTTCTCTATTTTACTCCAATCTACTTCTGTTAGTCTCTGTTTCATGCCTTCATAGTTTGCTTTTCTAAAATTGTAAACCTTAGCTTTAGTCTTTACTTTTGGGGATTTAAAAAACACTTCAAATGAGACCATGTTGTGGTCTGAGTTTGCCAGTGGTTCTCTGACCTCTGTTTTAGTTATTCTATCTTCGTTATTTGAAAAGACTAAATCAAGGCATGATTGTGTTAGGAAGCAGTCATTTGTCATTTCCACCATTTCTATTTCATCCTTCGTGCTACCCACCGGGTTTTCCCATTTTATTTGGGGGAAGTTGAAATCCCCCATTAGTATGGCTTCTCCTTTGCTACACACATTTCTAATGTCATTGTATAACAGATTATTGTGCTCACTGTCTGAATCTGGCGGTCTATAGCATGCTCCTATTATTATGCCTTTTGAATTTTTGTCTGTTATTCTGACCCATATTGATTCGGTTTTATTTTCTTTGTCCAGGTTTAACACCTGGGCTTCAAGACTGTTTCTTATGTATAGCGCTACCCCTCCTCCTCTTCTGTCCTGCCTGTCTTTCCTATACAGTGTATACCCACAAATATTATATTCGTCCCCATCACTCTCAGATAACCACGTTTCTGTAACACCTATCACATCATAGTTACCTGTTAGTGCAGTAGCTTCAAGTTCTAGAATTTTGTTTCTGATACTTCTAGCATTTAGATAAATACATTTAATGGTTGTCTTACCTGAGTTGTTGTTCTTGTTTTGATGCGGTCTCCCTTCTGTTTTTTTGTTGATTTCTCCCCCCTTCCTTTCTAGTTTAAATGCTTCCGAACCTGCTCGAGGATCTTTTCTCCGAGTAGACTGGTTCCCTTGTTATTTAAATGCAGTCCATCCCGTCTATACAGATAGTCCTCGTTGTAGAATGTGGTCCAATGATCAAGATAGGTGAAGCCTTCCCGTGTGCACCACGTCTTCAGCCATGCGTTTTGATTAATTATTTCCAGCTGTCCATATGGTCCTTTGCAAGGTGCGGGTAGTATACCAGAAAATACCACAGTTTTGGTTTTCTCTTTTAATTTCCTTCCTAGCTCTCTGAATTTGTTTTGCAGGGATTTTGGTCTGTCTCTTCCAATGTTGTTTGTACCGATGTGGACGACTACTACCGGGTCCTCTCCTGTTCGTTCTAGGAGCCTGTCCACGTTCTCAGTGATGTGCTTGACCGAGGCTCCCGGAAGGCAGCACACTGTTGTAGTAAGGGGGTCCAAACTGCGAACTGAACTTGCTGTGTTTCTCAATATGGAGTCCCCAACAATCATGACCTCCCTTCTTTTTGCTGTCTGGTCACCACTGTCAATGGGGTCCTGGATGTTGTTCCTTTCATTCTCTTGTTGTTGGTTCTGCTCATCACAATTCTGAAGTGACTCAAATCTGTTGGTTGTTTTGATTTCTGGTGGTTGTGTTTGACGAAGTTTCTTTTTTTCCCTGCTTCTGCCTACCTGAACCCAGCTGTTCTGACCTTCTATCTCCCTGGTGGCTTTCATTCTGTTAGGGGTGATGCAGACTTCCATGAATTGTGGGTGTGCCAGTTCCTCAAGATCCTGTTGCTGTCTCACTTCCTCCAGCTCCATTTCTAGCATACTTACTAGTTTATGCAAATCCTGGATCGCGCGGCACTTTACGCACACTTGGTTTAGCTCCGCTGGGTTTTCTCGGATTTCCCACATCAAGCAGGTGTCACAGATTACTGGCTTGAAGACCAGGTTGAGGGTTTTTTTTTTTTTTTTTAAGTTTAGTTTCTTCTGCAGCCGTCAACCTGCTTTCAAACTGCTTCGAAACTGCTCTGTACTTTTCCACGCCTGTACTTCTCCCACTCGCTGTCGCTTCCACTCGCTGTCGCTGGGAAGACTGCCTCGTTTAACTGCGTTGTTCTGCTGTGCTGTCGGCTCCTCCCCTCGCCCGTGTCTCAAAACGGCGCTGAATTTGAATCAGCTGCTCCGAGTTTCAGCTTGTTTGTTATCAGAAAAACACACACGGCTGTTTGACTTTGAGCTGCTGCTGTGTTTCCCCAATGTCCTCTGTTTTCTGATTAAAGCAATTCAAGATGCAATTTCTCCTTTCTGCTTCGAAACTGCTCTGTACTTTTCCACGCCTGTACTTCTCCCACTCGCTGTCGCTTCCACTCGCTGTCGCTGGGAAGACTGCGAGCAATTATGTGTTGGGTAATCATCTTCCAATGCTAGGAAAGCTCTTTGAAAAACATGACTGAAAATGCATGTTCAAAATAAAAATGATTGCTCTATAGGGAAAAGTATAGTAATAAACAGACATTCTTTAATTGGAGGCTTTCTTTCTCATTATGGTTTTGCTGTTCAGCTGGGTTCAGCTGCTCTTCTTGCACTGCATTTGAAACCCAATGAAATCCCCTCACCCAGCTTTTGTCTGAAAGGGTTCAGAATGTTCAGAAATGTGTTTTTATCTTCAGTACAACATTAGAATATGAATAATTTCCCTATATTAAAAAAAAAAAATAGTCTTTTATTTTATAGAACTGTCCGTTAGTTATTAACAAGGATCCTAGTTTTACACAATAACCCCCCCTCCTCCCAAATTCTCAGATAAAAAACACTAAAGTCTGCATTATTTCACAATTAAAATAAAAGGCTAAAATTGAGTTGCCCCCTGTCACATTGTAAGATACACAAACAGTACTACTGAATAACAGTTAACACAGGACGTATTTATTGAGGCACTTTCAAATTCTAAGGAAGTTAGAAGCTTACCAGTGCCATCAATCAATAATATAAACAAACTTACCATTTTACTTTTAACATTACAATGTGTCTGTGTAGGAACAACACAAACCAAAACATAGTGTTCATGTGAGTTTATCTCCGAGCTAGTCTTTATCATCTGGACAGCTATTGCCAAACTCCTGGACCTGATGTTTAGGGTGCTTTTGATAATCCATTGATGAACTCCTTGTTAGTTATTAATAAATCCATGTTAGTTATTAATAGTAATTCATTGATGAAATCCTTGTTAGTTATTAATAGTAATTAATTGATGAAATCCTTGTTAGTTATTTATAGTAATTAATTGATGAAATCCTTGTTAGTTATTAATAGTAATTAATTGATGAAATCCTTGTTAGTTATTAATAGTAATTAATTGATGAAATCCTTGTTAGTTATTAATAGTAATTAATTGATGAAATCCTTGTTAGTTATTAATAGTAATTCATTGATGAAATCCATGTTAGTTATTAATAGTAATTAATTGATGAAATCCATGTTAGTTATTTATAGTAATTCATTGATGAACTCCTTGTTAGTTATTAATAGTAATTCATTGATGAACTCCTTGTTAGTTATTAATAGTAATTCATTGATGAACTCCTTGTTAGTTATTAATAGTAATTCATTGATGAACTCCTTGTTCTTATGCCATAATATTCATTGATGCAATCCAATAGTATAGTGTGTTGTTAGTTATTAATAGTAATCCATTGATGAAATCCATGTTAGTTATTAATAGTAATTCATTGATGAACTCCTTGTTAGTTATTTATAGTAATTCATTGATGAAATCCTTGTTAGTTATTAATAGTAATTAATTGATGAAATCCTTGTTAGTTATTAATAGTAATTAATTGATGAAATCCTTGTTAGTTATTAATAGTAATTAATTGATGAAATCCTTGTTAGTTATTAATAGTAATCCATTGATGAAATCCTTGTTAGTTATTAATAGTAATTCATTGATGAACTCCTTGTTAGTTATTTATAGTAATTCATAGATGAAATCCTTGTTAGTTATTAATAGTAATTCATTGATGAAATCCATGTTAGTTATTAATAGTAATCCATTGATGAAATCCATGTTCAATGACATGTTCTACTGTTCCAGGAGGTTTTGCTGCGCAGCGGGATTGTTAAAACTAGCCAGACAAGGTATGCCCTGGCCTGCCGTTACATAAGAGAATGCCAGATGATCTCTCACACAATGTAAGTATTACCTGGTGAAGAATAACAACAATATAAAGGATTAATGTTCGCAGTTAAAACTGTAGGGATATTATGTAATAAACGAAGACAGGAAATAAGATTTTTTTTATAAGCTGCAAATGCATGACTGTTGGATTTTTACTAATATGATAATTAGTTCTTATTTTCTTTAGCAATTATTCCATTTTGATATAGTATATATGTAATTTAAATTAATATAGAACACGTATGGTAAACAGTGATTCAACATTCATCAAATGGTATTCTGCCACAACATATCAGATTTCAGCTATGGCATTATTCTGGCATTATTATGAGATGATTAAGATCAGACAACAATATATCAATATACCAATCAGAAATAGACCAGCATCACACAGTGTGAGAGTCATGTCCTTATTACCAGCAATCTATACTTAATACTTAATATGCTTAATTTTAGGACTGAGAGGTATAGAATTGCGACACCTTATATACAGTACTCCTTATAAGGAGTATTCACCCCCCTTGGACGTTTTCAGAGTTTGTTGTGTTACAACCTGATATCTTGATGCATTTAAGTGGGATTTTTTTTATTTTATTTACACAACCCACTCAACACTTTCAGTGTGTGAAAAAAATGGGGGGAGGTGGGGGGGGGGGGGGGGGGGGGGGGGGGGCGGGGGGTGGGGGGGGGGGGGGGGGCGGGGGGGGGTGGGGGGGGTGGGGGGGGGGGGGGGGGGGGGGAGAGGGGGGGGGGAGGGGGGGGGGGAGGGGGTGGGGGGGGGGGGGGGGAGGGGGGGGGGGTGGGGGGGGGGGGGGGGGGGGGGGGTTGCGGGGGGGGGTGTGGGGGGGGGGGTGGGGGGGCGTGGGGGGTTGGGGGGTGGGGGGGCGGGGGGGGGGGGGGGGGGTCCCACAGTGGGGGGGCAAAGATACTACCATGAAGACCAAGGGGGGTGGTGGGGGGGGGGAATATCCACTTCGTCAGCCAGTCAAGTCGATCATTAAGAGTTAAGGTACTACGGACCTCCAGAATCTGCTTGACCAGGCCTCCTGCCCAAACTGAGCAGCCGGCAAGACGGGCATTGGTCAGAGAATCCACCAAAGAGGCCATGACACCTCTAAAAGCGACACAGCGGTTCCATGGCTGGGATATGAGAAAATGTCCATGTGTCAACGTAGCTGGAGATACTCCACAAATCTGGCTTGTTGGAAAAATAAAACCATTCTGAAGATTGAATTTGCAAAAGGCTGTGGGCGTCTGAACAGATGTGGCAAAATTTTTTTTGTGGTCTGACAAAACTAAAATTGATGTTTTTGGCCTAAATGCAAAGCATAATGTCTGGTGCAAACCCAACACAGCACAACATTCCCAGGTAACCCCCATCCCTACTGTGAAGCATGGTGTTGGCAGCATCATGCTATGGGGATTCTTTTCATCGGCAGGGACTGGGAAGCTTGTCAGGGTGGATTGCAAAATGGATGGAGCTAAATACAAGGCATTCCTTATGTCCTTTTTGCCAGACATCTGCAAGTCTCTCTTATATAGGCGCTGTTTGTCAGCTTGTTGTGATGCGTGCTGTTTAGGGTGTGGTTTCCTGTCAGGACTGAGATTCCTTTTCTTTTTCTTATGCTCAGCATCTTCCTGCTTCACTCCAGCTTTCCCCTCTCACCGGAATGGTGAACCTATGCGATCCTGCAAGCAAAACCCAAAACTGCTTATAAAGGAAATAAGACATGCATTTCCATTGCCATTTAAATTAAAAATGCTTGGTGGAAACAACATATCAATCTTTTGCCACACTGAAGGCCCACAGAGAAAGCATCAATGGACATCTTCAGACACTAAGAAATATAATAACGCATGGAAAACAGAATTTAGAATAAGTACCAGAAGGCTGGCATTTGTGCATATTAAAATGACTGCTGGATACAGTATTACCATGTTCTGACTACAATTAGAAAATGTGCTGCATACATCCACTCTCTCAGTGTTTTAATGTAGCTTCACTTTCTCAGTATTTTAATGGAGCTTCAATCTCAGTGTTTTAATGTAGCTTCACTTTCTCAGTATTTTAATGGAGCTTCAATCTCAGTGTTTTAATGTAGCTTCACTTTCTCAGTATTTTAATGGAGCTTCAATCTCAGTGTTTTAATGTAGCTTCACTTTCTCAGTATTTTAATGGAGCTTCAATCTCAGTGTTTTAATGTAGCTTCACTTTCTCAGTATTTTAATGGAGCTTCAATCTCAGTGTTTTAATGTAGCTTCACTTTCTCAGTATTTTAATGTAGCTTCAATCTCACAGTGTTTTAATGTAGCTTCACCACAGTGTTTTAATGTAGCTTCACTCTCACAGTATTTAAATGTAGCTTCACTCTCACAGTGTTTTGATATTTGGACAGGTTAGGCTCTTCTCTTTGACTATAGCTGCAGTGACAATGTAGTGGGTTTGGGGTTAGGGTGTTACAAAACAGGAATGCTGCATTGAGTTGCAGCCTATATTGCTCCAAATTTTGGGACAATAAACGTACAACAGGATCCTAATTTTGGAACTATAATAAATAGGCAGCCTCACCCTCGCTTGCTATTTGTTTCCCTCGTGTCATGGAAAAAAGTCTCAATGTTTCTTAATCTTACATACTAAGGCATCAAATAGGTGCTAAAATAAAGACTCCATTATGAAAATCATAATGGATACAATACTTAAAACTAAAAGCTCCATTCTTGAAATACAGTCGCAATACTTTTGCTGTAGTCCTGATGGACATTTATTTCTTACTGTTACTGATTTTGTAGAAATCCAATATAAATAAAAGGAACATGACAAGGTTTTGTTTTAAAATAAAAAGGCAAACATTTTCCATACAGGAGGCAGGTTAATGTACACAACAATAAATTAGCTCTCTCTCTCTCTCTCTCTATCTGTCGCTCTCTCTCTCTCTCTCTCTCGCACATTTACACACATATATATATATATATATACATATATATTATTATATATATAATATAAATATACTTTGTGTCAGTAATTTTTGAAAGACTGCCCATGAAAAGTCCCTCAAGCCTGAGGAAAGAGTATATGGTGATGAATTGTAGACAGCGGCCATAGCTAAGTGAATTAAATCAGGTAATGGGTCCATGCAAGGGCTTTAATGAATTAATTGAGCGGGTCACCCCCCTTCAGTCTGTTGAAGAAACACCTTGCATTTGTAGAATTTATTGGATATAGCACTTCAGTGAATCGTGAGAGAAAACATAGTGGAAAACAAAACTGATAAAATTATCAGTTCAAAATGTGCTACAGTTTGATTTATGTAAATAGATGACTCCATAACTCAGCTCGGATACTTGTTATTTGATAATTGAGGGTAGGAGTTTGATTTACAGCACTTTCTACCCTACTGCCTCTATTGCATGCAACCACATCACTTGGGTCCGGATTTGAAATCAACGTGTGGCTGTGTGTCCAGAGAGAGTACAAATAATAATAATAATTAATAATAATAATAATCATGTTGTGGTTACCAGGAATCAGTACAACCAACTATAATCGGAAGGAAGATTCTGAATAAGGCTGTTTCGAGATCTTTACCGTCCTGCAATACAATAACCATTTTCAGGAAGTTATATTGTTCCATTGGCCTATACTATGGCTTGATTTGAGTTTGAAATGTCTAGTTTTACATACATTTTCCATGCTACAGAGCCTATATTACAACCTTTTCAAGTAAAACAGCAAATAAAAACACACAGTGATTATCCAATTTTCGATTATTCGACACCTCTGTTATCCACACTGCCCCCTGGCATCCTGTCCTGTCCTGTCCTGTGCTGTTGTTATCCACACTGCCCCCTGGCATCCTGTCTTGTTATGCGCTCTTGTTATCACACTGCCCCTGGCACTCTGTCCTGTCCTGTTCTGTGCTCTTGTTATCCACACTGCCCCCTGGCATCCTGGCCTGTTGTGTGCTCTTGTTATCACACTGTCCCTGGCACTCTGTCCTGTCCTGTGCTCTTGTTATCCACACTGCCCCCTGGCACCCTGTCCTGTCCTGTGCTCTTGTTATCCACACTGCCCCCTGGCATCCTGTCCTGTCCCGTGCTCTTGTTATCACACTGCCCCTGGCACCCTGTCCTGTCCTGTGCTCTTGTTATCCACACTGCCCCCTGGCAGCCTGTTCTGTCCCGTGCTCTTGTTATCCACACTGCCCCCTGGCACCCTGTCCTGTCCTGTCCTGTCCTGTGCTCTTGTTATCCACACTGCCCCCTGGCACCCTGTCCTGTCCTGTCCAATGCACTTGTAAGACCTCATCTTGAATATTGTGTGCAGTTCTGGTCACCTCGCTATAAAAAAGATATTGCTGCTCTAGAAAGAGTGCAAAGAAGAGCGACCAGAATTATTCCGGGCTTAAAAGGCATGTCATTGCAGACAGGCTAAAAGAATTGAATCTGTTCAGTCTTGAACAAAAGAAGACTACGTGGCGACCTGATTCAAGCATTCAAAATTCTAAAAGGTATTGACAGTGTCGACGCAAGGGACTTTTTCAGCCTGAAAAAAGAAACAAGGACCAGGGGTCACAAATGGAGTTTAGAAAAAGGGGCATTCAGAACAGAAAAATAGGAGACACTTTTTTACACAGAGAATTGTGAGGGTCTGGAATCAACTCCCCAGTAATGTTGTTGAAGCTGACACCCTGGGATCCTTCAAGAAGCTGCTTGATGAGATTTTGGGATCAATAAGCTACTAACAACCAAACGAGCAAGATGGTCCGAATGGCCTCCTCTCGTTTGTAAACTTTCTTATGTTCTATGTTCTTTATGTTCACACATTGCCCCCTGGCACCCTGTCCTGTGCTCTCTTGCCCGATGTGCTATTCACACGATTGATATTACTGTAAAACCCCAGTAATTCAAGCATCTGTTCTTATATTTTTATATTCTTAGATTTTACCGTTGGCCCATGTAAGTAACAGCAAGACACGGATCACGCTGGTTAATCCCCAGGCTGTGAACCTGGAAGTTTACAAAGAGAAGCTGAAGCAGGCTCTGAAAGCCTATGAAAGGTGAATCTGCGGAATCTCGGAATCTGCATTTCAATATGAAACTTTTTACACTCTTACAACAAAGAACCAAAAAAACAGACAAGCAAACAAAGAAAAACAACAAAAACAAAGCCCCACTGACAACAGCACACACACCACTTCACTGGGTTATACTTGTACTGTTGACAACAGCACACACACCACTTCACTGGGTTATATTTGTATCATTGACAACAGCACACACACCACTTCACTGGGTTATATAATGATCACGTCAGGGTTACAGAGCAGTGTATTGCTGCAGGATTAATGGGTTCCAGTACTTTACCACAGTCATTTTGCTGATGGGATGCACTTTTCCCATTCTCATGGGATGTACAGTGTTGCTCCTGCTTTGCAAAGGTTAACCATTGTTTTCACGATGCTTTACAGTGTGTATATGTTGTATACGATGCATGTGGGTGCTTTACCGTGATTTCACTTTACTGCTCTTTACTATGCTTTACCAGCACACCTTTACGCAATGAGTTTGCAGTTAAACAAGATCACATTGATTTAGTGTGTCGTCTGAAAAACGCATTCAGAAACCCCAGTTAGTCCAGATTGGGGTGAAGACTGTAGAGCTGTTGCTGTGTACATGCATTAACAGCCACACCTTATACAAGTGCCCTACAGAAACACATAGCAATGTGTAATAAAGCACAGTAACAGCATGGCACAGAATGGCTAGGTGTGATAAACCAGGGGGCGCTATGGGAATGGTATAGCAGAGCCATGGAAAAAGTGCAAAGATACCCTGGTAAACGTGTATAAGGGCACACAGGTCAAGTGTAAAGATATATTAATGCTAATTCAAGGATGGGCCACAGGAGTGTGACTCATACATAAAAAACAGCTTGAAATCACATGTCAGAGTAAGAATGATATGTATTCATCATATTAGAACAGCACTAAAACTCATCAATAACAGGCTTTTCTGTTTTCTTTCACAAGACGTCTTAATGGAATTGTGTGGAGAGCTTTAACCCAAGAAGAAAGAGATAAGTATGTGATCATCGTTGTGCATCGTATTGTTACAAATCAACCAACGCATGAATAATATCTGAGGGCAACTCTGCAACGTGTCTGCATTTCAGAATAACAGAAACGAATGGAATAAGCTGAGCAGATATGGAGCTTATTCATCACATTCACTGTATGAATTCAGGGGTTTTCCAAGCTTAAAAGTGCAGGAGGAAAGTATCCATTTCACACATTCCATGTGATTAGCCCCAGCTTGATTAGCCACAGTGTGTAGGTAACAAGCTCAGGTGCATCTTATTAGACTTATAGTAAAGCCAGGAATGGATCAAACGTCTGTGGAACTGGAGTCTCGTTTCTATCCCTGAAGTTTATTGAATTTGACCCCTTTTTACGCACAGCTGTTTAGCAGATTGAGGTTGTTGAATGTGTACAAGCCTCTTCAATACACTATGTATACTTAGGTAACCCTATGAAATGAGCTACATATATATACAGATATATATTTAATCTAAATTACTATATCCCTATAATAGGCTATATATATATAATATTGATATATATATATATATATATATATATATATATATATATATATATATATATATAGACACACACACACACACAGTAAATATAGGTCACATGTTTGTTCTTTCTTGTCTCTCCTACACTTCCACTGCTATAAGCACAGTAGTTCCAGGACTATGTCTGTCTGGATCACAGCGCGACACAGTGAAGCAGATTGTGTTGAAAGCGATCATGTCAATGCAATGCCTGGTTTAACTGTGTTCCTCCTCTAGGTTTGATAGCACTGAGCCAGTTCCCTTCAAAGAACACAAGGAAGCTCTGCTTCAGGCTCTGGACAGGCTGGGCTGGCCGATTCCCGAGGAGAGCCTGTCTGTGCTGGAGGGGGAGATAGAGACTGGGCAGGCGTATCTTCAGCAGGCCTCAGACTTACAAAACCTAGCACTGGAAACGCACTCACAATCTCAAGAGGGCAACACAGCCGTGAGTACATGGCATGTTACTGTCCTTAGCCACTGAATCGGTAGAGCTTGTAATATTGCTGAACACAGTAGATTCTTCTTGTGTTAACCGGTAATAGCTACTAGTAGCTACTGTGTGTTATTTACAAGAGACGTTTCTGGCCTAGCCTGTGTCACATGTGTTATAGTGAGTTTGGCAACTACATCTCAAGAGCTACTCCTGAACTTGGGCTAGAAAGGACTTAAAACACACAATACAATTCAACACAACATCCTCATCATCGTCATGCAAAGATAAAAGGGACCCGGCACACACAATACAATTCAACACAACATACTCATCATCATGCAAAGGGACTCGACACACACAATACAATTCAACACAATATCCTCATCATCATGCAAAGATAAAAGGGACTCGACACACACAATACAACATCCTCATCATCGTCATGCAAAGATAAAAGGGACCCGGCACACACAATACAATTCAACACAACATACTCATCATCATGCAAAGATAAAAGTGGCTCGATACACACAATACAATTCAACACAACATCCTCATCATCATGCAAAGATAAAAGGGATCCGACACACACAATACAATTCAACACAACATCCTCATCATCGTCATGCAAAGATAACAGGGATCCGACACACACACAATACAATTCAACACAACATCATCCTCATCATGCAAAGGGACTCGACACACACACAATACAATTCAATACAGCATCATCGTCATCATGCAAAGATAAAAGGGACCCAACACACACAATACAATTCAACACAACATCCTCATCATCATGCAAAGATAAAAGTGGCTCGATACACACAATACAATTCAACACAACATCATCCTCGTCATGCAAAGATAAAAGGGACTCACGAACACAATACAATTCAGCACATCCTCGTCATCATGCAAAGATAAAAGGGACTCGACACACACACAACACAATTCAACACATCATCTTCCACATCATGCAAAGATAAAAGGACAGGAAGGAAAAATGCTGAACATTTCATTCAAGCTACTTTAGCAAAATACAAGGATTAGAGGAATAAACAGATCCCTAACCTGCCGTAACCGTGGTCTGCCTGAGAGCCTGGAGGAACCCAAATAAACAGATCCCTAACCTGCCGTAACCGTGGTCTGCCTGAGAGCCTGGAGGAACCCAAATAAACAGATCCCTAACCTGCCGTAACCGTGGTCTGCCTGAGAGCCTGGAGGAACCCAAATAAACAGATCCCTAACCTGCCGTAACCGTGGTCTGCCTGAGAGCCTGGAGGAACCCAAATAAACAGATCCCTAACCTGCCGTAACCGTGGTCTGCCTGAGAGCCTGGAGGAACCCAAATAAACAGATCCCTAACCTGCCGTAACCGTGGTCTGCCTGAGAGCCTGGAGGAACCCAAATAAACAGATCCCTAACCTGCCGTAACCGTGGTCTGCCTGAGAGCCTGGAGGAACCCAAATAAACAGATCCCTAACCTGCCGTAACCGTGGTCTGCCTGAGAGCCTGGAGGAACCCAAATAAACAGATCCCTAACCTGCCGTAACCGTGGTCTGCCTGAGAGCCTGGAGGAACCCAAATAAACAGATCCCTAACCTGCCGTAACCGTGGTCTGCCTGAGAGCCTGGAGGAACCCAAATAAACAGATCCCTAACCTGCCGTAACCGTGGTCTGCCTGAGAGCCTGGAGGAACCCAAATAAACAGATCCCTAACCTGCCGTAACCGTGGTCTGCCTGAGAGCCTGGAGGAACCCAAATAAACAGATCCCTAACCTGCCGTAACCGTGGTCTGCCTGAGAGCCTGGAGGAACCCAAATAAACAGATCCCTAACCTGCCGTAACCGTGGTCTGCCTGAGAGCCTGGAGGAATCATAAGTATTACCAAATGACTGTGGTGTGCTTTGAAATCAAATATGAAGCAAAACCCCACACAGTCATCACTGGATTAAGATATTAAAACTTAGATCCCTAACTGTGGCAGTCATGTGTTAATGTGCTGATGTGCTTCAGACTCTTACTGTGCCTGTGCTTCAGACTCTTACTGTGCTGATGTACTTCAAACTGACTGTGCTGATGTGCTTCATACTCTTACTGTGCTGATGTGCTTCATACTCTTACTGTGCTGATGTGCTTCATACTCTTACTGTGCTGATGTGCTTCATACTCTTACTGTGCTGATGTGCTTCATACTCTTACTGTGCTGATGTGCTTCATACTCTTACTGTGCTGATGTGCTTCATACTCTTACTGTGCTGATGTGCTTCAGACTCTTACTGTGCTGATGTGCTTCATACTCTTACTGTGCTGATGTGCTTCATACTCTTACTGTGCTGATGTGCTTCATACTCTTACTGTGCTGATGTGCTTCATACTCTTACTGTTCTGAAGTGCTTCATACTCTTACTGTGCTGAAGTGCTTCATACTCTTACTGTGCTGATGTCCTTCAGACTCTTACTGTGCTGATGTGCTTCATACTCTTACTGTGCTGATGTGCTTCATACTCTTACTGTGCTGATGTGCTTCAGACTCTTACTATGCTGATGTGCTTTATTATAGTATATACAAATATTATATATCTTATTGTTCTTTAAGATACAGGATGGATTTTCCATGAGTGGACACTAACAATATTGTTTAACAAACCTAACCTAACAAAACTGCATGTTTAATAATAATAATAATAATAATAATAATAATAATAATAATAATAATAATAAAGTAATAATAAATAATATGACATCCCCTGCCACGCTGCAAATACAAAATTAGAGCAAGACTACGAAAACAAGCACTGTATAAACATGTAGCATTGCATTCTGATACTCTCAATAGCTTTCAATCCAAACCATGTGTCAGTTGTCAGCTGATTGAATGAGCTCTTACCTGTAAAATATGCATGTCCATATAACTGCAGATTCTTAATAGGTTGTGTAAAAGAATATCCTTTTTTAAGCTTCATCATAACTGGATAAGCGGTTCTGTAGATAAATGATAAGTGCGACAGACAGACAGACAGACAGACAGACTCATCTCACTGCTTTTAACCTGCACTGAGTGTTAAGAAAGCAAGCCTCTTGCACATGGCTGAAGAGTCATGCTCGTTTTAGTGTTAAGAAAGCAAGCCTCTTGCACATGGCTGAAGAGTCATGCTCGTTTTAGTGTTAAGAAAGCAAGCCTCTTGCACATGGCTGAAGAGTCATGCTCGTTTTAGTGTTAAGAAAGCAAGCCTCTTGCACATGGCTGAAGAGTCATGCTTGTTTTAGTGTTAAGAAGGCAAGCCTCTTGCACATGGCTGAAGAGTCATGCTTGTTTTAGTTCGTTCAGGGTCACTCAAATGGACCTGAAACAGATATTTAATCTAACTGCTGTTCGTTTAGCCTGGGGATCACAAGCACCCCCCAAGCAGTTAACGTTCCTTTTGTTAAGGTTTGTGGACAAAATTCCTGACCTGAAAACCCTGTCATGAAACAGCCCTTATAAAAGTTTCCCATAGTGAAAATGAGACTTTGTGATTTCAGCCCAAGTCACATGACCACCACTCCAAGTGCTCAAAGCTCAGCAAATATCACTTAGATTGCTGACAATACTGCTGGCTGAGGAAAACTAACATTCTTCAGTGTGAAGACAGAAGATGGGATTGTGCAACATGCACACTGCATCATAAAGTGTAGAATTGAAATGTAGGGTTCCTCCTGTATGTATACCTTAACAAGTTTTAATAATCCAGGCACTTCTTTGTATAAAATCCACTTTCCGATGCTTAGCTAGACCAGGAAAGCTGCAAGGTGAAATGTGATCTTTCATAGTAATGGGTTCACATCCCTTCGGCTTTCTGTTCAACATGCTGTAAAGATGATTGTATTCTCCCTGTTTGTACAGGAAGAAAAGATCCAAGGCAGCAATGTGTTCAGAGCCAGTGCAGGAGAGAAAAGGGTCCTGGACACACTAAGAGGCCAGCGGGCCATTGCCAGGGCAGAGGCGGATGGCTTTTATTACCCAGGTAATGACTATTATTATGATCTCCTTTCAAATAAAAGCATATAGCATCATAATTACAAAACTCAGTGGTGTGTCTGGTATATTAAAATAGCCAGTGTTGGGTCCTCATGTGGCTCACCTGGTAAAGCATGGCCATGTGGAGTTGCCAGTCTTCGCTTGTGACTCAGAAGGGAGTGTCTCATAGGCTCTGGCACTCCCATGGGTTAGGGAGGCAAAACTAGCAGAGACTGTTTCTCCTCATCGTGCTGCAGCGAACCCTGCTGGCCAGGCGCCCAGTGAGCTCAGAGTGGACACCTGCAGGGCTGGCCTTTGTCCTCCAGAGGCCAGTAGCTCGCTGACATCCACTCTCGAGTTCCTGGGTGTAAAAGAGGAAGCTGGCTCGGTCGTGGGATCGGAGGACGCCCACTGAACCGTCAGTTCTCGGGGGTAAAAAAATTGGGCAGTCTTCTTATTATAAATTATCTTATTCGCTGAGCTTTCACGGCTTGATGAAATACGTTTCTCACCCTGCACATTAACACACTTGGTGATAAATGGTGTGATGAAATTTTTTCTCACCCTGCACATTAACACACACTTGGTGATAAATGGTGTGATGAAATTTTTTCTCACCCTGCACATTAACACACACTTGGTGATAAACGGTGTGATGAAATTTTTTCTCACCCTGCACATTAACACACACTTGGTGATAAACGGTGTAATGAAATTTTTTCTCACCCTGCACATTAACAGTGAAGTCCATTAAAATGATACAGCTGAAGTGCCAGACTCCTACATGTATGGGAGGGACTTAACCCCATGAGTCAGAGGTGAGGTAGCATTTAAAATACAACTCTCCGTACTGATATGAAACTGGCGAACAGCAGACCTCATTGCATTGAGAGTGACCAATAAATTAAATGTATGATTTCATACTCAGCAATCTAGTCTTACATTTAGAAGATTTATTTACAGCATCTTGCATTTTACTAAACACAAATACATTGTTCTAAATAATAGAGCACCATCTCCCTTTTATAGATCAGATTAATGTTGACGCACCTTGCTTTTGAAATGAGGAAAAAAAAAGTAATCACAGATCCAGGGAATTTATAGGTTGACTATAACAATGCAAGAAATGAAAAAGAAAAAAATGCAGCTCAAAACACATCAAGTGAGAAATATCCTGTGCAGTACCACTGTACCACAAAACAAAATAACACCACTGTACCACAAAACAAAATAACACCACTACACCACAAAACAAAATAACACCACTGTACCACAAAACAAAATAACACCACTGTACCACAAAACAAAATAACACCACTACACCACAAAACAAAATAACACCACTGTACCACAAAACAAAATAACACCACTGTACCACAAAACAAAATAACACCACTGTACCACAAAACAAAATAACACCACTACACCACAAAACAAAATAACACCACTGTACCACAAAACAAAATAACACCACTGTACCACAAAACAAAATAACACCACTGCACCACAAAACAAAATAACACCACTGCACCACAAAACAAAATAACACCACTGTACCACAAAACAAAATAACACCACTGTACCACAAAACAAAATAACACCACTGCACCACAAAACAAAATAACACCACTGTACCACAAAACAAAATAACACCACTGCACCACAAAACAAAATAACACCACTGTACCACAAAACAAAATAACACCACTGTACCACAAAACAAAATAACACCACTGTACCACAAAACAAAATAACGCCACTGTACCACAAAACAAAATAACACCACTGTACCACAAAACAAAATAACACCACTGTACCACAAAACAAAATAACACCACTGCACCACAAAACAAAATAACACCACTGTACCACAAAACAAAATAACACCACTGTACCACAAAACAAAATAACACCACTGTACCACAAAACAAAATAACACCACTGTACCACAAAACAAAATAACACCACTGTACCACAAAACAAAATAACACCACTGTACCACAAAACAAAATAACACCACTGTACCACAAAACAAAATAACACCACTGTACCACAAAACAAAATAACACCACTACACCACAAAACAAAATAACACCACTGTACCACAAAACAAAATAACACCACTGTACCACAAAACAAAATAACACCACTACACCACAAAACAAAATAACACCACTGTACCACAAAACAAAATAACACCACTGCACCACAAAACAAAATAACACCACTACACCACAAAACAAAATAACACCACTGTACCACAAAACAAAATAACACCACTGTACCACAAAACAAAATAACACCACTGTACCACAAAACAAAATAACACCACTGTACCACAAAACAAAATAACACCACTGTACCACAAAACAAAATAACGCCACTGTACCACAAAACAAAATAACACCACTGTACCACAAAACAAAATAACACCACTGCACCACAAAACAAAATAACACCACTGTACCACAAAACAAAATAACACCACTGTACCACAAAACAAAATAACACCACTGTACCACAAAACAAAATAACACCACTGTACCACAAAACAAAATAACACCACTGCACCACAAAACAAAATAACACCACTGTACCACAAAACAAAATAACACCACTGTACCACAAAACAAAATAACACCACTGCACCACAAAACAAAATAACACCACTGCACCACAAAACAAAATAACATCACTGTACCACAAAACAAAATAACACCACTGCACCACAAAACAAAATAACACCACTGTACCACAAAACAAAATAACACCACTGCACCACAAAACAAAATAACACCACTACACTACAAAACAAAATAACACCATTGTACCACAAAAGAAAATAACACCACTACACCACAAAACAAAATAACACCACTGTACCACAAAACAAAATAACACCACTGTACCACAAAACAAAATAACACCACTACACCACAAACAAAATAACGCCACTGTACCACAAAACAAAATAACACCACTGCACCACAAAACAAAATAACGCCACTGCACCACAAAACAAAATAACACTACTGCACCACAAAACAAAATAACACCACTGCACCACAAAACAAAATAACACCACTACACCACAAAACAAAATAACACCACTACACCACAAAACAAAATAACACCACTACACCACAACAAAATAACACCACTACACCATAAAACAAAATAACACCACTAAACACACACTGCATAGAGCTGTACAATTACTTTAAAATGTCTTCAAAGAAAAAGACTCCAGCTGCATCAGCAACGTTTCTGCTAAAGATTCCTCTGTCCAGTAAAATAAAGGAACATTTCACATGCCTGCTGTTAGTTTTAAATGTGTTTATGTTTTTATTTTGTCTGATAATTCACTGATGGTGAAAATAGAATGTCTTTAAAAGGGTCATAAAAAATATTCAACAATTCAGCATTTCCCGTATTTCAGGCAACATTTCAATATTTCATTATTTGTTTTATAACACTGTAATAATTTTTTTTTATTTTTTTTGTTCCTGGGTAGTAAGTGTTATTTCCTAATTGCTTATGCCTCAAAAGTATAGAAAATGGCTATTATTCCCCACAAACTTTGCTTTTGTGACCAGGACAGTGATATTTCAAAATATCACTATTTCTAATGGGAAAATAGGCAAATGTGTGTCTTTTCGTTCACATAAAGTCAGAAAAAAACAACATATGAATCCAAGTTAACATGTATTTATACTAAAGTAATACAAAGATGACTACAAAGGATTTAGAAGCGAGTAGTTTTTGGAGATTTACGATCATAGGGTAAATACAGTATAATCGTAAATCTCGAAAATGAGTTTTTGAAATTATTCTGGAAAGCTGAACCACTCTGAAATGTTGTGATATTACGAATGTGTGGTCACATTTTATTATTATTTTTTGTAGGATTCGTTCATTTATGGTTTGTCAGAAAAAAAAGATAAAAAAACTATTAATTGAATATGTTTGTTTTCAGGTACAGTGACAAAATGCATTGGCTCCAAAAAGGCTATTGTTAGTTTCAGCAATGGAGATACCCAGATTACACCACTAGGGCTTCTGATTCCCATTGGAGGTGCTCTCCCTTGCCCACCACTGCAGGTAAGCACCTAGACAGCATGATACCACTCGAATGTGGGTCTGACTGCCCGTATACTACGCCAGGCAGCATCTTCTGGCCATGCTCCTCTCTTCAGTTCTGTATCATCAGTAGAAGCAGGAGATTTACCAGCTTGGATCTGATCTGTGCTGGTGCAGAAAACATACAAATACACTGACAACATGCTGGTGTAGAAAACATACAAATACACTGACAACATACTGGTGTAGAAAACACACAAATACACTGACAACGTACTGGTGTAGAAAACACACAAATACACTGACAACGTACTGGTGTAGAAAACACACAAATACACTGACAACGTACTGGTGTAGAAAACATACAGATTAGTACCTGCAATACTATATTTATTGTAAATATCAAAAGACTATACATAAAAAAAAATAAAAAAAACAAATTGCTGTCTAATTATATGTACAGCTATGGCCAAAAGTATTTCATCACCTAGAATTTTAGGATTGAGACAAATTTTTTTTTTTTTTTGAAAAAAAAAAAAAAATATATATATATATATATATATATATATAACATATAATATATATATATATATTATATTTAACATCATACAATCAAAGAAACTACAAAATGATATCGCAAAAGTCTACCGGAAGCCATAATAGTAGTACAGTATTTCATGTTAGATTTCGAAATGTCACATTTTAAAGTGTTTGTTAGTTTTTCCTAACTATATGGAAAACTAAAAAGCTGCGGTGTGTAATTCAATATGTTAACGTAATATTATTCAGCAGCTTTCATTCCACTTTGTGAAGCACAAGTAGAGAAGTCTAGGCGGATGCAAACCTTTGGGCCAGAGCTGTATGTTACAATTATAACTTTAACATCATGACATGAATTCCTAACTTGGGCTCATGAACAAATACACAGAAAGTGCCTTTCTGCCAAGTTTACTATTTCCTTGGACTGATTATGTGCACAAACATTGTGTTTTGAGTCAGAATGATAGTCCCTATAGATACATTGTGAAAATAGAGACATCTGCCTAGAATTATTCTAATGATCAAGGTGCATAACTGACCAGCAGTGGTGTGAGCCCTTGTAAAGACAGTCCATAACAACGCCTGCCTTTTAAAGAGCCCTCTATTCCAGAGCCCTTGTAAAGACAGTTCATAACAATGCCTGCCTTTTAAAGAGCCCTCTATTCCAGAGCCCTTGTAAAGACAGTTCATAACAACGCCTGCCTTTTAAAAAGCCCTCTATTCCACTCAAACAGTCTCTCCACACTTTGACGAGCAAAAGAGCACAATACAAGTGATTGCAATAATTAGGCCTTGATAAGACTTTATTTTGATTTCAGGTGAAAGTCAGTTTGAGCAGGACCCTCTGGGAGCTCTAATTTGAGGTCCTCTGTTGCTTTCCTCAGGTTGGAGATTTTGTATTTGTTCGAAGTGGGACTGACTGTGCCGGAGAGTGCTATGTCCCTGGTATTGTTATAGCAACCCCACAACGAGGCAAATCAACAGATAAATTCTACATGGTTCTGAAATACAACAACAAACAAGTAGGTCCAGTTTACTGAATTGAAAATAAAGAACTAAAAAGAGCAGACCTCTCTCCAAGCATCGTGTCATTACTTTCTCATTCAAACTGGCAGATTGTTTTCTTTGTGCTTCAGCAGTTTCTTGTGAGTCTAAACCACTCATAAATGAAGGGGGCTCAGGGTTATCATATTGAGGTAATCTTTAGAAAAAACACAATGATTGGTTCTCCGAAATGGCTGCCATCGGTTTCAAACTGCACACTTGTTCTAAAAAAAGAGATACCTACTATTATATAGATCAGACGTACTGTATATTACAAATGACACGTTAGTGATTTAAAGGTTACAAATCTGGAACAGGAGCTTGTAGAGATGCATGGTATTGTATTTTAATAGTTTACGTTATTGGCACACAGGCAAACAGATTTGCCTGTAACTGTGTTCTCTGCAACAAGGGGATCTGCTAAGCTCCTCGTGTCTTACAGATTCTGAAGCAAAGCATTCAGTTACTGTGAAAATCATGCAGTTATTGAGAACATAAGAACATAAGAAAGTTTACAAACGAGAGGAGGCCATTCGGCCCATCTTGCTCGTTTGGTTGTTAGTAGCTTATTGATCCCAAAATCTCATCAAGCAGCTTCTTGAAGGATCCCAGGGTGTCAGCTTCAACAACATTACTGGGGAGTTGATTCCAGACCCTCACAATTCTCTGTGTAAAAAAGTGTCTCCTATTTTCTGTTCTGAATGCCCCTTTTTCTAAACTCCATTTGTGACCCCTGGTCCTTGTTTCTTTTTTCAGGCTGAAAAAGTCCCTTGGGTCGACACTGTCAATACCTTTTAGAATTTTGAATGCTTGAATTAGGTCGCCACGTAGTCTTCTTTGTTCAAGACTGAAAAGATTCAATTCTTTTAGCCTGTCTGCATATGACATGCCTTTTAAGCCCGGAATAATTCTGGTCGCTCTTCTTTGCACTCTTTCTAGAGCAGCAATATCTTTTTTATAGCGAGGTGACCAGAACTGCACACAATATTCAAGATGAGGTCTTACTAGTGCATTGTACAGTTTTAACATTACTTCCCTTGATTTAAATTCAACACTTTTCACAATGTATCCGAGCATCTTGTTAGCCTTTTTTATAGCTTCCCCACATTGCCTAGATGAAGACATTTCTGAGTCAACAAAAACTCCTAGGTCTTTTTCATAGATTCCTTCTCCAATTTCAATATCTCCCATATGATATTTATAATGTACATTTTTATTTCCTGCGTGCAGTACCTTACACTTTTCTCTATTAAATGTCATTTGCCATGTGTCTGCCCAGTTCTGAATCTTGTCTAGATCATTTTGAATGACCTTTGCTGCTGCAACAGTGTTTGCCACTCCTCCTACTTTTGTGTCGTCTGCAAATTTAACAAGTTTGCTTACTATACCAGAATCTAAATCATTAATGTAGATTAGGAATAGCAGAGGACCTAATACTGATCCCTGTGGTACACCGCTGGTTACCACACTCCATTCTGAGGTTTTTCCTCTAATCAGTACTTTCTGTTTTCTACATGTTAACCACTCCCTAATCCATGTACATGTGTTTCCTTGAATCCCAACTGCGTTCAGTTTGAGAATTAATCTTTTGTGCGGGACTTTGTCAAAAGCTTTCTGGAAATCTAAATAAACCATGTCATATGCTTTGCAATTATCCATTATCGATGTTGCATCCTCAAAAAAATCAAGCAAGTTAGTTAGGCACGATCTCCCTTTCCTAAAACCATGTTGACTGTCTCCCAGTACCCTGTTACCATATAGGTAATTTTCCATTTTGGTTTCTTATTATAGTTTCCATAAGTTTGCATATAATAGAAGTCAGGCTTACTGGTCTGTAGTTACCTGGTTCAGTTTTGTTTCCCTTTTTGTGGATCGGTATTACGTTTGCAATTTTCCAGTCTGTCGGTACCACCCCTGTGTCAAGAGACTGCTGCATGATCTTGGTTAGCGGTTTGTAAATAACTTCTTTCATTTCTTTGAGTACTACTGGGAGGATCTCATCCGGCCCAGGGGATTTGTTTATTTTAAGAGCTCCTAGTCCCTTTAACACTTCTGCCTCAGTTATGCTAAAGTTATTTAAAACTGGATAGGAACTGGATGACATGTGGGGCATGTTGTCAGTATCTTCCTTTGTAAAAACTTGTGAAAAGTAATCATTTAACATATTTGCTATTTTTTTTTCTTCCTCTACGATTTTGCCATTTGTATCTCTTAAACATTTAATCTCCTCTTTGAATGTTCTCTTGCTGTTGTAATATTGGAAAAACATTTTGGAATTGGTTTTAGCTCCCTTAGCAATGTTCATTTCTATTTCTCTCTTGGCCTTTCTAACTTCCTTTTTGACTTGCATTTGCAGTTCCGTGTACTCTTTCTGCGTACTTTCTTTTTGGTCCTTTTTTAATGCTCTGTAAAGTGCCTTTTTTCGCTGAATATTTTTTTTAATTGATCTATTAAACCATTTTGGCAATTTAGTTTTACATTTAGATTTGTCTACTTTAGGGATGTAATTGTTTTGCGCCTCTAGTACTACATTTTTGAAGAACAACCATCCTTCTTCTGTGGGTGTTTTCTCTATTTTACTCCAATCTACTTCTGTTAGTCTCTGTTTCATACCTTCATAGTTTGCTTTTCTAAAATTGTAAACCTTAACTTTAGTCTTTACTTTTGGGGATTTAAAAAACACTTCAAATGAGACCATGTTATGGTCTGAGTTTGCCAGTGGTTCTCTGACCTCTGTTTTAGTTATTCTATCTTCGTTATTTGAAAAGACTAAATCAAGGCATGCCTCCCCTCTACTTCACAAATTGTGTTAGGAAGCAGTCATTTGTCATTTCCACCATTTCTATTTCATCCTTCGTGCTACCCACCGGGTTTTCCCATTTTATTTGGGGGAAGTTGAAATCCCCCATTAGTATGGCTTCTCCTTTGCTACACACATTTCTAATGTCATTGTATAACAGATTATTGTGCTCACCGTCTGAATCTGGCGGTCTATAGCATGCTCCTATTATTATGCCCTTTGAATTTTTGTCTGTTATTCTGACCCATATTGATTCGGTTTTATTTTCTTTGTCCAGGTTTAACACCTGGGCTTCAAGACTGTTTCTTATGTATAGCGCTACCCCTCCTCCTCTTCTGTCCTGCCTGTCTTTCCTATACAGTGTATACCCACAAATATTATATTCGTCCCCATCACTCTCAGATAACCACGTTTCTGTAACACCTATCACATCATAGTTACCTGTTAGTGCAGTAGCTTCAAGTTCTAGAATTTTGTTTCTGATACTTCTAGCATTTAGATAAATACATTTAATGGTTGTCTTACCTGAGTTGTTGTTCTTGTTTTGATGCGGTCTCCCTTCTGTTTTTTTGTTGATTTCTCCCCCCTTCCTTTCTAGTTTAAATGCTTCCGAACCTGCTCGAGGATCTTTTCTCCGAGTAGACTAGTTCCCTTGTTATTTAAATGCGGTCCATCCCGTCTATACAGATAGTCCTCGTTGTAGAATGTGGTCCAATGATCAAGATAGGTGAAGCCTTCCCGTGTGCACCACGTCTTCAGCCATGCGTTTTGATTAATTATTTCCAGCTGTCCATATGGTCCTTTGCAAGGTGCGGGTAGTATACCAGAAAATACCACAGTTTTGGTTTTCTCTTTTAATTTCCTTCCTAGCTCTCTGAATTTATTTTGCAGGGATTTTGGTCTGTCTCTTCCAATGTTGTTTGTACCGATGTGGACGACTACTACCGGGTCGTCTCCTGTTCGTTCTAGGAGCCTGTCCACGTTTTCAGTGATGTGCTTGACCGAGGCTCCCGGAAGGCAGCACACTGTTGTAGTAAGGGGGTCCAAACTGCGAACTGAACTTGCTGTGTTTCTCAATATGGAGTCCCCAACAATCATGACCTCCCTTCTTTTTGCTGTCTGGTCACCACTGTCAATGGGGTCCTGGATGTTGTTCCTTTCATTCTCTTGTTGTTGGTTCTGCTCATCACAATTCTGAAGTGACTCAAATCTGTTGGTTGTTTTGATTTCTGGTGGTTGTGTTTGACGAAGTTTCTTTTTTTCCCTGCTTCTGCCTACCTGAACCCAGCTGTTCTGACCTTCTATCTCCCTGGTGGCTTTCAGTCTGTTAGGGGTGATGCAGACTTCCATGAATTGTGGGTGTGCCAGTTCCTCAAGATCCTGTTGCTGTCTCACTTCCTCCAGCTCCATTTCTAGCATACTTACTAGTTTATGCAAATCCTGGATCGCGCGGCACTTTACGCACACTTGGTTTAGCTCCGCTGGGTTTTCTCGGATTTCCCACATCAAGCAGGTGTCACAGATTACTGGCTTGAAGACCATGTTGAGGGTTTTTTTTTTTTTTTTTTTAAGTTTAGTTTCTTCTGCAGCCGTCAACCTGCTTTCAAACTGCTTCGAAACTGCTCTGTACTTTTCCACGCCTGTACTTCTCCCACTCGCTGTCGCTTCCACTCGCTGTCGCTGGGAAGACTGCCTCGTTTAACTGCGTTGTTCTGCTGTGCTGTCGGCTCCTCCCCTCGCCCGTGTCTCAAAACGGCGCTGAATTTGAATCAGCTGCTCCGAGTTTCAGCTTGTTTGTTATCAGAAAAACACACGCGGCTGTTTGACTTTGAGCTGCTGCTGTGTTTCCCCAATGTCCTCTGTTTTCTGATTAAAGCAATTCAAGATGCAATTTCTCCTTTCTGCTTCGAAACTGCTCTGTACTTTTCCACGCCTGTACTTCTCCCACTCGCTGTCGCTTCCACTCGCTGTCGCTGGGAAGACCTGCGAGCAATTATGTGTTGGGTAATCATCTTCCAATGCTAGGAAAGCTCTTTGAAAAACATGACTGAAAATGCATGTTCAAAATAAAAAGGATTGCTCTATAGGGAAAAGTATAGTAATAAACAGACATTCTTTAATTGGAGGCTTTCTTTCTCATTATGGTTTTGCTGTTCAGCTGGGTTCAGCTGCTCTTCTTGCACTGCATTTGAAACCCAATGAAATCCCCTCACCCAGCTTTTGTCTGAAAGGGTTCAGAATGTTCAGAAATGTGTTTTTATCTTCAGTACAACATTAGAATATGAATAATTTCCCTATATTAAAAAAAAAAAATAGTCTTTTATTTTATAGAACTGTCCGTTAGTTATTAACAAGGATCCTAGTTTTATACAATAACCCCCCCTCCTCCCAAATTCTCAGATAAAAAAAAAACTAAAAAATCTGCATTAAAGTCTGCATTAAAATAAAAGGCTAAAATTGAGTTGCCCCCTGTCACATTGTAAGATACACAAACAGTACTACTGAATAACAGTTAACACAGGACGTATTTATTGAGGCACTTTCAAATTCTAAGGAAGTTAGAAGCTTACCAGTGCCATCAATCAATAATATAAACAAACTTACCATTTTACTTTTAACATTACAATGTGTCTGTGTAGGAACAACACAAACCAAAACATAGTGTTCATGTGAGTTTATCTCCGAGCTAGTCTTTATCATCTGGACAGCTATTGCCAAACTCCTGGACCTGATGTTTAGGGTGCTTTTGATAATCCATTGATGAAATCCATGTTAGTTTTTAATAAATCCATGTTAGTTATTAATAGTAATTCATTGATGAAATCCTTGTTAGTTATTAATAGTAATTAATTGATGAAATCCTTGTTAGTTATTAATAGTAATTCATTGATGAAATCCTTGTTAGTTATTAATAGTAATTCATTGATGAAATCCTTGTTAGTTATTAATAGTAATTCATTGATGAAATCCTTGTTAGTTATTAATAGTAATTAATTGATGAAATCCTTGTTAGTTATTAATAGTAATTCATTGATGAAATCCTTGTTAGTTATTAATAGTAATTCATTGATGAAATCCATGTTAGTTATTAATAGTAATTCATTGATGAAATCCTTGTTAGTTATTAATAGTAATTAATTGATGAAATCCTTGTTAGTTATTAATAGTAATTCATTGATGAAATCCTTGTTAGTTATTAATAGTAATTCATTGATGAAATCCTTGTTAGTTATTAATAGTAATTCATTGATGAAATCCTTGTTAGTTATTAATAGTAATCCATTGATGAAATCCATGTTAGTTATTAATAGTAATTAATTGATGAAATCCTTGTTAGTTATTAATAGTAATTCATTGATGAAATCCTTGTTAGTTATTAATAGTAATTCATTGATGAAATCCTTGTTAGTTATTAATAGTAATTCATTGATGAAATCCTTGTTAGTTATTAATAGTAATTCATTGATGAAATCCATGTTAGTTATTAATAGTAATCCATTGATGAAATCCTTGTTAGTTATTAATAGTAATTCATTGATGAAATCCTTGTTAGTTATTAATAGTAATTAATTGATGAAATCCTTGTTAGTTATTTATAGTAATTCATAGATGAAATCCTTGTTAGTTATTAATAGTAATCCATTGATGAAATCCATGTTCAATGACATGTTCTGCTGTTCCAGGAGGTTTTGCTGCGCAGCGGGATTGTTAAAACTAGCCAGACAAGGTATGCCCTGGCCTGCCGTTACATAAGAGAATGCCAGATGATCTCTCACACAATGTAAGTATTACCTGGTGAAGAATAACAACAATATAAAGGATTAATGTTCGCAGTTAAAACTGTAGGGATATTATGTAATAAACGAAGACAGGAAATAAGATTTTTTTTATAAGCTGCAAATGCATGACTGTTGGATTTTTACTAATATGATAATTAGTTCTTATTTTCTTTAGCAATTATTCCATTTTGATATAGTATATATGTAATTTAAATTAATATAGAACACGTATGGTAAACAGTGATTCAACATTCATCAAATGGTATTCTGCCACAACATATCAGATTTCAGCTATGGCATTATTCTGGCATTATTATGAGATGATTAAGATCAGACAACAATATATCAATATACCAATCAGAAATAGACCAGCATCACACAGTGTGAGAGTCATGTCCTTATTACCAGCAATCTATACTTAATACTTAATATGCTTAATTTTAGGACTGAGAGGTATAGAATTGCGACACCTTATATACAGTACCTATAGGAAGTATTCACCCCCTTGGACGTTTTCACAGTTTGCTGTGTTACAACCTGAAATCTTGATGCACTTAAATGGGATTTTTTTTCTTTGATTTACACAACCCACTCAACACTTTCAGTGTGTGAAAAAAATGGGGGGGGGGGGGGGGGGGGGGGGGGAAAAAACGAATCAATTAAAAATAAAACCTGACAAGTCTTCATTAGATAAGTATTCACCCCCTTTGCTGTGGCACTCCTAAACAAGCTCAGGTGCAACCAGTTGCCTTCTGTGTGCAGTAAAAGTCTGTCTGTGTGCAATAAAAGTGGTTCACATGATTACACCTGTCTCTGTAAGGTCCCACATTTGGGTAGTGCATTCAAAGCAAAGATACTACCATGAAGACCAAGGAGCTTTCAAAACAACTCTGGGATAAAGTTGTGGAAAGGCACAGATCAGGAAAGGGGTATAAAAAGATTTCAAAGGCATTGAATATCCCTTGGAGCACAGTCAAGTCGATCATTAAGATGTGGAAGGTATAAGGAACCATCCAGAATCTGCTTGAGCAGGCCATCCTCCCAAACTGAGCAGCCGGGCAAGAAGGGCATTGGTCAGAGAAGCCACCAAGAGGCCAATGACAACTCTAAAAGACCTACAGCGTTCCATGGCTGGGATAGGAGAAAATGTCCATGTGTCAACAGTAGCTGAGATACTCCACAAATCTGGCTTGTATGGAAAAAGAAAGCCATTTCTGAAGAATGGAATTTGCAAAAAGGCATGTGGGAGTCTGAAAAGATGTGGCAAAAGATTCTGTGGTCCAATGAAACAAAAATTGAACTATTTGGCCTAAATGCAAAGCATAATGTCTGGTGCAAACCCAACACAGCACAACACCCAGGTAACACCATCCCTACTGTGAAGCATGGTGGTGGCAGCATCATGCTATGGGGATGCTTTTCATCGGCAGGGACTGGGAAGCTTGTCAGGGTAGATGGCAAAATGGATGGAGCTAAATACAGGCAAGTCCTTAGGTCTTTTGCAGACATCTGCAGTTCTCTCTTATATAGGCTCTGTTGCAGCTTGTTGTGATGCTGCTGTTTAGGTGTGGTTCCTTCAGGGACTGAGATTCCTGTTCTTTTCTATATGCTCAGCATCTTACTGGCTTCACTCCAGCTTTCCTCTCACCTGAATGTGAACATATGGCATCCTGCACCCAAACTGCTTATAAAGGATAATACCACATGCATTTCCCATTGCCATTTAAATGCTTTGTGGAAACAACATTATCATTCTTTTAGCCACACTGAAGGACCCACAGAGAAAGCATCAATGAGACATCTGCAGAACAAGCTAAGAAAATAATAATAATGCATGAAACAGAATTTGAATACATTACCAGAAGGCTGCAGTTGTGCATATTAAAATGATGCTGGATACAGTATTAAAATGATTCTGAATACATTAAAATGATGCTGCATACAATCCACTCTCACAGTGTTTTAATGTAGCTTCACTCTCAGTGTTTTAATGTAGCTTCACTCTCACAGTGTTTTAATGTAGCTTCACTCTCAGTGTTTTAAATGTAGCTTCACTCTCACAGTGTTTTAATGTAGCTTCACTCTCACAGTGTTTTAATGGAGCTTCACTCTCTCAGTATTTTAATGTAGCTTCACTCTCTCAGTGTTTTAGCTTCACTCTCACAGTGTTTTAATGTAGCTTCACTCTCACAGTGTTTTAATGGAGCTTCACTTTCTCAGTATTTTAATGGAGCTTCAATCTCAGTGTTTTAATGTAGCTTCACTTTATTTTAATGTAGCTTCAATCTCACAGTGTTTTAATGTAGCTTCACTCTCACAGTGTTTTAATGTAGCTTCACTCTCTCAGTGTTTTAATGTAGCTTCACTCTCACAGTGTTTTAATGTAGCTTCACTCTCACAGTGTTTTAATGTAGCTTCACTCTCTCAGTGTTTTAATGTAGCTTCACTCTCACAGTGTTTTAATGTAGCTTCACTCTCACAGTGTTTTAATGTAGCTTCACTCTCTCAGTGTTTTAATGTAGCTTCACTCTCACAGTGTTTTAATGTAGCTTCACTCTCTCAGTGTTTTAATGTAGCTTCACTCTCACAGTGTTTTAATGTAGCTTCACTCTCACAGTGTTTACTCTCACAGTGTTTTAATGTAGCTTCACTCTCACAGTGTTTTAATGTAGCTTCACTCTCACAGTGTTTTAATGTAGCTTCACTCTCACAGTGTTTAAATGTAGCTTCACTCTCACAGTGTTTAAATGTAGCTTCACTCTCACAGTGTTTAAATGTAGCTTCACTCTCACAGTGTTTAAATGTAGCTTCACTCTCACAGTGTTTTAATGTAGCTTCACTCTCACAGTGTTTTAATGTAGCTTCACTCTCACAGTGTTTTAATGTAGCTTCACTCTCAGTGTTTTAATGTAGCTTCACTCTCACAGTGTTTTAATGTAGCTTCACTCTCACAGTGTTTTAATGTAGCTTCACTCTCACAGTGTTTTAATGTAGCTTCACTCTCAGTGTTTTAATGTAGCTTCACTCTCACAGTGTTTTAATGTAGCTTCACTCTCACAGTGTTTTAATGTAGCTTCACTCTCTCAGTGTTTTAATGTAGCTTCACTCTCTCTTCACTGTTTTAATGTAGCTTCACTCTCTCAGTGTTTTAATGTAGCTTCACTCTCACAGTGTTTTAATGTAGCTTCACTCTCACAGTGTTTTAATGTAGCTTCACTCTTGTGTTTTAATGTAGCTTCACTCTCACAGTGTTTTAATGTAGCTTCACTCTCAGTGTTTTAATGTAGCTTCACTCTCTCAGTGTTTTAATGTAGCTTCACTCTCAGTGTTTTAATGTAGCTTCACTCTCTCAGTGTTTTAATGTAGCTTCACTCTCACAGTGTTTTAATGTAGCTTCACTCTCACAGTGTTTTAATGTAGCTTCACTCTCAGTGTTTTAATGTAGCTTCACTCTCACAGTGTTTTAATGTAGCTTCACTCTCTCAGTGTTTTAATGTAGCTTCACTCTCACAGTGTTTTAATGTAGCTTCACTCTCACAGTGTTTTAATGTAGCTTCACTCTCACAGTGTTTTAATGTAGCTTCACTCTCACAGTGTTTTCTCAATGTAGCTTCACTCTCACAGTGTTTTAATGTAGCTTCACTCTCACAGTGTTTTAATGTAGCTTCACTCTCACAGTGTTTTAATGTAGCTTCACTCTCACAGTGTTTTAATGTAGCTTCACTCTCACAGTGTTTTAATGTAGCTTCACTCTCACAGTGTTTTAATGTAGCTTCACTCTCAGTGTTTTAATGTAGCTTCACTCTCACAGTGTTTTAATGTAGCTTCACTCTCACAGTGTTTTAATGTAGCTTCACTCTCACAGTGTTTTAATGTAGCTTCACTCTCACAGTGTTTTAATGTAGCTTCACTCTCACAGTGTTTTAATGTAGCTTCACTCTCACAGTGTTTTAATGTAGCTTCACCACAGTGTTTTAATGTAGCTTCACTCTCTCAGTGTTTTAATGTAGCTTCACTCTCACAGTGTTTTAATGTAGCTTCACTCTCTCAGTGTTTTAATGTAGCTTCACTCTCACAGTGTTTTAATGTAGCTTCACTCTCTCAGTGTTTTAATGTAGCTTCACTCTCACAGTGTTTTAATGTAGCTTCACTCTCACAGTGTTTTAATGTAGCTTCACTCTCACAGTGTTTTAATGTAGCTTCACTCTCTCAGTGTTTTAATGTAGCTTCACTCTCACAGTGTTTTAATGTAGCTTCACTCTCACAGTGTTTTAATGTAGCTTCACTCTCACAGTGTTTTAATGTAGCTTCACTCTCAGTGTTTAAATGTAGCTTCACTCTCACAGTGTTTTAATGTAGCTTCACTCTCACAGTGTTTTAATGTAGCTTCACTCTCACAGTGTTTTAATGTAGCTTCACTCTCACAGTGTTTTAATGTAGCTTCACTCTCACAGTGTTTTAATGTAGCTTCACTCTCACAGTGTTTTAATGTAGCTTCACTCTCACAGTGTTTTAATGTAGCTTCACTCTCACAGTGTTTTAATGTAGCTTCACTCTCGCAGTGTTTTAATGTAGCTTCACTCTCAGTGTTTTAATGTAGCTTCACTCTCACAGTGTTTTAATGTAGCTTCACTCTCAGTGTTTTAATGTAGCTTCACTCTCACAGTGTTTTAATGTAGCTTCACTCTCACAGTGTTTTAATGTAGCTTCACTCTCACAGTGTTTTAATGTAGCTTCACTCTCAGTGTTTTAATGTAGCTTCACTCTCACAGTGTTTTAATGTAGCTTCACTCTCTCAGTGTTTTAATGTAGCTTCACTCTCTCAGTGTTTTAATGTAGCTTCACTCTCACAGTGTTTTAATGTAGCTTCACTCTCACAGTGTTTTAATGTAGCTTCACTCTCTCAGTGTTTTAATGTAGCTTCACTCTCTCAGTGTTTTAATGTAGCTTCACTCTCTCAGTGTTTTAATGTAGCTTCACTCTCTCAGTGTTTTAATGTAGCTTCACTCTCACAGTGTTTTAATGTAGCTTCACTCTCACAGTGGTTTAATGTAGCTTCACTCTCAGTGTTTTAATGTAGCTTCACTCTCACAGTGTTTTAATGTAGCTTCACTCTCACAGTGTTTTAATGTAGCTTCACTCTCACAGTGTTTTAATGTAGCTTCACTCTCACAGTGTTTTAATGTAGCTTCACTCTCACAGTGTTTTAATGTAGCTGTGTTTTAATGCTTCACTCTCACAGTGTTTTAATGTAGCTTCACTCTCACAGTGTTTTAATGTAGCTTCACTCTCACAGTGTTTTAATGTAGCTTCACTCTCACAGTGTTTTAATGTAGCTTCACTCTCAGTGTTTTAATGTGTTTTAATGTAGCTTCACTCTCTCAGTGTTTTAATGTAGCTTCACTCTCACAGTGTTTTAATGTAGCTTCACTCTCACAGTGTTTTAATGTAGCTTCACTCTCACAGTGTTTTAATGTAGCTTCACTCTCACAGTGTTTTAATGTAGCTTCACTCTCACAGTGTTTTAATGTAGCTTCACTCTCACAGTGTTTTAATGTAGCTTCACTCTCACAGTGTTTTAATGTAGCTTCACTCTCACAGTGTTTTAATGTAGCTTCACTCTCACAGTGTTTTAATGTAGCTTCACTCTCACAGTGTTTTAATGTAGCTTCACTCTCACAGTGTTTTAATGTATGTAGCTTCACTCTCACAGTGTTTTAATGTAGCTTCACTCTCTCTGTGTTTTAATGTAGCTCACAGTGTTTTAATGTAGCTTCACTCTCACAGTGTTTTAATGTAGCTGTAGCTTCACTCTCACAGTGTTTTAATGTAGCTTCACTCTCACAGTGTTTTAATGTAGCTTCACTCTCACAGTGTTTTAATGTAGCTTCACTCTCTCAGTGTTTTAATGTAGCTTCACTCTCTCAGTGTTTTAATGTAGCTTCACTCTCAGTGTTTTAATGTAGCTTCACTCTCTCAGTGTTTTAATGTAGCTTCACTCTCAGTGTTTTAATGTAGCTTCACTCTCTCAGTGTTTTAATGTAGCTTCACTCTCTCAGTGTTTTAATGTAGCTTCACTCTCTCAGTGTTTTAATGTAGCTTCACTCTCACAGTGTTTAAATGTAGCTTCACTCTCTCAGTGTTTTAATGTAGCTTCACTCTCTCAGTGTTTTAATGTAGCTTCACTCTCACAGTGTTTTAATGTAGCTTCACTCTCACAGTGTTTTAATGTAGCTTCACTCTCACAGTGTTTTAATGTAGCTTCACTCTCACAGTGTTTTAATGTAGCTTCACTCTCACAGTGTTTTAATGTAGCTTCACTCTCACAGTGTTTTAATGTAGCTTCACTCTCACAGTGTTTTAATGTAGCTTCACTCTCACAGTGTTTTAATGTAGCTTCACTCTCACAGTGTTTTAATGTAGCTTCACTCTCACAGTGTTTTAATGTAGCTTCACTCTCACAGTGTTTTAATGTAGCTTCACTCTCACAGTGTTTTAATGTAGCTTCACTCTCACAGTGTTTTAATGTAGCTTCACTCTCACAGTGTTTTAATGTAGCTTCACTCTCACAGTGTTTTAATGTAGCTTCACTCTCACAGTGTTTAAATGTAGCTTCACTCTCACAGTGTTTTAATGTAGCTTCACTCTCTCAGTGTTTTAATGTAGCTTCACTCTCACAGTGTTTTAATGTAGCTTCACTCTCACAGTGTTTTAATGTAGCTTCACTCTCACAGTGTTTTAATGTAGCTTCACTCTCTCAGTGTTTTAATGTAGCTTCACTCTCACAGTGTTTTAATGTAGCTTCACTCTCACAGTGTTTTAATGTAGCTTCACTCTCAGTGTTTTAATGTAGCTTCACTCTCACAGTGTTTTAATGTAGCTTCACTCTCACAGTGTTTTAATGTAGCTTCACTCTCACAGTGTTTTAATGTAGCTTCACTCTCTCAGTGTTTTAATGTAGCTTCACTCTCTCAGTGTTTTAATGTAGCTTCACTCTCAGTGTTTTAATGTAGCTTCACTCTCAGTGTTTTAATGTAGCTTCACTCTCTCAGTGTTTTAATGTAGCTTCGCTCTCTCAGTGTTTTAATGTAGCTTCACTCTCAGTGTTTTAATGTAGCTTCACTCTCTCAGTGTTTTAATGTAGCTTCACTCTCTCAGTGTTTTAATGTAGCTTCACTCTCAGCTTCAAACAGCTTCAAAAGCTTCAAAACAACTTGATGAATACACCTTTAAGAGTTTGTAAAAAAAAAATCCAGCGGGGATTGTAATTAAAAAAGCATTCTATTGAAGAACTAATTGAATCATCCTCCCCTTTGTCTTTCATGAATCAATGGCATTGTTTCATTGGAAACAGAGAGAGAGGCTGCTCTCATTTCTTTACCATCTCATTTGTTGAGGTGCACCTCTCATTGTTTGCAAGGGTTCAGTATTTCCTTTCATACTGGCATACGGGACTGTATTGGAGAATTATAATTGCATGTGTCCTAATTAACAGATACCAAAAGCACCTGCATCATTTGACAAATCAGCAAGCTGAATGTTTCCTGGGCTGAGCTGGAACTAGACTTGTCCTTCCTTGTTCTCTATGGTGTGTGTGTGAGCTCTGTGCACAGACACATACTGTTTCTATGGTTTACTCGTGTGGATGTGTGCTCTTCTATAGTGTGTGTGTGTCTGTGAGCTCTGTGCACAGACACATACTGTTTCTATGGGTTTACTCGTGTGGATGTGTGCTCTTCTATAGTGTGTGTGTGTGTGTGTGTGCGTCTGTGAGCAGACACATACTGTTTCTATGGTTTACTCGTGTGGATGTGTGCTCTTCTATAGTGTGTGTGTGAGCTCTGTGTACAGACACATACTGTTTCTATGGGTTTACTCATGTGGATGTGTTTCTATGAAAGCCTTGTTTTATAACAAAGTGTTGCCCCAGAATACCCCAAATGAGTTGTAGTCTCTTATGGTATACAATACAATTTAAGATTTACTGTATTTCATATTATATATATATATATATATATATATATATATATATATATATATATATATTCTTTGACCTAGTTTGTCATTAGCTCCTATGAATATCTGTCATCAATTGCATTACAAATCAATCTATGTAGATGCCAGGCTTGTTGTGCCCTGTTCCAGTATTGAAGTACACATCACAGACAGAACAAAAATGCCTGTTCCTTCAGTGCAGGGTTAGAAACCGAAACATAGTCAAAGAACCACCCAACATTAAATAACACATCTAAATCAATGCCAAGTGCTTCTGGCTGAATTACTATCCCTTCAGTTTAAAAAGAATTCTAATTGCTAAGCATATCTGAATTCTTTATTCTCTTGGTTACCTTTTCTTAGCTTCATGAATTCAATAAACCCGCACAACACACCATAGTCTTCTGAACCCTAGAAATGTGCAGTACATTAACATCCTATAATTATCACAGCTGCTGTGCAATCATCTAATTACAGTTATTATTTTGTGACACAGTTGAATAGGAATGACAAAAATGACAAAGCCCCTTTCACACCAAACATATCTCTGCTGGAGTGAGGGACAGGACTGAATGACAGGGAGGGTTGATGTGACATGCAGAGCTGTCAATGGACTCTCTCACGTCTCTGCTGGAGTGAGGGACAGGTCTGAATGACAGGGAGGGTTGAGGTGACATGCAGAGCTGTCAATGGACACTCTCATGGCAGCTGTGCCATTGTTCCTCTCTTCACTCGTACACTAAAGTACAGAGCAAGTACAAGAGAAACATATGCACATCCTTTAGCAGATAAACTGCTGTAAAGGTGATTTCCGTTTACTGGGAGACTGGATTGCAATGTGGTAACCTTGTGTATGAGCAGGTAACCCTGTAGCACAGTCCGTGTTAACCCTATACTTTCTCTCCAGACCGAGCGTCCAATCTGTGAAGCCATTTCTTAAAGATTCCAAACAACAGAAAGAAAAAGGAAAGGATCCATCAGAAGAGCAGGGAGGAGATCCAAAGAAGGAGAAGAGGAGAAGAGAGAGGAGGGAGCAGAAAGCATGCCAGGATTCTTCAGACAGCGAGGAGACAGCTGTCAGTAAACATGACCCAGGGAGTGCCTCAAGGGATGAAGCCTGCACAGGTAACACTGGGGTTCCATGTTGCAGCCCCTGATGGATACATGACTGTATTCATGAAACATTAGAGATAACTATATTGCAGAATGAATGTTAATGCTTTATGAATACAGCCATGTATCTATCAGGGGCTGCAACCTGTCTTGCATTCAGATACTTCAGAAAACCTTTCACAAGTTATCTTCATTGGCCTAATTACAGAGATTAATTATTTGTCACTAATTAATCACTTCCCTCTGCTGCTAGTGACTTAACTGGCAATTAAACAATTACCTTTCATTGTCTGAAAAATGTGTTGTTTCTTTTGCGGTTCGTAAAACATGTATAAGACATCCCTCTAGTTGGTTTACCTTTACCTGGGAATAACTGTGACCTACAGCGCTGTGGTCGTCGTGCTGGAGGTTCTGTTTGCTCATATTGCATTCCTGTTTATGGGAAGTCACACATGGTAATAAAGACACTTGACCCCCACCGTTCCTTTGTGACACGAAGGGCAAGGCAGCATTCCCTGGGTCAGCCTGCTTGCACACTTCTTTGGTCATCCTCTGCTGCATCTGTTTGATTTGACAGAGGAGAAATCCAACGGGGACTATGAAAGAGAGAGAGCCGGCACGCCTCCTCGCGCCTCCAGAGCAGTTTCATGTGTTCTGCAGTCTAAACTTCACTCCAGGACCAGCTCCCTGGAATCTGGCAGACTGTCCACCCCTCTGTCCTCAAGGCATTCTGAGGTGCTGACAGCTCCATCAGCACAACCAGCCTCTTCAGAGCAGAGTGACAACTCTGCACGGAGGATCAGGAAACTGGAGGACTGGGCTGAAGAGCTGGAGCAGGCCCTCACTGAGCACAGGGAACAACAAGAGGTGAGTCCCGCTGTGTGTGTGTCAATATTTGAGTCCCGCTTTGTGTGTGTCAATGTGTGAGTCCCGCTTTGTGTGTGTCAATGTGTGAGTCCCGCTGTGTGTGTGTGTGTCAATGTGTGAGTCCTGCTGTGCGTGTGTCAATGTGTCAGTTCCGCTGTGTGTGTGTGTCAATATGTGAGTCCTGCTTTGTGTGTGTCAATGTGTGAGTCCCGCTGTGTGTGTGTGTCAATGTGTCAGTTCCGCTGTGTGTGTGTGTCAATATGTGAGTCCCACTTTGTGTGTGTCAATGTGTGAGTCCCGCTGTGTGTGTGTCAATGTGTGAGTCCTGCTGTGTGTGTGTCAATGTGTCAGTTCCGCTGTGTGTGTGTGTCAATGTGTGAGTCCCGCTGTGTGTGTGTCAATGTGTCAGTTCCGCTGTGTGTGTGTCAATGTGTCAGTTCCGCTGTGTGTGTGTCAGTTTGTGTGTGTGTATCAGAATGTGTTAGTTCCGCTGTGTGTGTGTGTGTCAGTTCCACTATGTGTGTGTCGATGTGTCAGTTCTAATGTGTGTGTGTGTGTGTGTGTGTGTGTGTGTGTCAGTTCCACTGTGCTCATTGTAATGCTCTGTGCCCACAGTACACCAATACGCCATTGCAAGCAGCATTGTTGCAAGGGGTGCATAAACTGGATATACCAAAACAAACCCTTTCCCTCTGCAAACACTCCCAAGCTGTGGCAGGTTCTTGACACAGTTCATGTGATGATCATGTGTGCATTGGGCAACATGATCGTCACAGCAATGCAGGCCTGTAGGTATCATATTCAGAGAAAGACCAGGGATATTACATGGAACCTGTTCACTCTTCATTTACAAACATGTGCCTCTTACTTAAGATGACATGACAGTGGAATTGTCTTGATTTCTCAATAGCTCATTCAAAAGCATGTAAAAGATCTGGTGAGCTGGAAGATTCATGAAGACGCAGATATATTAGACAACCAGAAACAATTAGCCCAACAGCAGCAGGAGCTTCTAGAACGACTCACAAAGCAGAGACCTCTTACAAGCAGCAGCGCAAACAGGAGACATGATGAGAGAGGTAAGAAACACAGTCAAACAGCACCCTTTCAAATACACACAATCCAGCAAGCAAACACAGCTCTTACAAGAAACAACACCATTTCAAATACAAACAATCCAGCAAGCAAACACAGCTCTTACAAGAAACAGCACCATTTCAAATACAAACAATCCAGCAAGCAAACACAGCTCTTACAAGAAACAGCACCCTTTCAATTACACACACTCCAGCAAGCAACTGACACATTGCTAGGCAATAGTTGTTTGTTGTTGTTTGTCTGACACTGAAAAAGACACTTGTCCAGACTTGTTTCAGTAATGCTAAGAGAACTAAAAAGCCATTAGAATTTAATTGGAATGCATATGAATTGAGTCATACCACTTTAGCTTTTCCAGTTATTTTAAATGAGTTGTACAGATAACTTAAATACATTTTTGAAAAAAGAAATAACAACTCTTCCAATGGAATATTTATGAATTAGAAGCCAATTCATCTGATTTTTATAACCCATTACAAAAAACCGTCACAAAAATCCCTTTGTTTTGCTGTTAATTTCAGTCAAATTAAAATAAAATGTGGATACAAAAAGATTGACAGCAAAGCCACGAGAGACTAGTAAGAATGCTGTCCAGGTTTAAACAAAGGTTGCTTCTGAGTGTATTCATGACCGCTGCAGCTAACACGTGGGACAATTGTGTTTCAGTTTCTGATCTCTACTTTATGTATTTCTGTCACTTTCTACTGCATGATGCATCTGCTAATATGAAATGTGCTACTCGAGGAAGCTTGCATTTGCCACACTTGAGTAAACCTGGAGTTCGGAAAAAACGATTTTGCATTTTTCTGGCCCCTGGCCCGGAGCTTTAGTACAGGCTAACATATCACAGGCATTGCTGGTTGAACAGTGTAAAATGTATTTTGCAATCGCTGTTTTAAAAAGTGGAATATTAAAATTGGAACAAGTAAATGCTTTCCTTATGAAGCTCACATTTTGTGTATCAGTTTGTCAAGGTTCCTCAGCCAATTTATATGCAAGTGTGACTAAATGCTGTATTAACCCTGAATGCATGCCAGTTTGATTCACCATGTAACACAATTTTTGGGTAGTAAGTGTTATTTCCTAATTGTTTATGCCTCAAAAGTATAGAAAATGGCTATTATTCCCCACAAACTTTGCTTTTGTGACCAGGACAGTGACATTTTGAAATATTGAAAAAAGAAAACAGTCTTTTTGTTCACATAAAGTCAGAAAAAAACAACATATGAATCCAAATTAACATGTATTTATACTAAAGTAATACAAAAATGACTACAAAAGATTTAGAAGTGAGTAGTTTTTTGGGATTTATGATTGTACTGTGAATCACTTTCATGAATCAGCCCCCAAATGTAGTCTCCCATCATGTTCTCGTTATACTGTCCTTGGTAGTGGCGTTCAAAGTCCAGTATATCCTGGTGGAAGCGCTCGCCTTGCTCCTCCGAGTACACGCCCATGTTCTCCTTGACTTTATCAAGATGAGCATCAAGGATATGGACTTTGAGGGACATCCTACAGCCCATTGTGCCGTAGTTCTTCACCAGAGTCTCAACCAGCTCCACATAGTTTTCGGCCTTGTGATTGCCCAGGAAGCCCCGAACCACTGCCACAAAGCTGTTCCAAGCCGCTTTCTCCTTACTAGTGAGCTTCTTGGGAAATTCATTGCATTCCAGGATCTTCTTTATCTGTGGTCCGACGAAGACACCGGCTTTGACCTTTGCCTCAGACAGCTTAGGGAAGAAGTCTTGAAGGTACTTGAAGGCTGACAACTCCTTATCTAGAGCTCTGACTAATTGTTTCATAAGGCCCAATTTGATGTGCAGTGGTGGCATCAGCACCTTCCAGGGGTCCACCAGTGGCTCCCACTTGACGTTGTTCCTCCCCACAGAGAACTCGGTCCGCTGTGGCCAGTCCCGCCTGTGGTAGTGCACCTTGGTGTCCCTGCTGTCCCAAAGGCAAAGATAGCAGGGAAACTTGGTAAAACTGCCTTGGAGACCCATCAGGAATGCCACCATTGCAGCCTCTTGATGCCATCTCAGAAAAATGCAGATATGTATCCACTTAGGCAGCTGGAACTAAACTGAACTGGTTGGCTTAAGGCCCCTGTATTTATACTACTATTTATATTACTGGAAAGTTCTAGAAAGTTCTAGAAGTTACTCCAAGTTTACTCAGCACTGAATCTATCTGGAATGTTCTGGAAAATAGGTAAATTTTAAAATATCACTGTCCTGGTCACAAAAGCAAAGTTTGTGGGGATTAATAGCCATTTTCTATACTTTTGAGGCATAAGCAATTAGGAAATAACACTTACTACCCAGGAACAAAAAAAAAAAAAAAAATTGTTACACAGTGTTATGTTATGACATTTAATACAGAAAAGTGTAAGGTACTGTCTGGAACCGACTCCCCAGTAATGTTGTTGAAACGGACACCCTGGGATCCTTCAAGAGGTAGCTTGATGTGATTCTGGCATCAATAAGCTACTAACAATATATATATATATATATATATATATATATATATATATATATATATATATATATATATATATATATATATATATATATATATGCATATATATGCTAGATAAAAGAAAAGTCTTGAACAGGAATACATCATGCAGACTGACATTTTATGAAGCCACTACTATTGTAGGCTTTTGACAAGGCTGTAATTCAGAGTGTCCTGCTGTCAAGGAAGAACAATTAGTTCCCCATTGAGAGTGATGGAGAGGGGAATGAATAGTTGCAGGGATGAAGGAAAGCAAGCTTGATTGAGCTCTTCTCTAGTGCTTAAAGACAATTGCTGGCTTGTCTGTTTTCTCATTGTGCTCAGAGCAACAGTGTGGCATGCATTTTTAAGATTAACTTACACAACAGCTAATTATTTTAAATGCTGCTGTATTCAAAATTAAAAGTTTGAATTAATTTAATAACCCAAAATACATTGTAATGCTTTTAGGGCAAAGGAGGCCTATTCCATTACACTAAAAACAAAGCATCACCAAATGACAGTTTCACTGTGCAGTTAACAGAACTACCTATACCATCTAACCAGTCCGTCTCACAGAGGACAGACGCTGTTTGTTTTTGAGGACACAATTAAAATGAAAGAAAAGAAAGGTGACAGAAGCTTCTTTGTTGATTTGGCTTTCATGAAATGTTTTATTTGATAATATAGATTTTTTTTCAGGCGTGCAAAGGCTTGAGAGGAACATGATTTCCAGTATCTCATCCCCATGCCAGGTTTCTCTTACAAGTCCTGCAGTGTTTAATTTAGAAGAGTAAAAGATAAATTACTGACACTTGGGACATCACTGTTAAATAATTTGCTCTAGCCTTTAGATGGTTGTCTACAGGGGATCCTAATTGATCCCAGTGCATCCGTACTGTAGGGCTGGAAACACGTTGATATGCAGAGGAGGAGATTCCTACTTTCTGTATCACTTTCAATCAGACCAATTGACACCACATTACTGACAGTCATCTGCAGCAAAGACATCTTTGACAAGATCTTGAACAGGCTATTCCATTCAGTCTCCTGTCTCTACAGAATATTCAATTCAATCTCCTGTCTCTACAGGATATTCCATTCAGTCTCCTATCTGGAGGATATTCCATTCAGTCTCCTGTCTACAGGATATTCCATTCAGTCTCCTGTCTCTACAGGATATTCCATTCAGTCTCCTGTCTCTACAGAATATTCCATTCAGTCTTGTATCTGCAGGATATTCCATTCAGTCTCCTGTCTGCAGGATATTCCATTCAGTCTCCTGTCTCTACAGGATATTCCATTCAGTCTCCTGTCTCTACAGAATATTCCATTCAGTCTCGTCTCTACAGGATATTCCATTCAGTCTCCTGTCTCTACAGGATATTCCATTCAGTCTCCTGTCTCTACAGGATATTCCATTCAGTCTCCTGTCTGCAGGATATTCCATTCAGTCTCCTGTCTCTACAGGATATTCCATTCAGTCTCTTGTCTGCAGGATATTCCATTCAGTCTCCTGTCTCTACAGGATATTCCATTCAGTCTCCTGTCTCTACAGGATATTCCATTCAGTCTCCTGTCTCTACAGGATATTCCATTCAGTCTCATGTCTGCAGGATATTCCATTCAGTCTCCTGTCTCTACAGGATATTCCATTCAGTCTCCTGTCTCTACAGGATATTCCATTCAGTCTCCTGTCTGCAGGATATTCCATTCAGTCTCCTGTCTGCAGGATATTCCATTCAGTCTCCTGTCTCTACAGGATATTCCATTCAGTCTCCTGTCTCTACAAGATATTCCATTCAGTCTCTTGTCTGCAGGATATTCCATTCAGTCTCCTGTCTCTAACCCATGGTACACAAAGGAAAGCTCATTTTGTACAAAACAAAACGTTTTGCCGATCTGAGAAATCTTCTCTCAAAGCTTGTTGAATCTGATTGGTCATTGAGTCTGGCATTGCGCTTGCTGTTCTGAGAAATCTTCTCTCAAAGCTTGTTGAATCTGATTGGTGATTGAGTCTGACATTGCGCTTGCTGTTCTGAGAAATCTTCTCTCAAAGCTTGTTGAATCTGATTGGTGATTGAGTCTGGCATTGCGCTTGCTGTTCTGAGAAATCTTCTCTCAAAGCTTGTTGAATCTGATTGGTCATTGAGTCTGGCATTGCGCTTGCTGTTCTGAGAAATCTTCTCTCAAAGCTTGTTGAATCTGATTGGTGACTGAGTCTGGCATTGCGCTTGCTGTTCTGAGAAATCTTCTCTCAAAGCTTGTTGAATCTGATTGGTGATTGAGTCTGGCATTGCGCTTGCTGTTCCGAGAAATCTTCTCTCAAAGCTTGTTGAATCTGATTGGTGATTGAGTCTGACATTGCGCTTGCTGTTCTGAGAAATCTTCTCTCAAAGCTTGTTGAATCTGATTGGTCATTGAGTCTGGCATTATGCTTGCTGTTCCGAGAAATCTTCTCTCAAAGCTTGTTGAATCTGATTGGTGATTGAGTCTGACATTGCGCTTGCTGTTCTGAGAAATCTTCTCTCAAAGCTTGTTGAATCTGATTGGTCATTGAGTCTGGCATTGCGCTTGCTGTTCTGAGAAATCTTCTCTCAAAGCTTGTTGAATCTGATTGGTGATTGAGTCTGGCATTGCGCTTGCTGTTCTGAGAAATCTTCTCTCAAAGCTTGTTGAATCTGATTGGTGATTGAGTCTGACATTGCGCTTGCTGTTCTGAGAAATCTTCTCTCAAAGCTTGTTGAATCTGATTGGTGATTGAGTCTGACATTGCGCTTGCTGTTCTGAGAAATCTTCTCTCAAAGCTTGTTGAATCTGATTGGTGATTGAGTCTGACATTGCGCTTGCTGTTCTGAGAAATCTTCTCTCAAAGGCAGATGGGGTGCCACTTTCATTTAGCTTCCAAATGGCATCAAAAGATTAGCATAAATCTCATTGCAGCTGCTAATCCCAAGAAAAGTGAGGCAAACACTTCCAAGAGCTCTGTGAATAAGCAGTGATGAGGAAAACAAGAGGCAAGATTGAAGCTGTGATCTTCTGTATGTACAAACAGCACTGCTAGCTACAGCTGGAGCTTTTTAGCGCAACTCTTAAAAGCATATAAAAAAAAAAAACCTTAGTCAAACCTTTTGTTAGCATTTATTTAGCTGAAATATAGTCTTACTTTGCCTGGGAAAATGTATGTAGTTCTCTGCTGAGCAGATGTGATTGCTTAATTCCTGTAACGACAGGGTGAGGCACACATGGCTGGATAAACACTGAATCCACTTCTTTATAGCTTTTAAACAGCAGTGTGCCTGCCCTATGATAAATCAGCTGTGAATTCTGTGTAAAAGCCTAAATCCAGTGTTCATGATGTGTGTGTGGTCAGCACCCTGAGCATTGTGCTTCCAGTGGGGAACACACTGTGACAGGCCCCTGCACTTCTGCAAAGATGCTGCCCTAATGACCACAGCAACATAAAGGAGCACATCCATTCAGGGTTACAATCACAGCAACGTAAAGGAGCACATCCATTCGGGGTTACAATCACAGCAACGTAAAGGAGCACATCCATTCGGGGTTACAATCACAGCAACGTAAAGGAGCACATCCATTCGGGGTTACAATCACAGCAACGTAAAGGAGCACATCCATTCGGGGTTACAATCACAGCAACGTAAAGGAGCACATCCATTCGGGGTTACAATCACAGCAACGTAAAGGAGCACATCCATTCGGGGTTACAATCACAGCAACGTAAAGGAGCACATCCATTCGGGGTTACAATCACAGCAACGTAAAGGAGCACATCCATTCGGGTTACAATCACAGCAACGTAAAGGAGCACATCCATTCGGGGTTACAATCACAGCAACGTAAAGGAGCACATCCATTCAGGGTTACAATCACAGCAACGTAAAGGAGCACATCCATTCAGGGTTACAATCACAGCAACGTAAAGGAGCACATCCATTCAGGGTTACAATCACAGCAACGTAAAGGAGCACATCCATTCGGGGTTACAATCACTGCAACGTAAAGGAGCACATCCATTCGGGGTTACAATCACTATCACAGTTCTTTGGTTTGGTAACTTGAAAGTGTTTTTGTACTTTCTGGGGAATAAAACATGCTAGTGTGCACATATGAAATAATTCACATATTAAACAGAGTTAAATGAACTGGGCCCAGAGTGATGTTTCAATCTGTTAGATAATTCAAGGGCTAGCTATAAAAGTGACTTACTGTATTCTTCATTTTTGAAAAATGTCAAGTAAATTCTAGTTTGAGGCAGCTTTGCTGTGTTAAACCCCCACGTCTACCCTGGTGTGCCGTGCAGTGGCCTGAAACTCAGTCTCCTGAAACCAAATTCGAAGCCACATTCGTGTTCCCTCAGCTTTAGACCTGTGTGAGTCTACTTTCTTAAGGATAGCTGTAAGGACTACAGCACAATAATGAAAGTTTAATCCCAGGGCAAGCCCTGATTTAAAAGAATGGATGTTTTTTTTTTTTATTATTGATTTATGCATTTCTGTTTTTAATATGCACTTGTATCACAGGTCTGTTTGTGTACTTTGTTTTGGGACCAAGTATTACATTCAGGTACTTTGAAGCAAGACAAGTTGTATTCACACAAATCACTAAGGAAAAGAACTAAAATACAATACAATTTTAACTATGTGGCTTATCCAAAAGTTATTTGAAATTAATTTTACAATAATGTATTCTTATGACCTAATATTTTCAACAGCAGAAAGAACACTGCTTTAGTTTCATCATAGTGAGGAGAATCAAATACAGTAAAGGGTTAAATGAACAGCATTGCTTTTGAAGCACATGCTTGCTTCTTCTAGTCCGTGCTTTTATTTATAGCTGATAAGCAGAGCTGCCCACTGGGGTGTATTCACCACTGGGTATCATGCACTTTAAGGCTCTATAGTCAGTACATGCTTTTCGCCCTGATCCAAGAAAAGGAATTAGGAGGCTCAGTTGAGAGATGAGTTTTAATCCGTGATTAGCTACGCTGGCTGCTGATTGGTCAGCGGATTACCAGGTCTCTCTGGGCTGGGCTGGTGCTGACAGTGATTACCTTCACAATATGAGAGCAGGAAAGGCATTGTATAATGAGCTGTCAGACCTTATACTACTCTTTGTTATTCACAGAAGAGATGCTGCTGCTTACTCACAAACACAATGCATAACGACTGTGACATCACAACACCTCCTGCTGCTTACTCACAAACACAATGCATAACGACTGTGACATCACAACACACAACACCTCCTGCTGCTTACTCACAAACACAATGCATAACGACTGTGACATCACAACACCTCCTGCTGCTTACTCACAAACACAATGCATAACGACTGTGACATCACAACACCTCCTGCTGCTTACTCACAAACACAATGCATAACGACTGTGACATCACAACACCTCCTGCTGCTTACTCACAAACACAATGCATAACGACTGTGACATCACAACACCGCCTGCTGCTTACTCACAAACACAATGCATAACGACTGTGACATCACAACACCTCCTGCTGCTTACTCACAAACACAATGCATGACTGTGACATCACAACACCTCCTGCTGCTTACTCACAAACACAATCACAAACACAATGCATAACGACTGTGACATCACAACACCTGCTTACTCACAAACACAATGCATAACGACTCCTGCTGCTTACTCACAAACACAATGCATAACGACTGTGACATCACAACACCGCCTGCTGCTTACTCACAAACACAATGCATAACGACTGTGACATCACAACACCCTGCCTGCTGCTTACTCACAAACACAATGCATAACGACTGTGACATCACAACACCGCCTGCTGCTTACTCACAAACACAATGCATAACGACTGTGACATCACAACACCGCCTGCTGCTTACTCACAAACACAATGCATAACGACTGTGACATCACAACACCGCCTGCTGCTTACTCACAAACACAATGCATAACGACTGTGACATCACAACACCTCCTGCTGCTTACTCACAAACACAATGCATAACGACTGTGACATCACAACACCGCCTGCTGCTTACTCACAAACACAATGCATAACGACTGTGACATCACAACACCGCCTGCTGCTTACTCACAAACACAATGCATAACGACTGTGACATCACAACACCGCCTGCTGCTTACTCACAAACACAATGCATAACGACTGGTGATGTCACAGCAACTTGTACATCAGTAGACGTACCACTCTTAGTTCTGTTTCTCCAATATTAGCTTATTTGACTTTCTAATACCATTTGAATTGACTGTTAACAAGACTTATACTTAAAACTGCATGGTATGATGGTGTTTTTTAAATCACTTTCATTAGCAAGGTATCAAAGCAGATGTAAAATAAAGCATTTGGTTAAGGTGTCTGCAGTAAGACACCTGGAATGTATTCATTCTAGTATTCCCCTTACTGTCCCAGATCTCAGATCATGAAATATTTACAGAACGTAATCTTTAAAACAAGGGTCTTCTATATAGAAGTACAAATCTCAGACCGTGAAATATTTACAGAACTTCATCTTTAAAACAAGCATCTTCTATATAGAAATACAAATCTCAGATCATGAAATATTTACAGAACTTCATCTTTGCAACAAGCATCTTCTATATAGAAATACAAATCTCAGATCATGAAATATTTACAGAACTTTGTCTTTAAAACAAGCATCTTCTATATAGAAATCCAAATCTCAGACCGTGAAATATTTACAGAACTTCATCTTTAAAACAAGTATCTTCTATATAAATAAATGCTGCCTTTACACAGTTTCACCTGGCAGCCTTGTCAGGGATCAAGGAAATTATGCTGAGTTAACTGTGATTGTGAGTGTGAGTGTGTGTGTATAAAACAGCATGACCTCACTGAAATGCATTAGGAGGAAACAGAAGACCTTGAGGATTAGAAACCCACACGTCTGTTATTCAGGCAGTGAAATGCATCACTGACCATGCATCTTGCATGAGCGCCTGCAAGGGATCTCACTATCGGACTGGAAACTGGATTCTCTGAGAATGCTTTGATGAGCTCCTAGTAGGCTGGCATATACAATCCTTATGATTTCATTAAGATCAGCTCAGGACTGATCCTTCTGTCATCATATATCTGCTTGGCTTGTTCACCAGTTACACAAGACGGACTCTGTGGCAGGCGTGACAGTGGAATTGCACAGAGGACAAGAACAACACAAAGATTATGAGCTCGAGTATCCTATCCAGAAATAGGAGCAGAAAGCTCATTTAGAATGGGACGTTGATATGCGTTACAAAAGAACGTACCCAAACTAGGCAGGTGTTGCTGAAATATTTAGCATAACAGCGTTACGTGTTTTGAGTTACAGATGAAAACAGAAGTGCCTGCACACTCCCGACAGATTGAAGTTCACATCCAGCAGATGCAGGTATCGGCATAAACAAGTGAAACAGCTTAAAGATTGAAAATGAGAAGCAGCCCGTCTGCTTTACATGGACTAGATCGCTTAAAAACACATGAACGCAATACCACCCTCCACTAGGCTGGGGGACTGCGATATTCACTCACTATGATACTACCCTCCACTAGGCTGGGGGGACTGTGATATTCACTCACTATGATACTACCCTCCATTAGGCTGGGGGACTGTGATATACACTGAACACATCCAGCTTTCCCAAACCTCTTATCACTGACTCTTTAAAGAAAAGCCAGTTGCCTGTGTGCTCAGGCTGTGGTACACCATGCTAAAAGAATAGCAACGTTTCTATGAATGGAGATTACCTGTGATTAAAACAGAAGAGAAACCACATAATCCAGAATATATAACATACTAATAAAGCACATTTACCAGCACTGCTATTTTATTATTATGCATTGATTAGGTTACGAGTTGTTTTTCAGAAACAGTTCAAAAGAGTTTTCTGTGAAGCTTCAGAAGATTTCGCAATGACTTTATCAAATCTTGACATGTTACCATGGAAACACGGTTTAAGTCAGGTCATGGAATTCCTATTTTATTAGAAACTCAGCAATGCATTATTTATATAACTTCAATTGCTTCTTGTACACTGTATGGAGCAGGTCAGTGCTGTGCAGCCAGATGGATCTGACTTGTGGAGTATGTATTTTTACCAGGGTCTCCACAGTACCCACCTGTGGATTCTTCTGTGTGATTTATTGGTTTGTTTTTTATGGCAAGGTGCGGGTACCTTTGAGGATATTCCCGAGTATGTAAAGATTGCCAGACGCAGCCTCCCTAATCTGACTCCAGGAGAGAAGCCGCTTGCCCGCTGGTCACTAGATGGATGGTATTCCCCAGGTAGGTTTTACAGAAGGTGCCACTTGTATTGAGGGAACTGAAGCAGCAAGGGTCTATTCAATGGCTCTGAATGTTTTAACAGATCTGTTGTTTAAATCACTAAAAGGAGACTTTGAGAACATCTCTTGTATCTGAGTCTCTTACACGAAGTGCATGTAAGTACAGTCCAAACTCAGAAACACTTTACATGGTGTCTCTAATTACTGTGTAATTACGTAGTAGTTATTTAGTAAATACATGTGTACTAGCACATAATTAAGTGTTATTATGTTATTATGCATAGTTACAATGTATCTTAACACTGTGTGTGATTCACTTTTAGATGATTCACTGTGGATATTTCAATGGGTTAAGTACACAATTGTATCAGAAAAAGGTTAGGGTTAGATCAGATTCACTGTAGATATTTCAATGGGTTAGGGTTAGATCAGATTCACTATGGATATTTCCATGGGTTAATCAGATTCACTGTAGATATTTCAATGGGTTAGGGTTAGATCAGATTCACTGTGGATATTTCAATGGGTTAATCAGATTCACTGTGGATATTTCAATGGGTTAGGGTTAGATCAGATTCACTGTGGATATTTCAATGGGTTAGGGTTAGATCAGATTCACTGTGGATATTTCAATGGGTTAATCAGATTCACTGTGGATATTTCAATGGGTTAGGGTTATATCAGATTCACTGTGGATATTTCAATGGGTTAGGGTTAGATCAGATTCACTGTGCATATTTCAATGGGTTAATCAGATTCACTGTGGATATTTCAATGGGTTAGGGTTAGATCAGATTCACTGTGCATATTTCAATGGGTTAATCAGATTCACTGTGGATATTTCAATGGGTTAGGGTTAGATCAGATTCACTATGGATATTTCAATGGGTTAATCAGATTCACTGTGGATATTTCAGTGGGTTAGGGTTAGATCAGATTCACTGTGGATATTTCAATGGGTTAATCAGATTCACTGTGGATATTTCAATGGGTTAGGGTTATATCAGATTCACTGTGGATATTTCAATGGGTTAGGGTTAGATCAGATTCACTATAGATATTTCAATGGGTTAATCAGATTCACTGTGGATATTTCAATGGGTTAGGGTTAGATCAGATTCACTGTGGATATTTCAGTGAGTTCAGTGAGATTCTTTTCTTTTAGGTTCTGTTATTCACTCCTGTGGTGATCAGAGTTACTTTGTGCAAAACAATGAGGGAGAGCTTGAGAGAATATGGAGAGAGGATCTTATCACAGACACTGAAGATGCTGAAAGCATAATACAGGTAAACCTGTGGAGCGGCATAGTGAAAATACTGTATATCAGCTGTGTGCTATCAAAACAGATACATTACAGATAGCAACGTCATCAACAAACAATGTTTGATATTACCATGAGGAGACTAAGAGACACAAAAACAGCTGGGGACCCCAATTATAGAGAACAGTGGAACAGTGCTCTTCAATACTATATATCAATATTGTAGGTGACAGTGCTCTTCAGTACTATATATCAATATTGCAGGTGACAGTTCAATACTAGATATCAATATTGTAGGTGACAGTGCTCTTCAATACTATATATCAATATTGTAAGTAACAATGGTCTCCAGTACTATATATCAATACTGTAGGTGACAGTGATGTTCAGTACTATATATCAATATTGCAGGTGACAGTGCTTTCCAGTACTATATATCAATATTGCAGGTGACAGTGCTTTCCAGTACTATATATCAATATTATAGGTGACAGTGCTCTTCAGTACTATATATCAATATTGTAGGTGACAGTGCTCTTCAGTACTATATATCAATATTGTAAGTGATAGTGCTTTCCAGTACTGTATATCAATGCATCCCCAAGAGAAGAGCTTGTGTGTTGTTGTGCTCTGTTCTGATTATAGTACCACCGACCCAGGTCATGCTTGCCAGCTATAATCAGATACAGCCTGGTCTTGCTTATTTTCACATGCTTTGTATTTTCACAGCTGGGGGACCCTGTCATTGGCCTGCACCAACTGTATCCACACAGCTATTGCCCTGGAGCTGTCCTTCGAGTCATGCCGGACTTGAAGCTAGAGGTGCACAATCACTGTGTTTAGTATGTCTTGTGTAACAGTAAAATTAACATTCATTCTCCTGCTACTACCTACACCACAGTGGGATCACAGAGAACATCCAACAAAAAACAAGACAAAAAACACCTACAGTATAGTTATAAACCTAATGTTTTCAATATAGACCCATCTTTAACATCTAAAGAAAAAAACATCAGGGTACGGCACGTTTAGTGCCGTCCAATTCTTTTTATTTGGTTAATAAACAAATAAAGTAACATTTACAATTGAACACAAAAACCATTCTCAACACATAGTGAAACATTTAATACAATTAGACAACTGAAATAAATATACCTGAGTGTTCCAAAAGTGCTTGCAAATGCAGGAAAGATTCTGGGGTTTGTAAAGATGAACATTCTCTCTTGTATTAGCGCAGTTTGTAAAACACTACATTGCAATACAGGAAAGGTTCTGGGATTTGTAAAGATGAACATTCTCTCTTGTATTAACGCAGTTTGTAAAACACTACATTGCAATGCAGGAAAGGTTCTGGGGTTTGTAAAGATCAACACTCTCTCTTGTATTAGCACAGTTTATAAAACACTACATTGCAATGGAAACATTCTGGGGTTTGTAAAGATCAACACTCTGTTGTATTAGTGCAGTTTGTAAAACACTACATTGCAATGCAGGAAAGGTTCTGGGGTTTGTAAAGATCAACACTCTCTTTTGTATTAGCGCAGTTTATAAAACACTACATTACATTGAGTTCTGAAATGCTTGAAGCACGCCTCAGTGCTCTTGCTGTGCAGGCACACGAGGCATTCTTTTCAAGCTTGTATGTAGAAGCCATAGATGTTCTGTAAAGCAAAACATGACGGTATTTCCAGTCATGACAAGAATGTTATTTGGAGTTTGGGACCCAGAGTACTGAGAATATGAAGATATGGACCTGGTATTGGAGTAGAATCAGCACTGAGGATATTGAAATATGGACTGGGTCTTGGAGTAGAATCAGCACTGAGGATACTGAGATATGGACTGGGTCTTGGAGTAGAATCAGCACTGAGGATATTGAGATATGGACTGGGTCTTGGAGTAGAATCAGCACTGAGGATACTGAGATGGAGTAGAATTGAATGTGTTTTGTTTTCTTCACGTAGGTGAGATATTACGATGGGACTGAAGCTCTGGTGCCCAGGGACCAGGCCTATTTGATTTCCACCCAGAAGTTTGAACGAGACGTTGCCTATCTGCTAGAATGTGAAGCACGATGGGTGGGACAGCCAGTTGTAGCAAGAGATAACAGAAGTGGAACGTATCACCTGGGTAGAGACGTACTTTACACTGTACAGCAAAATATTGCAAATGCATGCATGCTATTAAAATTCTCTCTCTCTCTCTCTCTCTCTCTCTCTCTCTCTCTCTCTCTCTCTCTCTATATATATATATATATATATATATATATATATATATATATATATATATAGACACACACACACATAGTGTTAGAAATTATGGTCTGTGATTAGTTAAAACCTCATCATAGGAGGAAAAATAGCTTGAACTTTTGCTCTAATATCTTTACACCACCGGGCAATAGTCTCCATCTGTCAGTGATTGGTTCACATCACTGTCAGTCCCACCCCTTTTCAAAGGAAACGCCATCTACTTATGCTGCATCAGCTATATTTAAACAAAATACTGTAAAGCCATAAATATTTCTGACCAAAATATTTAGCGAATCACACCCATAAAACCTATTTTGCTCCAGAAACATGAGCACTTTCATTACAGCTGAGACTCCCCCCTCATTCAGTCCTGCCCTCACTCAACACACATGAGCACTTTCATTACAGCTGACTCCCCCTCATTCAGTCCTGCCCTCACTCAACACACATGAGCACTTTCATTACAGCTGACTCCCCCTCATTCAGTCCTGCCCTCACTCAACACACATGAGCACTTTCATTACAGCTGACTCCCCCTCATTCAGTCCTGCCCTCACTCAACACACATGAGCACTTTCATTACAGCTGAGACTCCCCCTCACTCAGTCCTGCCCTCACTCAACACACATGAGCACTTTCATTACAGCTGAGACTCCCCCTCACTCAGTCCTGCCCTCACTCAACACACATGAGCACTTTCATTACAGCTGAGACTCCCCCTCACTCAGTCCTGCCCTCACTCAACACACATGAGCACTTTCATTACAGCTGAGACTCCCCCTCACTCAGTCCTGCCCTCACTCAACACACATGAGCACTTTCATTACAGCTGAGACTCCCCCTCACTCAGTCCTGCCCTCACTCAACACACATGAGCACTTTCATTACAGCTGACTCCCCCTCATTCAGTCCTGCCGTCACTCAACACACGAGCACTTTCATTACAGCTGAGGCTCCCCCCTCACTCAGTCCTGCCCTCACTCAACACACATGAGCACTTTCATTACAGCTGAGACTCCCTCTCGCTCAGTCCTGCCCTCACTCAACACACATGGGCACTTTCTTTAGAGCTGAGATGGAATAAGACTGCTGTGCTAAGTAGCCCCGGCATTTAATTTGTTGTCTTTGTTTAAATCTCAGGGGAGGTCCTTGAGCGAGTTGGTGATGGAAAGCACTATGTGATCCTGTGGGCGGATGGCTCCACCGCAGTGCAGAGTGCTGCTTTTATCTTTGGAAAGTTTACTCGCTCTCGTACCTTGACGCTGGGAGACCGTGTTCTAACACTAGCAGAGCCCGCCTCCCTCACTTACCTGCCTGGGGTTATCCGTGGGTTCAATGGGACCAAGCTGGTTGTTTCCTTCTGCAGTGGAAAAAGGTATGACGCTAGCATTTGGATTTGGATTCATATGTAACATGCAGTCTGTTCCTGTCTCGCAGTCGGGTTTAAAAGGCATGTCATATGCAGACAGGCTAAAAGAATTGAATCTATTCAGTCTTGACTACACAGATGACCTAATTCAAGCATTCAAAATTCTAAAAAGTATTGACAATGTCGACCCAAGGGACTTTTCCGACCTGAAAAAAGAAACAAGGACCAGGGGTCACAAATGGAGATTAGACAAAGGGGCATTCAGAACAGAAAATAGGAGGCACTTTTTTACACAGAGAATCGTGAGGGTCTGGAATCAACTCCCCAGTAATTTTGTTGAAGCTGACACCCTGGGATCCTTCAATAAGCTGCTTGATGAGATTCTGGGATCAATAAGCTACTAACAACCAAACGAGCAAGATGGGCCGAATGGACTCCTCTCGTTTGTAAACTTTTTTATGTTCTTATGTTCTTATGATATCGCCAAAGCCAACATGTCAATTGAGAGAGAGGCTTCCTTGTAAACCCTAAAGGTTTTCTTACTAAGAATGTAAATACTCTACATAGACATTTTTCCCAAAGTCACTGTTAGAAAATAAGAACCTTGAGTTTGTAACGTTTGCAGTGTTCAAAGGTCCAGGTATTTACTCTCAGGCATCCAAAACACAACTGCAGCTCTGGTCAAACGGTTTGCATCACCTACAATGAGAATTGAGACATCATCAAACAAAACCACTACATGAACATAATGTAGAGCTTATATTTAACATCATGCAATCAAAGAAATGCAAAATGATATCATAAAACTCTTCCGGAAGCCATTATCGTAGTACAGTATTTCATGTTAGATTTAGAAATGTCACTTTTTTTTTTTAATTGGTCAGTTTTTTGTTAAGTATATGGAAAACCACAAAGCGGTATGTAATACATGCAGGTTTCACTGGGCTTCATGAAGCAGCATGAGTTCATTGTATAGGGGGATGCAAATCTTTTGTCTAGAGCTGTAATGAACAGTGGTTGATGAGCTAGTGATATTCACTGCTGCTTTGTGTCTTTCCAGCGGCTGGCATGTGGAACCCCAGCACTGCTTCTGGCTCTCAGGGGAGCAGTTCAATGAGGCAGTGCACATGTATAACAGGAAGCAAGCTGAGCATGAAGAAGAAGAGGGCAGTGAGACTGATGAAGCTGAAGGGTCAGGGTCTGGTGACTCTAGAGTGTCCAGCAGTGCTTCAAGTCATTAATCACATATTATGCTTCCAACTTGCTTAACAAACAGCATCGCTGAAAGACAGAGGTGCTGCTTTGCATCTCTTCCAGTGCCGGATCTGCTTCCAATCCAGGTCATTGTTTATTTTCACCATCAGAGATTGGAAGAGCCACCAGTGGGTATGACAGCGAGAGATGTTGTGAACGAAAAACACCTGTTGCTTTTACAAAACCAGAATTAAACTAGTGTATCGTTTCATGAAAAGACTCTTAAGAACTGAGTAAAGAGCTTTGAGGAAAGGCCCTACCTGAATATAGTGCTTTATATTCAGGGCTTGTCCTTTCCCCGAGTGGTTTAAACATGCATTAGTCATGAAATCTTTCTCATGCATATTCAGGCAGTGTGCTTTGTGTGTAAATAGGGCGATGGAACTGGGTCTACAATAACGCTTAGCATTTAGCGTCTCATCAATAATCATTATAGATGGTAATCTAAAAAATAAAAAAAAAGATTTTAATTTCATTTGAAAAGTGTGAATACAGACTGTGTTTGACAGACACTTCAGGGTAATCAATGAGCAGTATGTATGAAACACAGGCATTGCAATTGAAATTTACTTTTTTTTCCAGGGGTCTACTTAGCTGGTAAGTTCAAAGTCTACTTTTTTTACAAACAGATAAAGAGACATTGTGTGTAATTGAACCTCTACATAATCACTGGGGCGGACGGCTGCAGTGGTTTGAATTCTGTGAAATTTGAATTCCTCAATTATATGTTTTACATGCTTTGATCTGATGATTTAAAGTACTGAAGGGAAATAAAAAAAAAATGGATTAGTCAATTTCTGCCAATTTCCAATTAAAGAGATTTTCTTTAATTCAGTTCTGACTTCAATAATACAAATAAGCTGGTTGGTATTGTGCTGAATACTACATACATACTAATACAGTGTGTCTCCTAAAGCTTTCTACAAAGCCATACATTAATCTGTGTAATCTAATACATACTATTGCATTATGACTTGTGTAATCTAATACATACTATTGCATTATGACTTGTGTAATCTAATACATACTATTGCATTATAACTTGTGTAATCTTATAAATACTATTGCATTATGACTTGTGTAATCTAATAAATACTATTGCATTATAACTTGTGTAATCTTATAAATAATATTGCATTATAACTTGTGTAATCTAATACATACTATTGCATTATGACTTGTGTAATCTAATACATACTATTGCATTATGACTTGTGTAATCTAATAAATACTATTGCATTATAACTTGTGTAATCTTATAAATAATATTGCATTATAACTTGTGTAATCTAATACATACTATTGCATTATGACTTGTGTAATCTAATACATACTATTGCATTATGACTTGTGCAATCTAATAAATACTATTGCATTATAACTTGTGTAATCTAATAAATAATATTGCATTATAACATGTGTAATCTAATAAATGCTATTGCATTATGACTTGTGTAATCTAACACATACTATTGCATTATGACTTGTGCAATCTAATAAATACTATTGCATTATAACTTGTGTAATCTAATACATACTATTGCATTATGACTTGTGCAATCTAATAAATACTATTGCATTATAACTTGTGTAATCTAATAAATAATATTGCATTATAACGTGTGTAATCTAATAAATGCTATTGCATTGTGATTTGTGCAATCTAATAAAAACACTATTGCTTCTAATCATTCTCATTATTTAACCACAGCTTGCATGCACACATTCATTTTGATTGGACAATGAGTGTCTCAGTATATGCTGAAGTGTTATTTAAGCTGACTGTAGCTAAACAATAATAATGAAATGATTTTACCTGTCATGCGCCTGCATTCACTATCAGCTCTCAAATACCATTCTGAAGAAAACGCGCTGTCACAAGCATCTATTGTCAATTTAAAGAAAGCACGCTGTCACAAGCATGTATTCTCAATTTAAAGAAAGCACGCTGTCACAAGCATGTATTCTCAATTTAAAGAAAGCATGCTGTCACAAGCATGTATTCTCAATTTAAAGAAAGCACGCTGTCACACACATGTATTCTCAATTTAAAGAAAGCACTTTGTCACAAGCATGTATTCTCAATTTAAAGAAAGCACGCTGTCAAAAGCATGTATTCTCAATTTAAAGAAAGCACTGGTGTCACAAGGTTGTATTCTCAATTTAAAGAAAGCACTCTGTCACAAGCATGTATTCTCAATTTAAAAGGATATCTGGTACTGCGCTATCTTAACGGAAGTTCTCTGCTTGTTTGTCTTCCAGGAAATATGTTACACTTCTACTTCCCAGGTCATTTCACCTCAACAGTTTGTTCAAACACTGGACAAGCATGTCAGTACATGCACTAGGCTGAAACACAGATTAAACATGAAATACTGTAGCTTGAAGAAAGCATTCTGAAATACCTCACAAGCACATATTTTCAATTTCAAAAGGATATCTGGTACTGCGCTATCTTAACGGAAGTTCTCTGTTTGCTTGCTTTGTCTTCCAGGAAATATGTTACACTTCTACTTCCCAGGTCATTTCACCTCAACAGTTTGTTCACGGTCAATCGCCTTACTGGCAGCCAAGCATGTCAGATTATTAACATGAAATATCTATGAGCTGAAACACAGATTATTAACATGAAATACCTGTGAGCTGAAACACAGATTATTAACATGAAATACCTGTGAGCTGAAACATAGCATGAAATACCTGTGAGCTGAAACACAGATTATTAACATGAAATACCTGTGAGCTGAAACAAGATTATTAACATGAAATACCTGTGAGCTGAAACACAGATTATTAACATTGAAATAGCAGGAGCACGCTAACACTGTAAGCAGTGTTAACAGGAAATGGATGAATATTGCTAAGCAGGAGCACGCTAACACTGTAAGCAGTGTGAGCAGGAACACATGAATATTGCTAAGCAGGAGCACGTAACACTGTAAGCAGTGTGCACAGGACTGGATGAATATTGCTAAGCAGGAGCACGCTAACACTGTAAGCAGTGTGCACAGGACTGGATGAATATTGCTAAGCAGGAGCACGCTAACACTGTAAGCAGTGTGCACAGGACTGGATGAATATTGCTAAGCAGGAGCACGCTAACACTGTAAGCAGTGTGCACAGGACTGGATGAATATTGCTAAGCAGGAGCACGCTAACACTGTAAGCAGTGTGCACAGGACTGGATGAATATTGCTAAGCAGGAGCACGCTAACACTGTAAGCAGTGTGCACAGGACTGGATGAATATTGCTAAGCAGGAGCACGCTAACACTGTAAGCAGTGTGCACAGGACTGGATGAATATTGCTAAGCAGGAGCACGCTAACACTGTAAGCAGTGTGCACAGGACTGGATGAATATTGCTAAGCAGGAGCACGCTAACACTGTAAGCAGTGTGCACAGGACTGGATGAATATTGCTAAGCAGGAGCACGCTAACACTGTAAGCAGTGTGCACAGGACTGGATGAATATTGCTAAGCAGGAGCACGCTAACACTGTAAGCAGTGTGCACAGGACTGGATGAATATTGCTAAGCAGGAGCACGCTAACACTGTAAGCAGTGTGCACAGGACTGGATGAATATTGCTAAGCAGGAGCACGCTAACACTGTAAGCAGTGTGCACAGGACTGGATGAATATTGCTAAGCAGGAGCACGCTAACACTGTAAGCAGTGTGCACAGGACTGGATGAATATTGCTAAGCAGGAGCACGCTAACACTGTAAGCAGTGTGCACAGGACTGGATGAATATTGCTAAGCAGGAGCACGCTAACACTGTAAGCAGTGTGCACAGGACTGGATGAATATTGCTAAGCAGGAGCACGCTAACACTGTAAGCAGTGTGCACAGGACTGGATGAATATTGCTAAGCAGGAGCACGCTAACACATGAATATTGTAGCTGTGGATTGGGGTAAGGGAGCTGGGGGCAATATTGTCAGGTGACCACACTGAGGCTTTCATTCTGGTCTGCATGATATGTATTATGGCCAAATATAAACATCACAGAAGAGACCAATGGTCGAATGGTTGAATTGAGGGTTTATTAAAAACGAATGCAGTCTCCTTTTCTCAAAATGTTTGTACATTAACACAAGTACAGTAGCCTACAGAGAGTCGGGGAGCCAGAAAGAGTATCCACTTTACATAAAATAAAATACCTCGCCGATGTTCTTCAAACGCAGAATCCGTAATGAAGTGAAGAAAAAAATACAATCTGGAGCACACGCTCAACAGTGTGGTGAAAATAGTTCGTTTGTGGCGCACAAGCGCTGTGGCACTGATGAATATTAAGAAGAGGTGCGTGACGTTTGCGAATTTAGAGTGTGAGTGAGTGAGGGGAGGATAGAGCGAGCGCTGATTGCCAGTGACATCAGGATTCAGCTCGGAGCTGTCCTTCACCCGAGCTGCTAAAAGAAGTGCAACAGACTTTACGGAGACTGCAAAGTCTACCCCTGAAGGATTCTTATGATGCCTATGGACTTGTTGCGCACTGAACTAACGGAACTACGCGATTGCGGGTTACTGTTTCGCCAGGATTTATGTATATATTATTCTTATCCTTATTCTTGTTGCAACAATGGGATTATTTAAAATGGAACTGAAAAGGATTACTGGAAGTGTAATTTCCTGTGGAACTGCTTGAGGACTACGGTTTGCACAAGTAATACAGCAAGGCAGGCGTTACAACTATTTCTACAGGGTAAGTGGCTACAGTAGTTCAGCTTTAATTATATGTCGTTCTTATATACTCTATATTGATTATGCATAATTATATATCTGTGTTATTTTGGTAAATTGATTTGAGTGAACGGTTACAGCACTAAACGTGAAGAAAGAGACACCACGAGAAATATGTTTGAAAGTAGTGCGTGGTAAATGAGAGCCTACTATAAAATACTAGACATCTTAGACAGGTGACTAAAAGTTTAATGAGCAGTTCCTATCGGGGCGTTTAATTGAATCAAAATGCAAAATGCGATACAACTCCTTGTTCTCACAATGGGATATTTTAGGAATGGGGTTCAAAAATAGGGTCACTCGAAGGATATTTTGATCCGTGTAAAGCAGCTAACAGGATAGCAGTTGTCTGGATCTGCTTTACTTTGAATTAGCTGGGTTTGCCGTTGGGCATTAGCGCTAATCTAAATGCAGAGCACGCGTGTCCGAGCAGCACAGACCGACCCCGAACTACAGATCTGTAGACCACAGGGACCTTGTTTTCAGCACTCCAAATCATTAATTTCGTCAAAAAACCGTAAACAACCCAGATAGAGCAGCGAAAGGTTGCAACTTGCAAGCATCTGAATCCACCAGGTTAAACCACACCAACAACATCAATACAAAAAAGAAAACAATGCCAAAACGTAAATGTATTATTATTATTATTATTATTATATTATTATTAATAATAATATATAATAATAATAATAATAATAATAATAATAATAATAATAATAATAATAATAATAATAATAATAATAAATCATCTCATTATTAAAGTGCGCAATAGGTATAGCACAATATGGCTACTTAAACTAATTAGCCACAAATTATACACCCAGGAGCGACTGAAAGATTAGCTGCTGCTGCTGCGTTAAAAAAAAAAAAAAAAAAAAAGGATTATACAACGAGTGACAGACTGGCTGTTTAAATAACCATTAAATAGTCTATATTCAAATGTTTAATTAGTCTTATCAGTAATTATACTTAAATTAAATATTCAGTAATTATATATATTGGTGATTACCTACTCCCTCATTCCATTTCTTGCAAACGGCGTGTAGTCGCGTAGTTCCCAGCAATTCTCCAAGGGCAGTCTAAGTGTTTGATTATTAATTTTTTTGTATTCTTTATTTTTAAAAGTATCTTATTTTTACTTTAGCAGCTGCTGTCTCCCTTGTTTACATTTACACGACACGCTTCACCGTGGAGCCGGGGACAACTGTTCATATTAAAATTACATTTACACGACACTCCACCGTGGAGCCGGGGACAACTGTTCATATTAACATTGCATTTACACGACACTCTTCACCGTGGAGCCGGGGACAACTGTTCATATTAACATTACATTTACACGACACTCTTCACCGTGGAGCCAGGGACAACTGTTCATATTAACATTGCATTTACACGACACTCTTCACCGTGGAGCCCGGGACAACTGTTCATATTAACATTGCATTTACACGACACTCTTCACCGTGGAGCCGGGGACAACTGTTCATATTAACATTGCATTTACACGACACTCTTCACCGTGGAGCCGGGGACAACTGTTCATATTAACATTGCATTTACACGACACTCTTCACCGTGGAGCCGGGGACAACTGTTCATATTAACATTGCATTTACACGACACTCTTCACCGTGGAGCCGGGGACAACTGTTCATATTAACATTGCATTTACACGACACTCTTCACCGTGGAGCCGGGGACAACTGTTCATATTAACATTGCATTTACACGACACTCTTCACCGTGGAGCCGGGGACAACTGTTCATATTAACATTGCATTTACACGACACTCTTCACCGTGGAGCCGGGGACAACTGTTCATATTAACATTGCATTTACACGACACTCTTCACCGTGGAGCCGGGGACAACTGTTCATATTAACATTGCATTTACACGACACTCTTCACCGTGGAGCCGGGGACAACTGTTCATATTAACATTGCATTTACACGACACTCTTCACCGTGGAGCCGGGGACAACTGTTCATATTAACATTGCATTTACACGACACTCTTCACCGTGGAGCCGGGGACAACTGTTCATATTAACATTGCATTTACACGACACTCTTCACCGTGGAGCCGGGGACAACTGTTCATATTAACATTGCATTTACACGACACTCTTCACCGTGGAGCCGGGGACAACTGTTCATATTAACATTGCATTTACACGACACTCTTCACCGTGGAGCCGGGGACAACTGTTCATATTAACATTGCATTTACACGACACTCTTCACCGTGGAGCCGGGGACAACTGTTCATATTAACATTGCATTTACACGACACTCTTCACCGTGGAGCCGGGGACAACTGTTCATATTAACATTGCATTTACACGACACTCTTCACCGTGGAGCCGGGGACAACTGTTCATATTAACATTGCATTTACACGACACTCTTCACCGTGGAGCCGGGGACAACTGTTCATATTAACATTGCATTTACACGACACTCTTCACCGTGGAGCCGGGGACAACTGTTCATATTAACATTGCATTTACACGACACTCTTCACCGTGGAGCCGGGGACAACTGTTCATATTAACATTGCATTTACACGACACTCTTCACCGTGGAGCCGGGGACAACTGTTCATATTAACATTGCATTTACACGACACTCTTCACCGTGGAGCCGGGGACAACTGTTCATATTAACATTGCATTTACACGACACTCTTCACCGTGGAGCCGGGGACAACTGTTCATATTAACATTGCATTTACACGACACTCTTCACCGTGGAGCCGGGGACAACTGTTCATATTAACATTGCATTTACACGACACTCTTCACCGTGGAGCCGGGGACAACTGTTCATATTAACATTGCATTTACACGACACTCTTCACCGTGGAGCCGGGGACAACTGTTCATATTAACATTGCATTTACACGACACTCTTCACCGTGGAGCCGGGGACAACTGTTCATATTAACATTGCATTTACACGACACTCTTCACCGTGGAGCCGGGGACAACTGTTCATATTAACATTGCATTTACACGACACTCTTCACCGTGGAGCCGGGGACAACTGTTCATATTAACATTGCATTTACACGACACTCTTCACCGTGGAGCCGGGGACAACTGTTCATATTAACATTGCATTTACACGACACTCTTCACCGTGGAGCCGGGGACAACTGTTCATATTAACATTGCATTTACACGACACTCTTCACCGTGGAGCCGGGGACAACTGTTCATATTAACATTGCATTTACACGACACTCTTCACCGTGGAGCCGGGGACAACTGTTCATATTAACATTGCATTTACACGACACTCTTCACCGTGGAGCCGGGGACAACTGTTCATATTAACATTGCATTTACACGACACTCTTCACCGTGGAGCCGGGGACAACTGTTCATATTAACATTGCATTTACACGACACTCTTCACCGTGGAGCCGGGGACAACTGTTCATATTAACATTGCATTTACACGACACTCTTCACCGTGGAGCCGGGGACAACTGTTCATATTAACATTGCATTTACACGACACTCTTCACCGTGGAGCCGGGGACAACTGTTCATATTAACATTGCATTTACACGACACTCTTCACCGTGGAGCCGGGGACAACTGTTCATATTAACATTGCATTTACACGACACTCTTCACCGTGGAGCCGGGGACAACTGTTCATATTAACATTGCATTTACACGACACTCTTCACCGTGGAGCCGGGGACAACTGTTCATATTAACATTGCATTTACACGACACTCTTCACCGTGGAGCCGGGGACAACTGTTCATATTAACATTGCATTTACACGACACTCTTCACCGTGGAGCCGGGGACAACTGTTCATATTAACATTGCATTTACACGACACTCTTCACCGTGGAGCCGGGGACAACTGTTCATATTAACATTGCATTTACACGACACTCTTCACCGTGGAGCCGGGGACAACTGTTCATATTAACATTGCATTTACACGACACTCTTCACCGTGGAGCCGGGGACAACTGTTCATATTAACATTGCATTTACACGACACTCTTCACCGTGGAGCCGGGGACAACTGTTCATATTAACATTGCATTTACACGACACTCTTCACCGTGGAGCCGGGGACAACTGTTCATATTAACATTGCATTTACACGACACTCTTCACCGTGGAGCCGGGGACAACTGTTCATATTAACATTGCATTTACACGACACTCTTCACCGTGGAGCCGGGGACAACTGTTCATATTAACATTGCATTTACACGACACTCTTCACCGTGGAGCCGGGGACAACTGTTCATATTAACATTGCATTTACACGACACTCTTCACCGTGGAGCCGGGGACAACTGTTCATATTAACATTGCATTTACACGACACTCTTCACCGTGGAGCCGGGGACAACTGTTCATATTAACATTGCATTTACACGACACTCTTCACCGTGGAGCCGGGGACAACTGTTCATATTAACATTGCATTTACACGACACTCTTCACCGTGGAGCCGGGGACAACTGTTCATATTAACATTGCATTTACACGACACTCTTCACCGTGGAGCCGGGGACAACTGTTCATATTAACATTGCATTTACACGACACTCTTCACCGTGGAGCCGGGGACAACTGTTCATATTAACATTGCATTTACACGACACTCTTCACCGTGGAGCCGGGGACAACTGTTCATATTAACATTGCATTTACACGACACTCTTCACCGTGGAGCCGGGGACAACTGTTCATATTAACATTGCATTTACACGACACTCTTCACCGTGGAGCCGGGGACAACTGTTCATATTAACATTGCATTTACACGACACTCTTCACCGTGGAGCCGGGGACAACTGTTCATATTAACATTGCATTTACACGACACTCTTCACCGTGGAGCCGGGGACAACTGTTCATATTAACATTGCATTTACACGACACTCTTCACCGTGGAGCCGGGGACAACTGTTCATATTAACATTGCATTTAGACGACACTCTTCACCGTGGAGCCGGGGACAACTGTTCATATTAACATTGCATTTACACGACACTCTTCACCGTAGAGCCGGGGACAACTGTTCATATTAACATTGCATTTACACGACACTCTTCACCGTGGAGCCGGGGACAACTGTTCATATTAACATTGCATTTACACGACACTCTTCACCATGGAACCAGGGACAACTGTTCATATTAACATTGCATTTACATGGTAACATTCCTAGAGGGAAGAGGTAGCCTACAAAACACATGTTGGCTATAGCTAGATAATAGTAATATCTAGCTATAGCCAACATAACATATCCAGTGTTGTGTCCTTGGTATACAGTACACACATGTAGCATGCATATACACCTCATTTAATACAATTACTGTATACTCTATTCATCTGTTTAAATGAGGGAACACAATCACATGTAAACATTTGAAAATGCAGAATCCAGGAGTTTAAATCTGCATATTGTGTTTAGGCAATGTTAAGTTCTGTAGTAACTTATGAACACAGCTAATGGTTCTGAAATGGATATATTTATAGCAAGCATGCACCAGTAGCCTATTCAGTACTTCCTTGCTTCACATTGTACTGTAGGCTATACCACTATCAGTGTATAGATTGAAAAAAAAAGAACTGGCACTTGCATTAAAAATATACTTGAAATACAAACACTCCACTTTTTGACAGATACCATTTTCTGACTTAAACGGGTCGCGTTTTGGCATGCCTGTCATGTTCTGATGACGCATCACTTTCGGGCTACACCGCCACGTCTGTTCTTTATACATGTTTCACATTTTGAAAGAGGTAGGTAAAAGCACTGTTCTCAAACCATATTCCCATTTATGTACAAGGTACTTGAACTGAAGAACTGTGGCAAGTCAAATGATCATTTAGAGATATCATCAATTGCATTTTAAGAAGTCTTGAAATATCTGTAAATCATTTGTAGATATCTTTAAATTAATTTGAGATATCTGCAAAGAAACCCTTTTGAAGATAGCTTAATTTCATTTTGAGATCTCTCAAAAGTGAAAGAGATCGCAAATTGATTTACAGATATCTTTATATAATGTTTTGCTAGCATGGTACGCCAATAGATATCTTGAAATAACTTCCTGTTCATTTAGAGATATCTCAAATTATTTTAAGATATTTTGAAATGAACAGGACGTCATTTCAAGATAGCTCTAAATGATTTTGAGATATCTCTAATTGAACAAGAAGTCATTTCGAGATATCTTATATTGAATTTGAGAGATCTTAAAATGATTGGTAACACTTTAGTTTAGGAATCCTATATAAGTGATTATAAACAATCTATAAACATGTTATTAATTATGCTATTAACAATTACAGAATATTATTAGAAATAATGAGAGTATTATTATACACTTTTGCCATTGTTTTGTTCTTGCTATTGTTTATTATCACTTATAATGGAACCCTAAACTGCAGTGTTACCAAATGATTTAAAGATATAAAAAGAGTAGGTGTTAAAAACCTTGCTAATCAACAGCCTTTAACAACTGATCACAGCCATAAGCATATACATTATTTACCAGTATTCTCTTTGAATAGCATGAGATTACTTACGTCAATAGAAATCCTGTGCAACTCCAGTGGCAATAACAAGGACTAATGCGAGGCAGCAAAGACACTGTAAAGCCTATTATGTTCTTTGGAATAATTCATCGATTTGTTTAAAGTAACAATAATAACTTTTTATCATCAAGAACATGTTTACTTGGACTGTTTCTCTGGGTTTTGAAGTACTGGTCAATTCAAACTGTAACCCTTTTTACTTTACACAATCTGTGCCTACATCATCCAGAGTCTCCCAGTGGTAAAAGAAGAGCAATATGTTAGTTATATTAGTTAACATTTATTTAACTGGAGGGAAAAATAAACTGCTGTAGACTGAGGTACAGGTTTGCAGCCAGGTTTGATGCCAGGTTATTTTGTTATGTCACATAAATGTTCTTAAGTCTTTTCTGGTGCATTATACTGTATAGTGTTGCATGTATAATGCATTATACTGTATAGTGTTGCATGTATAATGTGTTTCGCTCAGGGGTCCTTGAGTGGCTCCCCTGCTAAAGGCACAGCTTTGTGGGATGCAGGACTGGAGGAGATGGGCACCCACTAGCCTTCACTTCTTCTGAGGTGTTGTGGGGAGTTGCAGTGGTCTGGAGACATCACTGGTTATTATTAGTTGGGTAGAAAAAAAAACCTAAAAGAGTTGTATGCGTATCAAACTGTATTTGGGTTATCCAGACAGACTAAAAAAAAACCATTGTGAATGTGGTCCATTGCATTCTACATTTAAATGAATAATTTATTGGATTTTTTTGCAACCCCTTAATTACATTAAAAAAACAGTAATCTAGGGTAAAATAAGAACAACAACAACATTGAAAAGCATGTCTTCACAGCTTGTTATGATTCTTAACTGTATAGTGACTGACATAGCAATGCAGGATTGAAGAAATGATATAACACATTAGAGACCATTTAAGTTGTACATGGACAAATATACGAATATTCAAACAAATATTTTTTGACATGTATTTGGATACAAAAATCAGATGTTCATCTTTGCTAGAAATGACAAAAATACCTTGCACTTGTTTACCGCCTCACCAGAATTTGCGTGACAGCTTAAAAAAATGGCAAATGAAAAAGAGCTCTGTGTGATATATGTGAGATGAATATATAAAGAACACAGGATCAACACAGCAGCTCTTGAGCCTCTATTTAAAAGGTTTAGACAGTAAAAAGTAAACAAACCAGATACTGCACATGCTCATAGTGGACTCTATGGAAAGCCATCTGGGTCAAAAACACGTTGTGATGCTTTAGAGCCAGAATCTCAAGGAACAGAAACAAGGCAAGCATGTCATTCTGAACCCCACTTCCTGAAAATGGTGTGTAGTGATTTGTATATAGATTGGATATATTATATATGTTTTTTGTTGCAACTTTCTGTTATGTGGAATGTAATAAACGAGAACCGAATGGTGAGCATTTCCCCGTCACTTTACAGGGCCATTTTCATGTTTGTTTTATTTTCTATAAGTGCTTAAAGTTAAATTTAAGTTATTGTTTGCTTGTTCAGCTACAAAAAAGGCACAAGTGAACATCGTGTTATTACTTTATAAAACCGTGTCGATGGCCCCTGTTCTCTGTGAACATAATGATTTTCATTACTTTTTGAAAAATGAACGAACATCCGAACAAATATTTCAGTTGTGAGTGAATATATGAACATGAAAATCCCGTGTTTGTCCCAGCACTATATATAAGTGATATTAAACAATGTTGAGTTAAACATAAAAGGATATTTAGAAGCTAGTGTTCTTTTTCCTTCATGCTTCCGTCAGTATAAATGATTATTGAGATTCCGAACTCCGTTGTAGATCATTTATTCAATACAGTCGAACAGTTATCCATTATCGCTAAGCACAGGTCACAACAGAATCAACAAGACAATGCAATGTTGAGGTTAATACTGCTTCTCTTAGACATCACCCCTTATTTCAGAATATCATTGATCACGCAGGTGCACTTTTGTTTTATTACCTGAAGTGATTGTAACATCAGAGCCTGTTTGATGTTCCACTCAGGAAACCGTGATGTTATAAGGGTGATGGAAGGAAGGAGACTGTTTTAGATTTGGAAGGTTTTAATCCCCAGTGTTCTCTCTGACAAGCACAGGGTCCTCTTTTAAATTGCTGTTTGGTGCACTTTAAAGCTTCCCCTTACCATCTGTCTGCCTGCAACCGTGTTTTACTAACTCAGTCTAAAACTAAACAGTTCATCTTTTAAACTATAGTTTTTAAAGTGCATGTTTCTCCAATAAACAAGGTTGAGCGTGCCAGTTGATTCTGTAACCGGTGGCCAGTGGGTCACTCTTTATGTGACTGTTTTACCCCTCCAGCTGTAAAAAGAAATGTACAGATCATCCAGTGAAAGAAAGCCAAGTACTTCATCAGTTAACAGATCTGAATGGTTTTTAGTTTTTTGTAGCATCAATTTTACACAGAACCCTGGTCCCAATTAAGTTGGATAACAGATGTTTTACTGAAACTGTATTTACTAAACAGATCAAGATTTAAAAATATATAGCGTTTAAGTTGCTTGTTTCTAGTTTAAAATACATAGTTCTATTACAGTATGTGGCTCGGATGTTTATGTGACAGGGCGGAGGCTGGGTGTGAACCAGTGAACCCGCGCACTGCAACAGAGCGTCTTAACCGCTATGCATAAGAGGGCTTGTCTGTATTCGTGGTTTTAGAGCTTTTAACCTCATCTCATCTCACCGACGGGACAGAATCCATAACGGGAGAGTATCACACAACACTGCCCGCCAGTGAGATTCATTGTTACATCTGAACATGTGAAAGCCCCAATGAGATTCAGTGTTACATTTGAAAGCACCAATGAGATTCAGTGTTACATGTGAACATGTGAAAGTCAGTGAGGTTCAATGTTTTATCCTGGAAGGAAACTCTTTTGTGATGGGAGAGTTATTTGATGTTCTTTGTTGTGCTCCAGCTGTCAATCAGAGTCTGGATGCCGTGGATTGGGATGCGGCAAGTCAACATGGAGACAATCAGCACATGGCAACACTACCCTGGCCCACACAGGCTGTCAGTCAGCACCCAGAAACCCTACCCTGGCCCACACAGGCTGTCAGTCAGCACCCAGCAACCCTACCCTGGCCCACACAGGCTGTCAATCAGGACCAATGAGGACGAGGCAGACTGCATTGAGAACGGCAACAGCAGGTAACAACCAATCGTTTCCATGGAACTGTGTATCCCTTACCCAGTTGTTGACACAAGGGTGGCTACAGTGGTAGGAAGGTACTCCAGTGCAATGCTTTCTTATGAGGAACATTAATTAACCAGGGTGTTCTCTTAACTTTAGTTTCTTGTGTGTTTAGGGTTAACTGTGCAAGTCATAATCACCTTTCAAACATACACATCATTCTGTTATATAAAAAACACAAACATGCAGTTGAAATCAGTGTTATACTGTGCATCTCTGAAAAATGGGAGTCAGGAATAGTGTGAGAACCCTAACACTAGCTACAGTAAGCCCATTGTATTGAAGCACTTATTTCAAAAGTCCCACAAGATTTAATTTAGCAATGAGACTCACCTAAAAATGGACATTCGTGTATGAGCCATGTTTACATTTTAATCCTAGATATGCAACATAAATAAATAAATACATAAATAAATCAAAGGTACAGGAGGTCATTTGTGGATATTTCTATGATAGCTTTGTGAAGCTTCCTCAAATATGAAATAATTGGATGATACAAGTCTAGTGTATAAACTATACAAGCATCCTCAGTTGAGCGTCTCGATGTCTTCAGATGTAATCACAAAGCCACTGTGTGGTTTATCAGAGCCAGCACTTTATCATGTGGATAAACCCTAACCCTAAACTGACATGAACTCACTTTGCTTTATGAAGCCGAATGAAACCTGCTGAATAATGTTAGGTTAACATATTGAATTACTACAGACGGCTTTGTAGTTTTCCATATACATAACGCAAAAGTGACAAACAATTTCTAATGTGACATTTCAAAATCGAACCCGAAATACTGTACTACTATAATGGCTTCCAGTAGACTTTTGCCATTTCATTTTGTATTTGCTTTGATTGCATGAATTTAAATAAAAGATCTCCATTATGTTCATATAGTTTTTTTTTTTTAATAATGTCTCAATCCTAAAAGTCTAGGTGATGCAAGCCGTTTGGCTAGAGCTGTGCGTTCTTATCTATCAAGGTGGCAGTTTTCATTAGCAATGATGCCCAATCCTTCTTTATACACAACATTGTCATTTGTTGACCTGTCCTTTTCCTTAATTACATTCAGCCCCTTGATAGACATGAGAGAAAAGCACGAGCTGACAGTCCTGCAAGAGAAATGGTTAGCTTGCTGCCTGACACGGTCTCCGGGGCCTCTTCAGAACAGCAGTATCAGCTCTCGAGAGGCCCTTTGAATGCACAAGGACAGCAGTGCTCATCCTCCTGTACATGTCATTCCTCAGGGATCAGTCGCTGTGCGAAGACACTTGCTCTGAGCTGCAGAGAGCTGTCTCCATGGAGACCAGAGAGATGTCAGAATCCCGCAGGAGTTCATTCACAGGCAGGGGAGCCATGGCCAGGTAATGACCTTTCACAGGGAAGAGAGCCCACTTAGCAAGGACCTGACCATTATTCCAGAAAAGCAACAGTCTGCACCATCTATTCAACTCCGAGAAAGGGGAGGCATCACAATTATGAATGTTGCTGCTTGTGAAACACTGGCTATACAAGTCAAGAGACTTTTTCATTTTAATATGCAGTGGTCAAAAAAACACTGAAGACACACTTTTAAATCGCACGACTCAAGCTGGGTGATTCTTTGACCACAAGGCTGTTGAATACAGTTTATACAAAATGTGTCACAATACAGGCCAGTGGAGGCAGGCATTCTGAAGTGATATTAAGTGGGCAGACATCAGTTGCATCAGTTACATTTCTTTGATAGTAAGCGGAGTGTGACATGAACCCACGTGACATTATGAGGAGCTTGTTTCCATCTACTCATCACATTGTGGGCGGGACATTTCAATGTGATGAAAATACGTGGGTGTGATACTAAACAGAGTACTATTAAGTTGGTTTGACTGTATATATGTATGGACATCACACTGACTAAAACAAGCCAAAGAAACACAGCATCATACTGACTAAAACAAACCAGCGAAACAAAGCATCACACTGACTAAAACAAGCCAAACACAGCATCACATTGACTTAAACAAACCAACGAAACACAGCATCACACTGACCAAAACAAACCAAACACAGCATCACACTGACTAAAACAAACCAACGAAACACATCACACTGACTAAAACAAACCAACGAAACAAAGCATCACACTGACTAAAACAAGCCAGACACAGCATCTCTGACCAAAACAAACCATAAACAGGGTCACACTGACTAAAACAAACCAAACACAGCATCACACTGACTAAAACAAACCAACCAAACACAGCATCACACTGACTAAAACAAACCAACGAAACACAATCACACTGACCAAAACAAACCAACGAAACACAACATCACACTGACTAAAACAAACCAAACACAGCTTCACACTGACTAAAACAAACCAACGAAACACATCACACTGACTAAAACAAGCCAACGAAACACAGCATCACACTGACCAAAACAAACCAAACACAGCATCACACTGGCCAAAACAAACCAACCAAACACAGCATCACACTGACCAAAACAAACCAACCAAACACAACATCACACCGACTAAAATAAGCCAACCAAACACAACATCACACCGACTAAAGCTAGCCAGCCAAACACAGCATCACACTGACTAAAACAAACCAACCAAACACAACATCACACTGACCAAAACAAACCAAACACAGCATCACACTGACCAAAACAAAGCAAACACAGCATCACACTGACTAAAACAAACCAACCAAACACAGCATCACACTAACTAAAACAAACCAACCAAACACAGCATCACACTGACTAAAACAAACCAACCAAACACAGCATCACACTGACTAAAACAAGCCAAGGAAACGCTCAGTTAAAGCAGAATGTCAAAGCCTAATTTGTTTCTTCCAGGGTGTCTCGATTTCTCCTTTCAATAAGAAACTGGGCGAGGAAACGACTGCACCACGAAGAGCAGAGACCAGACTCCTTTCTGGAGCGTTTCCGAGGCCCGGAGCTGAAGGAGGCTTCCAGCAGAGAGAGCAACACCCAGTCAGCCCTGGGCCAGCAGGGCAGAGTGAAGAGGTGAGTCACACACACACACGGACATCAAGACACAATAACTCTGGTCTCTGTGCGCGGGACAGCAGGGCAGAGTGAAGAGGCGAGTCTCACACACACAGCGGACATCAAGAGACATTAACACTGGTCTCTGTGCCTGGGCCAGCATGGCAGATTGAAGAGGTGAGTCTCACACACACAGCGGACATCAAGAGACATTAACACAGGTCTCTGTCTGGGGGCGGCACATAATCCATAACGGCAAACTTCAGGTATAGAGAAACACGTGAGTCCTGGGGTTGTATTCATGAAGCATTAGCATGTCCTGAAATGGACAGAGACCTCAGGTATAGAGAAACGTGTGAGTCCTGTGGTTGTATTCATGAAGCATTAGCGTGCCCTGAAATGGACAGAGACCTCAGGTATAGAGAAACGTGTGAGTCCTGTGGTTGTATTCATGAAGCATTAGCGTGCCCTGAAATGGACAGAGACCTCAGGTATAGAGAAACGCGTGAGTCCTGTTGTTGTATTCATGCCCTGAAAGAACACAAACATGACCTATGTTTCTTTGCAGACTTGCCACTTGGTACAGCAGCACAGTAGCTAACAGTGTAGTACTTCTCTGATGTACAATAATGAGACCTGATGCTGATGTATTTAACAGAGCCATTTCGTATTGTGTTTTCAGACGGCATAAACAGAAGTATGATTGTGTAGTTGTAGAGTTTGAGTCATGCCGTGCCTCTAATACTATGACAATATTTCAAACGCAGCCACTGGCCCTCGGCAAACTTCAATGTGAACAACTGCAACAATACAGACGAGTAAGTACAACCAGAGGAGTTGTAGCGAACCCTTTTCTAGCTAGTGTCTCTAGTTCTAGTGAAGCAGACTGAGATTCTCACTGCTCTTCTAGCTAGTGTCTCTAGTTCTAGTGAAGCAGGCTCTGAGATTCTCACTACTCTTCTAGCTAGTCTCTCTAGTTCTAGTGAAGCAGACTGGGATTCTCACTGCTCTTCTAGCTGGTCTCTCTGGTTCTAGAGAAGCAGACTGAGATTCTCACTGCTCTTCTAGCTAGTCTCTAGTTCTAGTGAAGCAGACTGAGATTCTCACTGCTCTTCTAGCTAGTGTCTCTAGTTCTAGAGAAGCAGACTGAGATTCTCACTGCTGTTCTAGCTGGTCTCTCTGGTTCTCGAGAAGCAGACTGAGATTCTCACTGCTCTTCTAGCTGGTCTCTCTAGTTCTAGAGAAGCAGACTGAGATTCTCACTGCTCTTCTAGCTGGTCTCTCTGGTTCTAGAGAAGCAGACTGAGATTCTCACTGCTCTTCTTGCTAGTCTCTAGTTCTAGAGAAGCAGACTGAGATTCTCACTGCTCTTCTAGTCTCTCTAGTTCTAGTGAAGCAGACTCTGAGATTCTCACTGCTCTTCTAGCTAGTCTCTCTAGTTCTAGTGAAGCAGACGCTGAGATTCTCACTGCTCTTCTAACTGGTCTCTCTAGTTCTAGTGAAGCAGACTGAGATTCTCACTGCTCTTCTAGCTAGTCTCTAGTTCTAGTGAAGCAGACTGAGATTCTCACTGCTCTTCTAGCTGGTCTCTCTAGTTCTAGTGAAGCAGACTCTGAGATTCTCACTGCTCTTCTTGCTAGTCTCTAGTTCTAGTGAAGCAGACGCTGAGATTCTCACTGCTCTTCTAGCTAGTCTCTCTAGATTGTAGTCTCCTTAATTTGTTCTGTTAAAAGCATTATTCCTTAAATCCAGAATTCTGATTTTATATTGTGTGCATAATAGAGGATCCATATCGCATTCTTTTAACTGTAGTGTTTATTATAATAATAATAATAAATTATATTTATATTTTGGTTTCATTAAATGCTTTTGCCATATTTCCTTATATGTTTTATTACAGTATTTATGCTGTGTATCTCAGATGTCCACAAAATAGAATTTGTAGAAATATATATCTGTGATTAGCATAGTTTATTCTTAGCGTGTGTACATAATGCATATACTGCAGTGAATGTGGATAACAATCAATTACTATGAATTATAATGCACACTTATTTTATAAATACTGGCTATTTATAAATCATCATTTTAAATCCATTTAAAACTGGAGAACATTTCAAAGTTTCTAATTCAGTTGTTTTCCACACTGTGATCTATTCATTTGCACTTCCACTTAAATTTGATATATCCCTTTCTCGGAACTCTTAATTCTAGATTGGAAAGAGAACAGTTTGCATTGTGCTGTTAGTGCTTGCCTAGTATTTACCCTGTTCAAACCCTTGAAAGAATACCCTCGGAATTTACAGAATATTCAAATGATATTGTACCGGTCTATAATGTTGTTGTATGTGTTCTTAGTTATCGTGTATTTCAGCACTTCTGAATATTTGGTATATTTTACCTCTGGGACTGTCTTTGAGTAAGCCTGAACAAGGTGGATTGCTGCAGTGAAGCTGGTATAAAAATGACCACTAGGTTTGCACTTGGGGTGTCACTAGTAATTTGCACCCCACTAAAACAGTGAGTTGGTCAGAGAGTTCCTTTAGAAATCTTTAACAAATGTACTGTTTCAGGGGAGGGATTTATCAGTGCACGCCCCTAGTGGTCATTGTTATACAGCCCTCCCCATTACTGCGTGTTGCTCAGTACCTAGTCAAACATTAATAAATCATGTCATTGGATAATAAATATTAATACATTAAGAGCACATACAAAATATGGGACAAATTCAAAGGGTATAAATGATTATTTAAAACTTGTCACAGATCACATGCCAACACGGATTACAAACATTCGTTTTTTCTATAAACAGATTTCATTCTTGTAAGGAATTATCGATGCAGGTAACCCACATTCGGCTGTGCAGTGAGACAGGAACACTGATATACTGACAGGGAGGGGCGGCCCACAGAACTGTAGCTGCTGTGTGTGACAAAGTGTGACATGCAATTCAGAGACTACATTAAAAACATCTTTATACAACCAGGCAGCAACTACCACTAAGACTGCATGTGACACATCATGTATTATTCATGGGTAGGTAAAAGTACACAAGAAAGGTATCAGACTGAGAGACAGCAACACAATCATTATGTATCCACTCTGATTCCATAGTAACCTGAGAAACAAGGGTCAGAATGTGTTCAAGTGTGCAGTCAGGATGTTTTCTTTGGAAACACTGAAAGCAAAATCATTTGTTAAAACCTCTATACAATGGAAGTCTCACTCTAATCCAGTGTCTGATTCAGGCCAGTATGCCCTCTGCTGGGCAAAAAAAAATCCAAAAAACAAAAACATTACTACAACAGAGGCTTGAGCACGATCCATATTTAATTTAAATCTGAAAAAAAACCCAGGGCACCCCCATATTCCAACAAGAATGTACTGAGCAAAACATTCCCTAGCCAGAACCTTACACCGACTCCCAGAACACACTCAGCACTCCCTAGCCAGAACCTTACACCGACTCCCAGAACACACTCAGCACTCCCTAGCCAGAACCTTACACCGACTCCCAGAACACACTCAGCACTCCCTACCAGAACCTTACACCGACTCCCAGAACACACTCAGCACTCCCTAACCAGAACCTTACACCGACTCCCAGAACACACTCAGCACTCCCTAACCAGAACCTTACACCGACTCCCAGAACACACTCAGCACTCCCTAACCAGAACCTTACACCGACTCCCAGAACACACTCAGCACAACCAGAACCTTACACTCCAGAACACACTCAGCACTCCCTAACCAGAACCAGACTCCCAGAACACACTCAGCACCCCCTAACCAGAACCTTACACCGACTCCCAGAACACACTCAGCACTCCCTAACCAGAACCTTACACACTCCCAGAACACACTCAGCACTCCCTAACCAGAACCTTACACCGACTCCCAGAACACACTCAGCACAGAACCTTACACCGACTCCCAGAACACACTCAGCACAGAACCTTACACTCAGAACACACTCAGCACTAACCAGAACCTTACACCGACTCCCAGAACACACTCAGCACTCCCTAACCAGAACCTTACACCGACTCCCAGAACACACTCAGCACTCCCTAACCAGAACCTTACACCGACTCCCAGAACACACTCAGCACCCCCTAACCAGAACCTTACACCGACTCCCAGAACACACTCAGCACTCCCTAACCAGAACCTTACACCGACTCCCAGAACACACTCAGCACTCCCTAACCAGAACCTTACACCGACTCCCAGAACACACTCAGCACTCCCTAACCAGAACCTTACACTGACTTCAGCATTCCCTAACCAGAACCTTACACTGACTCCCAGAACACACTCAGCCCCTAGAACCTTACACTCAGAACACACTCAGCACTCCCTAACCAGAACCTTACACCGACTCCCAGAACACACTCAGCACAACCAGAACCTTACACTCAGAACACACTCAGCACTCCCTAACCAGAACCTTACACCGACTCCCAGAACACACTCAGCATTCCCTAACCAGAACCTTACACTCTCCCAGAACACACTCAGCACCCCCTAACCAGAACCTTACACTGACTCCCAGAACACACTCAGCATTCCCTAACCAGAACCTTACACTGACTCCCAGAACACACTCAGCACTCCCTAACCAGAACCTTACACCGACTCCCAGAACACACTCAGCACTCCCTAACCAGAACCTTACACCGACTCCCAGAACACACTCAGCACTCCCTAACCAGAACCTTACACCGACTCCCAGAACACACTCAGCCCAGAACCTTACACCGACTCCCAGAACACACTCAGCACCCCCTAACCAGAACCTTACACCGACTCCCAGAACCAGAACCTTACACTCCCAGAACACACTCAGCACCCCCTAACCAGAACCTTACACCGACTCCCAGCACCCCCTAACCAGAACCTTACACCGACTCCACACTCAGCACCCCCTAACCAGAACCTTACACCGACTCCCAGAACACACTCAGCACTCCCTAACCAGAACCTTACACCGACTCCCAGAACACACTCAGCACTCCCTAACCAGAACCTTACACCGACTCCCAGAACACACTCAGCACTCCCTAACCAGAACCTTACACCGACTCCCAGAACACACTCAGCACTCCCTAACCAGAACCTTACACCGACTTCCAGAACACACTCAGCACTCCCTAACCAGAACCTTACACTCTTCCAGAACACACTCAGCATTCCCTAACCAGAACCTTACACTGACTTCCATTCACAAGAAAAAAATGACGCTTGTCTTCTTGACCTAGGGGTCGATTTGATCAATTTGTACCCAGCTGTGATATAGCACCGCTGGATTTTATTAGAGCATTACTATTATTGCTCTAAAGCAGTCACTGCGATGGTGCTGTGGCTTATCCAGGCAGGGTATACTGGTAAGACAATAAATTCAAGTTACTTTGTTTCAAGTTCTACTTTTAAACATTGCCAGTTCTTCCCGTTTAGTGCCACCTATGTGCACAGTGTAGTTTTGCATATTAAAATACAAACTAGGATTGTTTGGGTTCTTTTATCCTGGGTCATCAATGCTGCCAAAGTAATATCCCTCGCCTTGAGCAGAGAATGCCTGTGTGCAATCCTCTGAGTGCCTCTTTGATACATTTCCTGCATCTCTAACGGTACTGTCTTCTCATTGGCGCTTTCTTAGTTGAGGTGGAACAAGAAGAATCGTTTGCTGTAAGAGACAGTTAACTGAAATGGATTGTAGAGGGTTTCTTATTCACTAAGGGAAAAAGATTCTTAACTAAAGCACTCTGTCCAAAGAATCATGTGCTGTGACAAGGACTTCAGTGTTAGCTGCTAGACCTCCCTCCCATGCATAGCTTTCTGAGACTTGTAGAGTCCTCATAGCATGCCTGCTAGTTGAGACTTTCACAACCTGTGCGCTTCTCCAAAAACTAAAAAAAATCACACAGCAAAAAGGAAGACAAAAAGGAGGAGAAAGAAGATGATAAAAAAGAGGAAAAGGAGAAAAAAGATGCCAAGAAGGATGATAAAAAGAAAGAGGAGTAAGTATTTATCTGGCAGTGTTTCTAACTGGCTTTCTTTAATATTACCAGCTTCCCTTTGAGACCTGGCCCATTGAACATGGTGAAAACGATTGCAAATCTCTAGAAAGGGTCAACTCTACAGGTTGCTTTTACTGCTACCTATAAACAGAAGTAGTGCCACGAGCATCTTCTAAACGGCTGAAACACACACAGGACTTGGACCCATTTCTCACCACCTCCAGTGCTGCTCATATTGAGGTGTTGGGTTCTTTTTATTCCTAGCAGAAAGGTCTCCACATCATGTAAATCAGCCGTATAATTGACACTAACTGGCACCTTTGCTAGAAGTGTAAACAGAGACCAACAATATGTTGCCATGGCAGCTACACTCTGAGGCTGGTCATGAAAGTTCTAGACAGGGTTCCACCCGTATATTACAAACTGTACAATTGAGAGAATGATTGAAATTTGCATAGGGATATTATAAACACATGAAAAGCAGTTCCAATTCCAGAAGCATCTGTTTTTATTGTTTCCTGATCACCACTCTTGTCCTGAAGTAAGGGCTTGATGGCTTTCTGAAATCAAACCCTTTCTAGTGGGCTGTGATTGTAGTACACATTACTGCAGAACAATCACAACTTCTTAACACAGAGCTGCATGATAATCACACATCTGAAAATGGGCAGACGACATAGAAACTTGCATCTTTAATACTGGATTGTACGGGCTTCTCACTAATCCACTGGTTTCTATATATTACACTTCTTTACCTCAGACATAAAGAGAGGGATTTGAAGTGGCTCTGCATATATTCAAATCAGGATCTAAATGCTTTGCAAATATCTATATACTGTGTATGCACCATTTTGTGTGGCTTTCTGTTTGTATTACTCCCTTTGAACGACCTGTATGGTGCCATTATACTTCTGGTTATGATAAACCAGGCGGATCAGTGGACGAGGTCATTGGCTTTCACTTGATGACTTAAAGCTGGGCTTCAGTCTTGCCATGTGTGTTCTTTACATATTGAATTATTTTGCAGGAAGAAAAAAGAAGTGTTTGTCATCGACCCTGCAAGCAATCTATACTACAGGTGGCTGTCCATTATTGCAGCTCCTGTCATGTACAACTGGTGTCTGCTGGTGTGCAGGTAGGGGTTTCAGCCATGCTTTTAAATGCACTCCCATTATCATTTTATACAACACACAAGCTTTTGTTTTTAATGTCTTTATTTATAAGATTTAATATCAACATAAACTGCAAACGCCCTCGCTTTCTGCAATAATAAAGCTATGCTTAAAAGTGTTGCATCACCCTATAGAATTAACTTATTTTGCTTCATTAAGTCAAATGAAACCTGTAAAATAATGTTACATTAACATTGAATTTCTTACCTTTGCAGTTTTCCATATATACTTAATGGTAAACTGACAAAAATTAAAAAATATGACTTTAAAATGTAACATGAAATACTGTATTACTATTATGGCTTCCGGTAGACATCTGCAATATCATTTTGTAATTTATGATTACTTAATTTTAAATAAAAGATCTAAATTATGTTCATGTAGTTTTATTTTTTTGTTTTATTACATCTCAATCCTAAAATTTGAGGAGATGCAAAACTTTGGTCCCTCGCTGCACAGTAACTAGTCCATCATTCATATGAGGCAGTCAGCCCTTGTGTTAAATAACCAGCCCCAGGTGACCGGATGTGTCATGAGATACCTGGTTCCACTTGACCTCCTCACAGTTAGTCGAAGGTATGACTACTACTGCAAACCCTTTGCACAGAAATAAGAAACCATGAAGAGGCAGCTCCTAAAACTGGGGATCCTATCTGTGATACGCAACACAGCCTGGCTTGCAGACTGCACTGTTGTAATGCATCTTTAACCCCTCTGATACACAACACAGGCTGGCTTGCAGACTGCACTGTTGTAATGCATCTTTAACCCCCCCCCCCCACCCCACCCCCCCCCCCCACCCCCCCCCGCTTGCAGACTGCACTATCCCCCCGTTTCTCTTTCCTGGCCCCTTAATATTGACTGTGGGGATTGACAAACAATGGAAAGGTTAAGAGATTTCTTCATGGTCCCAGAGTGGCTCACAAGGCAATGGCACACCCTTTAAATCTCCCTGGCCTCTGACAGCAGAGCAGCCCTGCAATTCATGGCAAGACTGTATGTATTGGCTTTTACTTCTTTAATGTAGAAAATGAACATGTCAAATCATTGTTAAAACATTTAAAACATGGTAATTACAACTTGTTTATTTTGTTTTAGGGCATGTTTTGATGAACTTCAAATGGACTACCTGGTTTTGTGGGGTGTTTTAGATTACTCCTCAGATTGTGTCTACCTCATTGACACTTTTGTGAGATTTAGGACAGGTGAGTGCATATGTGACTGAAGTGTGTGTGAGTTAGCATATTCTGTACATGTGTGTGTGTGTGTGAGTCAGCATGTACTGTACATGTGTGTGTGCGTGAGTCAGCATGTGCTGTACATGTGTGTGCGAGTCAGCATGTTCTGTACATAAAGTTTACAAATGAGAGGAGGCCATTTGGCCCATATTGCTTGTTTTGTTGTTAGTAGTTTATTGATCCCAGAATCAACAAACTATACAATGAAAAGTTAATGCATGATGTCTAACTCTGTTTATCAGTTTCTTCATCAAAGACAATTTAAAACTGTTTTAAAGTTAACCATATACAGGAAAAAATACACGTCTGCCTGCTGCTCTTAAATACCCTTTTTATGTTTTATAAAAATCCAGGTTTCCTCAAACAAGGATTGCTCGTCAAGGATTCAAAGGCGTTACGGGAGAATTACATGAAGACTTTGCAGTTCAAATTTGATGCACTCTCACTTGTGCCGACAGACTTAATCAGCATTAAAATTGGGTCAAACTGGCCTGAACTGAGGTTTAACAGGCTCTTCCGATTCGCACGCATGTTTGAGTTTTTTGACCGCACCGAAACCAGAACCAATTATCCCAACATCTTTCGAATCGGCAACCTTGTCCTGTACATCCTGATTATTATCCACTGGAACGCATGCATATACTTTGCCATTTCCAAAGCCATAGGGTTTGGGACAGATACCTGGGTGTACCCCAACATAAGCCACCCTGAATACGGTCGACTGGCCAGGAAGTACATCTACAGCCTGTACTGGTCCACACTGACGCTGACCACAATCGGGGAGACCCCTCCCCCAGTGAAGGACGTGGAGTACCTCTTTGTGGTGTTCGACTTCCTGATCGGAGTGCTGATCTTCGCTACCATCGTCGGTAACGTGGGTGCCATGATTTCCAACATGAACGCCTCCAGAGCGGAATTCCAGGCCAAGATAGATTCCATTAAGCAATACATGCATTTCCGCAAAGTCACCAAAGACCTGGAGGCACGAATCATCAAGTGGTTCGACTATCTCTGGACCAACAAGAAAACGGTGGATGAAAAAGAGGTCCTGAAGAACTTGCCTGACAAGCTGAAAGCCGAGATCGCCATCAACGTCCACCTGGACACGCTGAAGAAAGTGCGCATCTTCCAGGACTGCGAAGCAGGGCTGCTGATAGAGCTGGTGCTGAAGCTAAGGCCACAGGTGTTTAGCCCTGGAGACTATATCTGTCGCAAAGGGGACATTGGCAGAGAAATGTACATCATCAAAGAGGGGAAGCTGGCTGTCGTAGCGGACGACGGCATCACCCAGTTTGTAGTTTTGAGTGACGGGAGTTACTTTGGAGAAATCAGCATCTTGAACATCAAGGGGAGTAAGTCGGGGAACAGAAGGACTGCAAACATTAGAAGCATAGGCTACTCCGATCTCTTCTGCTTATCCAAGGATGACCTCATGGAAGCCCTGACTGAGTATCCGGAGGCCAAGGCGGCGCTGGAGGAGAAAGGGAAAGCCATTTTAATGAAGGACGGCTTGATAGACGAGGAGGTGGCCAAACAGGGAGACGACCCGCAAAACATGCAAGAAAAGGTGGACCAGCTGGAAACCGTTCTGGACCTCATGCAAACGAAATTCGCCAGACTGATGGCAGAGTTTACCTCGAGCCAGCAAAAGCTCAAACAGAGACTCGCAACAGTGGAGTCCAAAGTGAAGAAGTACGGGAGCGCAAGCTTCTCGGAGGATCTGGAAACAGACAACGAAGCTGCAAAAGAGGCCAAAAAGGACAAATAACATGCACTGCTCTGAGCATTTCTGATTATCTTGGACTAGACCAGCTAATGGTACTTGTTTTTTTATAAGACACCAAACAGGAAAAAAATATAGTTTGATACTTTTTAACTTGTTTTCATTTAACATACAATGTAAAGTTATACTTTTTTTCCTCTGAAAATAGTTTTCCTTTAGCAAAAGCCTCTTTATGAGTATCAGTTCTGTATGTAGTGTGTTATACTGGATCATTTGCAGTTGCAAAGACAAACACAATTAGCTGGGAAAATGAGCCATGGTAAAGATTCACAGCACTTTTGGTAATTGTTGCTGCACAGGGTATCCCCAAAAGAATCCATGACATCGAATACAGTGAACAGAAACATACAGCACACTGTGACGGGGTGATGGTCCGAGCTTCCCCTACTCACAATCACATTTATCAGCTCAGGAACACTGAGGTTTGTGGAATGCAGGAAAAAACCACTTGATAGTGTTCACAGGCATACAGATTTACCTTGGCACTGGAAGAAGACTTCACACAAATTACAACTGATGCTCACAGACGAACATTGAACACAAAATGACCGACGTTCACAAAAGACAAGATCATGAAAGACCCAAAAAGCACAGGAAAGACATGGCATGAAATAAGCCCCAGCCCCACCTGATTCGAACAGAATGAACATTCAATCAATCTTTCATAGTGGACCACCATCACAAAGCTCTTGAATTATTCAATAAACAGCTACACTCGGAATGATCTTATACACAAAGAAACTCTAACATTCATTCCATTCCTACTTTTTACAATAAACATGTTTCTTCTGCTTCACACTTTTGTGTTTAACCTGCATGAATACCGTCTGTTAAACAGACGATCACTAACTATTCCATTATTACGCCTAATCAATACCCTTCTTCTTCTTCTTCTCTAGTCCCTAACTTACCAGTATAATGACTGAACATAAGCATTACCCCTTCTTTTGGAAGGTTACCGAACATATGCCTATAACAAACATTTGTCCCACATGTACAGTAAAGCTACGGTAACTTCATTAAAGTAAGCTCCCTAATCTAAATACGGCAATAAACCATCATATCAAATACACTTTGCTCAACAGCACAAATGATACAGATAGCCCATGGCTCTATCACTCGTAGAACAACAATAAACAAACACAATAACAGGCATTTCAATATTACTGTGAGGGTCTCACCCTGACACACACATTGGTTTACTTGGTTTTCAGATCTCATCAAAACAGAGCATACACTTGTATCACACTTGCAATTCCCTTAACTGCTAAGTACAGTGACGATAGAGCAATCGGAGGGATTTCATTTAGACCCAGAGAAATAAAGATCTGCATTCATCCAAAACAGGCTCTACTTACAGAAACTGACCACATTAGACTCTATAGTACTTGAACTGAACACATTAGACTCCATGGTACTAGTGGGTCATTCCAAAAGTGAAAGACCCATCTTACAATGCTTAAATATTGTTTTTGGTTTGTAATGTAATTTATTTTTTATTATGTATGTTTGTAATGTAATTTCAATTATGCAAGTTTTAACATCTGAATGAAAACCTTCATATATAAATAAAAATGGTTTATTTGAGCAAACGTTGTGTTTATGTATTTTAACCTCCTTCCAGAACAGCAGCGGTTTACTGAAAAGTTCCATTCTCGTGACTCTGGCATGATGAGCGAATCAGGAACCGCTGAGACAGTTACAAAATAAAAGATAGGAATTTGAAGGCAATCTCTACAGTTTAGTAAGTCCAGTCCTTTTGTACAATAGCAGAAAACAGACAGAAAACATAAAAACTGTTGCAAAACTCAAATTGAAACTCTTCTCTGCGCTGCACTGAGATACTGCCAATCAGAAGCAGCCCCAGGGTATTTGAACACACCCGTTCTCACCAGCGGTTTGCATTGCTTCCTCCCTGCAGCATGGTCTCTTCCCTCAGGGGATACCAGCGGTGCATGTTGGAGGAAAGTAGCCACAGTTAACCATTGCTTCCTTGACCTTGATCAACCTGCTCTTGAAAAATCAAATCTCTTTTTTGATTCAGAAGTCAAAATCACATGCCACAGACACTTTGTATATGTGCTACTATTGTTATTCATTTGGCTGTTATACTGTTAGGAGCATTATTAACTGCTACTTATAAACTAATTGCCCATTATCTTTCGCTGTAAAAGTGATTATTCTTGAATGAGGTGTCTCTGTTAGCAGTCTCGCAGTCTTCACAAGTCTGAAGAATTTGAATCTCGACGACACTCGACTGGACAAGCACCTGCTTGTAAAGGGAATTGGCTTGGCAGAGCGACTGGACAAGCACCTGTTTGTAAAGGTTTATTGGCTTGGCAGAGAGACTGGACAAGCATCTGCTTGTAAAGGGAATTGGCTTGGCAGAGCGACTGGACAAGCACCTGTTTGTAAAGGTTTATTGGCTTGGCAGAGCGACTGGACAAGCACCTGTTTGTAGAAGGAATTGGTTTGGGATAGGGACCGGGGGGACACCCAGGCCTTCAGGTTTCCTGAGCTGCTGTGTGGAGTTACTGTGGTGATGGAACATAACTGGAATTACTGTAAAAGCACTCCCGTAATAACCAACAATAAAGAAATCAATACCGTCTGTGACTTTCAATTGAGGTGAGGTCATAATCTTATTGACCTAGCTTGAAGCCTTGCTTTGGAATGTGGTATTTCCTGAATCCGTCTGCACTAACAATAAACAGTGTTGAATTTTATTAAAAGGTTTGGCAAGCATTCATGTCACCAAGCACCCAACAAAGATCCTTGACAACAGACAACGCAGGGGAGGGTTTGAAATACTGTCAACAGAAAGGAGCTGTACTCCAGGGGAAGAACTGTACAGGTTTAGTGTGCGACAGCTAACAGTGTCCCTATACCGAGTACTGTGGGAGGAGATCCAATCATCTGCTTTCTTTGCTAGGTCAGCAAGAGTTTCAGCTGAAAACTGTACAATGACAGAGAAAATGAAAATCAAAGTTTCAGAGAAGTCTTTGCGAATTGTGTCCTTCAACTGGAAAGAGGAGATGATGCTGAAGAAAAGGTTGAATACACTGGACTTGATGATAAAACAGGTTGAGGATTCCTACACTTTGGATCAGAGCATTGTATACAACAGATTCCGGATCAAACTTAAGAGATCGGAGATGGCACATGCAAGACGGATGGGCAACAAGGATCTCATGCAGCAGCTGCAGATCAGCACATTCTCGCTCAACACCAACGTCATAGATAACAGCAGAATGGCAGTGAGACAGATCTTGCAAGCATCAAAAAGTACTGGACTCTGCAAACCCAAAGCAACTGGGCTATGCTCATTAAAATCTGCAGGAGGTGTAAGATTCACCCCAGAGGTTTGCTCTGATGGGAAGCCTGAGATCCAATGGGCTGAGGAAAAAGACCCTCAAGACGATGTGGATAGCACCCCATGTGAATGGAAAGGCAATGGGAAAGGTGTGTCGTTTGCTCAGCTAAGACCTCACACAACCAAGGCTTCACTGTCCAAAGAAATTGATTTGGTCATGCGCCCGCACACTGCTGCAGTCATCATTCAGAATAACCCAGACATTTCAGCCAAATTAGTAAAGCCACAGAAAGGAAGATCTCCAATGCCCAATGCTGAAATAGAGTCACGCCACACGTCCAGTTCTCCAGAAGAAACCCTTCCAAGAGCTACAACTCGCAGGGCTGGAGAGAAGAAAAGATTGAACTGCCCAGATTCCAAGAGCCTTTTCATAAAGACTGGGGTTGAAGTTAAGAAACAGTCAATAGCAGAGGTTCTTATTGCTCTTAACAAAGGACATGACTTCGGGGGAAGAGTGAGTCAGTTTGTAGACAGGGTGACTGAACTCAAGCAGCAGCCAGGTCATGCTCTGAGCGATTACTATTCACAGAGGCTGCTGGAAAACTTCAACAGCTCCACAAAGAAGAGTCGGGACATGGAACTGCTGTTGGCCATGGAGGAAGACCGGTGCAAATGGGGTCTTGTTGGCACAGGGCTCACCAACACAAGCATCACCATCAGAAAGCTGGACAGGAATTTCACAAGGAAGGACATCCCTCCCGAGGTGCTGTTCTTGGAAAGCTATAGCGCTTTGATCACCAAAGAAAACAAGGAAGAAAGAAACTGGATTGCTAACAATCCGTATTAACCCACGGCTTAACCCTTTCTCATTCGGCAAATGGGAGTCTTGAAGTCATTTTGTCTACTAATCACTTCAAAGTTTATTTGATAGATATTTGGTAGATCTGAACATTGTCTTTAGTGTTTGTATATGTATATATTATTTTCTTTCTTAAACAGTACTGTTTTAGGCATTTCCTGCAGTTACCATTATAACAATAACATAATAAAACACATAAGATTTGGATTTCACAAGCAAGGTGTAGAAAACAAGCTGCAGTTTCACCCAACTAGAAAGAAACCCACCTTCATACTGGAGGAGCACCAGACGACACGCTGTGTTACCCAGCCGCAGATCCAATTCACAATTCATTGATGGGATTTCAATCGACTTCGAACAGAACTTCCTTTGTGATGGGATTTCTTTAAAAGACCCTTGATACCCTGTGTGGATTTTAAAGGGCTTGTTAAACTTTCAACAACTACAAAACTCTATGGAAAGCTTTTACTAACAATATGCAAATATAAAGCTTGTAAATTATTGTTAGTTTAATTAAAGCCTAATTGATGCATGTTCATTAGTAGTTGTTTTTCTTTGTCTCTTTTTCCATATAAGCAATTCATCCTGAATACAATACATATTTATTGATTTGGATGGTACCATGCTAGTGTGGTAGTTACATGTAATCTATTATTTTTACACCCATAATAAAAAACAAGATTTACTGTTAAATCTAATGTGTAAAACTAGAGCCACAGTATCCCAGTGTAGTTCAAGCATGTTTATTTCTTGGCAGATCCCCCGCCTAGTATTTCTCGCTCCATGAATCCTGTCTTACGGCAGTTCCAGTTGGATTGAACACAGCACTGAAGCAGGCCATGTTGGACAGCCAATTCTAAAGCATTTCGCAGGCAGTTGCATTATGCACTGCCGCAAAGGAGAATTGAATGAAGCTCTACAGATGAATGGAGCTCGGGGTGGTGTGCAGGGGAAGACTGATGCTTTAAGACAGTGGTGCACAACTCAGGTCATGGGGGGCTGGTGTCCCTCCTGGTTTTTATTCTAACCATACCCTAAATTAGTTAATTGAACCAATTAAACTTCTAATAAGGTCCAATAAAGTACTCTGGGGTAATAAAAACCTGCAGGGACATTGGCCTTCCAGGACAGAGTTGCGCACCGTTACTTTAAGCCACGCAACCCTGGAAACCTGGACAACTGTCACTTAGTAGGACATTCAGTTGTTTTCTGTATTGCAGGTGAGTTTTACAAAGTGTAGTCAACATTGCATTGAAAATTCAGAATTGTAAAAAAGCATCAGTGATTTCCATAATGTGATATCTACAGGTGGAATTTTAAGAGAGCCAGCTGTGGGATATAGACTGCAAAATGAAACACAACGTGTTTCAAGAACCCCCCCCCTTTTTTCATTCACGAACTGGCAAGGAGAGTGAGTACATCACACATAGAAAGTGCAATACATCACAAAGTGATTTACTGCAATGCAAACGTTTTAAAATCTTTTGACAGGGAAGGAACCACTTCTGTCGACAAGATCAGTCCCACTAACTGACCTGCCAAGAATTAGCAGCAATGCTGCAGGGAAACCAATACAGGACCCTTCTCACGAGATTCCCATCTGTAGTAATAGACATACAGTCAACAACTAATTAAATACACATTTTCATAATTGTGCTGTCAGGAAGGCCCTAGTACATGAGACACCTATTTCTCAAAAGATATTTAAAAAAAAGATAGCACAGGAAACAGCAGCCTATATTCTAACACTAATCTCTCAAAAGCCGAATGGTTTCGTTATAGCTGAACGACTGCAGTAGGGTACTTGTGCCGACAACATTACCTGGAATCAGCTGTCCTTCACACATCTACTGTGAAAGTGTGACACACTTACCAACGAGTGGCTCCACGATATCCTTGTAGATGTACATCCCCACAAGGCTGATGAACTGCTTATCCAGCTCACTAGCGCTGGTCTCCTCGCTCACAGATCTCTCATCTTGCCACAACACATACCTCGCATTTCGAGTGACTCAATCCAGGTTGAATATGAATAATATACTGATTTCCTGGGGCATTACTTTGTACTAACTCGCCTGTTAAAATAATCAAATCACTGTTTTAAAAATGCAGTCACTTTTATTCAGCATCATGTTTACATACCACTTATTTTTCTTGTTCTTTCGTTTTGAAGAGAAGGTTGGGTTTAAATGAACCCAGTAAAAACAACATTGATTATTTGCTTCCCTTAAAGATTGGACTTCTTTCAGATATACAGCTGTGGGGGTGTACAATTAACAGGTACATTACATCAACAGACATCAGGGCATCTGGTTAACAAGGTTAGAAAAGAAGTGGAAGCACAAACTATAAACATACGTGTATGGAAACTGAATGCATGTGCATATGTTTGCTGGAGTGACTGAAGACAGAAAATGGTTATCACTCTTCATTTGAAGATTTTGTATACAGTGTGAATTGAACTCCTGTGACTGTTTCAGTTGAATAGAGTACTGCGACAGATTTATGAACTTTGCGTTCAGGTAAAGTCCACTGTGGAATCACTTACCTATATTAACCCCCCTCACACACTAGTGAGTGTGGAATTGATGGCGCTATTCAAAACTGTCAGGGAAAGTGGTATTATCCTGTTGTCTACAAAATGCCAATATTTCTAATAAAGGAAGGACACATACAAATGTAAGATCACATATTGCCAAACGGCAGTGAAATGGATACAGTTGCATAACGTCAAGTCTTATAACCAAGAATTCAAAAACAATCCCCCATCTTGCAGAAGAGTTTAGTTTTTCAGACTTTGGATCCTGCGTTGACACTAAATTTAATTGAAGTACTGTGTTTCCTGTCTCTGTTCACTCCCTGTGCCACAGTGAGTGTGAAGCTCATGTGGATGTGGGGGCATCAAATTGAATAATTAGTCTACAGCAAATAAACTGGCTGCTGCAAATGACAATATATTTCTTGTTAGAAACCCGAGATGTAAAACAATGGAAAACTGGTGAGACTCAAAATTAAGTGGTAATTTCAACAAAAAACAATGTCATTGTAACGTAAGTTTAAACATTTCACATTTTGTAAGTGCACTTTCACACGCTGCATGATTGCACGGTACAGCAATCTCTTACTGTTCTTCAGTATTCCGCACTAATTCATGAAAATGCACCCCCCCCCCCCCCCCCCCCCCCCCCGAGGATATCACTACTAAACGATATCCTTTACAAATAACAAGTACGATACTCAGGTTGCTAGACTGGTAAAGCCCCTCAATCGTGGGGTGAATGCTGCCTTTCTTTTGCTTTTATGTGCTGTGGTTGAAGTCAAATTCTCAAGGCTGCAGTTTAACAGTCCAAAGTCCCCCTTCCATCTTTATTGAGCAGAGATAGGTCTGGATTCTCTTTCAGCTACAACAGGAGTAGTTACAATACACCACTTCCATGGCTTCAAGTTTCAAAGCAAACCAGTGATGAAACTTACAGCTCCTCACTGAGTGAAGTCACAAACAAGGGAAAGCAAAAGAGCTGGAAGCTCCAAGTTTTTTTTTTCTTTTTTTCTCTTAAACAATGGAAAGATTTTCCAGAGATTTTACAATTGATATACCGGCCCGCCCCCAAAAAACAGCTCAACTCCAAGCAGACGCAACAATGAGAAACTGACTGAACCTTTAAAATAGTCAGGAAAACCCATTTTTGTATAGACAAGTGAAGGAATATAGAACAATTCACATGAACAGAAAAAAGGTGTTCCTGCAAGCAGCTGTACTCTGCTGTTCCAGCTCACTGCCCTGTACAGGAGGGAGGCACAGACACAAGTGACTACTGGAGCTCACTAACTTAGACAGCTTTGCTTTTCTTTATTAAATAGGGACATTAAACTTCCAAAGAAATGTCAGTGCTTTATAACAGCCATGTATCTGTTACAGCATTCCGAATCCTTTGGCATAGGTAATGGCCTTTAAGAGTCTTTCTTTAAGCTTCTCCTGAGTGGAGTATTCAGGAAGCAAGAGGACATTAAAACAAGTGTGCGATGTGGGTAACCTGGGGAGAGAGGAAACAGAAATCAGGTTACAGTAGCAACCAAACACAGGCCCGTATTCTGAAGCAGATTTTAAGAAGAATAAAGCAGGCAAGAAAAAGGACAGAGAAGTATATTACTCTGAGAAGCTTCATGTATTTTTATACCACTAAAAGGATCGTATTCCTCAAAGAAAATGCGATTCAGTTCTTCATTCAAAATGTCTCAAAAGTAATGAATTCTATTCATATTCAAGTTACTTCAAATGTATTGAGAGATGCAAGTACAACATACATTCCCAGGATGCAGGATCTCTCCAAGTGGTCCGTGATTTTAGTATGAAATACACTAACTTATGACAGCAGACTTGCATGACCTCTTACACAAATGCAATATTTATTACCTAAAGTAATCAAGTCGTCCAAGATGTACCGAATGCCCTTTTGTAGTTATGAACAGATTTATTAGAGGAATAAAGGGCTGCACAGATTTATTAAAGGAATAAGGGGCTGCACTGATTTATTAGAGGAATAAGGGGCTGCACAGATTTATTAGAGGAATAAGGGGCTGCACTGATTTATTAGATTTATTAGAGGAATAAGGGGCTGCACAGATTTATTAGGAATAAGAGGAATAAGGGGCTGAATAAGGGGCTGCACAGATTTATTAGAGGAATAAGGGGCTGCACAGATTTATTAGAGGAATAAGGGGCTGCACAGATTTATTAGAGGAATAAGGGGCTGCACAGATTTATTAGAGGAATAAGGGGCTGCACAGATTTATTAGAGGAATAAGGGGCTGCACAGATTTATTAAAGGAATAAGGGGCTGCACAGATTTATTAGAGGAATAAGGAGCTGCACAGATTTATTAGAGGAATAAGGGGCTGCACAGATTTATTAGAGGAATAAGGGGCTGCACAGATTTATTAGAGGAATAAGGAATAAGGGGCTGCACAGATTTATTAGAGGAATAAGGGGCTGCACAGATTTATTAGAGGAATAAGGGGCTGCACAGATTTATTAGAAGGAATAAGGGGCTGCACAGATTTATTAGAGGAATAAGGAGGAATAAGGAGCTGCACAGATTTATTAGAGGAATAAGGAGTTGCACAGATTTATTAAAGGAATAAGGGGCTGCACTGATTTATTAGAGGAATAAGGAGCTGCACAGATTTATTAGAGGAATAAGGAGCTGCACAGATTTATTAGAGGAAAAGGGGTGTGCACACAACACACACTTAAAAGGGCTTTTCTCCATTGTTTTTGTTTCAGTTTGATTGTGCTTCAGATTTCTACCAAGTGAACAGGGAGACACCCAGTGGCTGCACACTGTAAATGCAGTCACCCTCAATACACTTCGTTAATACAATACCAGGCATTTCACCACGGTGGTTATCTTGCTAAAAGGGTTTGGAGTAAAATTCTCACATCATTCAAACCCCCCCGCCCCCCATTATAAATCTTTGTGGCTCTTCGTTGATGTGATGTTTTAAATGTGACTTGCTTTTTTAGATCCAGAGTTTTAACAGAGATTTACTCAACATATATTAAGAAGTACAGTAAGTGTGACTCTAGTAGAGTTTAAACACTGCAAGACATCTTCCACAGTACAAACTGAAACAAGCAACCCTTAAAACCTACAGGTGTCAGAAAACAAAGCCCATGTTTTCCAGAGCGTTTTCTTTCCAATGTTCACAGTGTTACCTGTCTGTGTCTTGGCCATTCTTGGCTATAATCATCTTCAGTTTGCCAAGGCCACCCACAGGGGCCCGGTCTGTGCCTGTGGTGAATTGTAAAAACAGCCGTTTCTGTTCCTCTGCGAATGAATGGACGATCTCCCAGAAGCTCCTGTTTGAAAGCAAAACCCATCTTCATTCAAATTAAAAAATGCCAATTTGCAAGATTACCGATTACCATACCAATACCGCATTACACAAGGCTCTAAAAACACACGGTTCTGTGGATTACTGTACCAATACCGCATTACACAAGGCTCTAAAAACACACGGTTCTGTGGATTACTGTACCAATACCGCATTACACAAGGCTCTAAAAACACACGGTTCTGTGGATTACTGTACCAATACCGCATTACACAAGGCTCTAAAAACACACGGTTCTGTGGATTACTGTACCAATACCGCATTACACAAGGCTCTAAAAACACACGGTTCTGTGGATTACTGTACCAATACCGCATTACACAAGGCTCTAAAAACACACGGTTCTGTGGATTACTGTACCAATACCGCATTACACAAGGCTCTAAAAACACACGGTTCTGTGGATTACTGTACCAACACCGCATTATACAAGGCTCTAAAAACACACGGTTCTGTGGATTACTGTACCAGCATCACATTAAACAGAGTGTATTAGTACTATTATTATTAGAACTCTTCAATAAGTTGTTTGTGGCATGAAGTGATACAATAACACCTAATAACACAAAGGTGTTCTACATTAATATACAGCACACATACACTCACCTAATAACACAAAGGTGTTCTACATTAATATACAGCACACATACACTCACCTAATAACACAAAGGTGTTCTACATTAATATACAGCACACACACACTCACAAAGGTGTTCTACATTACCTAATGACACAAAGGTGTTCTACATTAATATAGAGCACACATACACTCACCTAATGACACAAAGGTGTTCTACATTAATATACAGCACACATACACTCACCTAATGACACAAAGGTGTTCTACATTAATATACAGCACACGCAGACTCACCTAATGACACGGGAATCTCGGGTGTAGCCTCCATCGTATTCTGTTGTTTCTTCAAGTGCTTCAAAGTCTAGGTTCTGTGAATCAAACACACACAATATATGCAGGGGTTTCAGTAACTGTTCTTATGGACAGCGAGCGAGAGAAGACTGCAGAAGCTCCCTGAGTTTGAGGGCCTTACCCTGCTTCCACAGATCAGCAGCTCGATTTCCTCGGGTCGGAATAAATACTTTAACGGAGACTCGCTGGTCACCATGTGGAAACCTCTCCGGAACGCCTTGAACTGCTTTTCAACGCTTTTGTTCAGCATATATTCAGCGTACTGGGCAACAAATTCCTGTGAAAGAAACAGAGACCCAAGGTTTGGTAAAATCCAGCCCGCGAGACAGTAACATTGGAGGAATGAGTTGGTTTCCCTCAAGAACAGTTTAAACACAGCGGCAGGACAGCCACTGCAGGTTTATTTTACAATCCTGTACATTTTGAAACACTGATACAGAGTTTCCCTCATGGATCAAGTGAATGCCTGTATTATTTGCTTGTTCGTTTCCTATTTGTAACATCAGTGCAATGTGAATTCATTCGGTAACTTACCTTTCTGTTTTCATTAGTAACAGGTTATAACAGTGGTATACATTCAGTTGTGAATTCATTCTGTAACTTACCTTTCTGTTTTCATTAGTAACAGGGATTTTGTCTCCATTTTCCTTTAAATCATACGTCAGCGGATTGCCAAAGAGATCGGTGTGTGAAATCTGGAAAGTGATCATCATGTCATCTTCAACACTGCCCTCGTATTCCAGAAGCTCATTTAAACTTTGAAACAGCACCTAAAACACACGCAGAAAAATAGTCAGCCCAAGTGTTTGGGGGAGAAAAAAAAACAAAAAAAACCCTGCATTTCTGTAAATGTGTAAATTCCAGTAGTAAGTGTAAGCCACGGACAATTGGTACTTGAATGGATTTCAAAAGTAATAATTAACAGAGTGAAAAATTAACCTACCGGTATTTTATTATAGCTTATCAAGTACCCACACACTTCAAGAATGTATCATCTTTGATTTACTGAACATTTCTTTCCAAAACTACACTTAGTTAACAGTTCCAGCTGCATTGGCTTTTACAAATTCACTTGTACTAATTCAAATTTAAAAGAAAAGCATTAACCAGTGCTGCTTGCATCAATTAAAAAAAGCACCCCCCCCCCCCCCCCCCCCCAAGACAAACTAGAGAGGACAACATCTAATAACCAGTAAACAAAACATCTTAGTGTTGCATATGTGCAGTACAACTGTATTAAATGACCTGTTTCTGTTTGTCTGCTTCGTCTCCAGTCTCGTACTGTTTCAGTTTGTCTTTGTTTCGTCTCCAGTCTCGTACTGTTTCAGTTTGTCTTTGTTTCGTCTCCAGTCTCGTACTGTTTCAGTTTGTCTTTGTTTCGTCTCCAGTCTCGTACTGTTTCAGTTTGTCTTTGTTTCGTCTCCAGTCTCGTACTGTTTCAGTTTGTCTTTGTTCGTCTCCAGTCTCGTACTGTTTCAGTTTGTCTTTGTTTCGTCTCCAGTCTCGTACTGTTTCAGTTTGTCTGTTTTTGTCTTACTGTTTCAGTCCAGTCTCGTACTGTTTCAGTTTGTCTTTGTTTCGTCTCCAGTCTCGTACTGTTTCAGTTTGTCTTTGTTTCGTCTCCAGTCTCGTACTGTTTCAGTTTGTCTTTGTTTCGTCTCCAGTCTCGTACTGTTTCAGTTTGTCTTTGTTTCGTCTCCAGTCTCGTACTGTTTCAGTTTGTCTTTGTTTCGTCTCCAGTCTCGTACTGTTTCAGTTTGTCTTTGTTCTCCAGTCTCGTACTGTTTCGTTTGTCTTTGTTTCGTCTCCAGTCTCGTACTGTTTCAGTTTGTCTTTGTTTCGTCTCCAGTCTCGTACTGTTTCAGTTTGTCTTTGTTTCGTCTCCAGTCTCGTACTGTTTCAGTTTGTCTTTGTTTCGTCTCCAGTCTCGTACTGTTTCAGTTTGTCTTTGTTTCGTCTCCAGTCTCGTACTGTTTCAGTTTGTCTTTGTTTCGTCTCCAGTCTCGTACTGTTTCAGTTTGTCTTTGTTTCGTCTCCAGTCTCGTACTGTTTCAGTTTGTCTTTGTTTCGTCTCCAGTCTCGTACTGTTTCAGTTTGTCTTTGTTTCGTCTCCAGTCTCGTACTGTTTCAGTTTGTCTTTGTTTCGTCTCCAGTCTCGTACTGTTTCAGTTTGTCTTTGTTTCGTCTCCAGTCTCGTACTGTTTCAGTTTGTCTTTGTTTCGTCTCCAGTCTCGTACTGTTTCAGTTTGTCTTTGTTTCGTCTCCAGTCTCGTACTGTTTCAGTTTGTCTTTGTGTCTCCAGTCTCGTACTGTTTCAGTTTGTCTTTGTTTCGTCTCCAGTCTCGTACTGTTTCAGTTTGTCTTTGTTTCGTCTCCAGTCTCGTACTGTTTCAGTTTGTCTTTGTTTCGTCTCCAGTCTCGTACTGTTTCAGTTTGTCTTTGTTTCGTCTCCAGTCTCGTACTGTTTCAGTTTGTCTTTGTTTCGTCTCCAGTCTCGTACTGTTTCAGTTTGTCTTTGTTTCGTCTCCAGTCTCGTACTGTTTCAGTTTGTCTTTGTTTCGTCTCCAGTCTCGTACTGTTTCAGTTTGTCTTTGTTTCGTCTCCAGTCTCGTACTGTTTCAGTTTGTCTTTGTTTCGTCTCCAGTCTCGTACTGTTTCAGTTTGTCTTTGTTTCGTCTCCAGTCTCGTACTGTTTCAGTTTGTCTTTGTTTCGTCTCCAGTCTCGTACTGTTTCAGTTTGTCTTTGTTTCGTCTCCAGTCTCGTACTGTTTCAGTTTGTCTTTGTTTCGTCTCCAGTCTCGTACTGTTTCAGTTTGTCTTTGTTTCGTCTCCAGTCTCGTACTGTTTCAGTTTGTCTTTGTTTCGTCTCCAGTCTCGTACTGTTTCAGTTTGTCTTTGTTTCGTCTCCAGTCTCGTACTGTTTCAGTTTGTCTTTGTTTCGTCTCCAGTCTCGTACTGTTTCAGTTTGTCTTTGTTTCGTCTCCAGTCTCGTACTGTTTCAGTTTGTCTTTGTTTCGTCTCCAGTCTCGTACTGTTTCAGTTTGTCTTTGTTTCGTCTCCAGTCTCGTACTGTTTCAGTTTGTCTTTGCTTCGTCTCCAGTCTCGTACTGTTTCAGTTTGTCTTTGTTTCGTCTCCAGTCTCGTACTGTTTCAGTTTGTCTTTGTTTCGTCTCCAGTCTCGTACTGTTTCAGTTTGTCTTTGTTTCGTCTCAAGTCTCGTACTGCTTTTTCAGCATTGCGATTGCCATGCATTTCGGCCTGTTGTGTAGCATTTTCATTTTTTGTCTGGACTGTCCTATTTGATCTAGTCTCAAAGACACCCTCACTATATAATACTGCATTGTAGTTACAACGAATGGAAGACTTGAGAAGTTTACTCAGCTTTCTAACCAATAGCTGTTTGTTACGGATCCCAGAGGCGGGTTCATTCTGAATGTTGACTAACCAATGGCTTGGAAGGGTGGGAATTAGGGATGTAACGGTATCAAATTTTGACTGTATGGTAACCGTCAAAAAATGTACCATGTTTATCGTCATACCGTGGTATAATGTCATTTTTTTGTAATCTGTTTGTTTAAATGGCTATTTAAAGAAATACACTTGTCAAGTCATTTTTTAAGTTTTAAAACAAATAACAGACTGATACTACAGTTCTGTCAGATACTACCGAACTGGAAGTAGTGTTCATTCCAGCTCATACAGGCTCAGCAAAATAATGCTGCTTTTTTATTTCAAATTACTGTGGAGAAACACCAAAATATTAACATTTTCTGGGCTCAGACTGGAACGATAGGGGTAAGGATGTGACCACTGCAACTGAATACCCTCTTCATCTTTATCAGTTTGGACGGCATCCTATTAGTTAAGAGAAGCAAAGTGTTACCTAGCAATAGCCAATCGAGTGAATTTTGAGACATGCAGTGCCCACCCACTAATCTCTCGGCACAGTGCAAAACTTAACGATAAGGTACCTGCAAATTGTTTTTTTTTACTGCATATTAACAACAATGAACACAAAGGAAAGAAGAAAAGTTAAGGTGGGGATGACACCATTGCAAAGTTAAACGGCATCTAGGGGATTATTTATTTATTTATTTAAATGTAAATAAAATTGCATTTTTTTAAAATATAAAACTATCAACTTGAGGAGAAGGCAACATCTTTATAATACTGTTTGAAATAAAAATACAAATGCCTGTAGCATCTTAGATTCAGTTACATAGTAGTAAATAGACTTTTTCATTCTCTGCATTGGTGTGTGCTTATTGCGTTTCTCTTGACCGATACGGTAGATAATAGCTACTGTTACTTCTCTGGTTTGGTAAATTAACAGGAAGGCAGTGATGAAAAGTTCCAGGGCCTTGTTCTTGCGGATATTTGAGTACTTGTGTTTCAGTTACTGACAATCACGCTTGCTAGCGATCTCTGTTTAGTAGGCGGTTTATATTAAATATGACGTCACTTATTTAATTGCCTGCTTGGATAATCTCCTGCACGGCAGTTTTCAGAACTTGAGATGTCTGTGTTCATTAATTAGTTCTAACGAACAAAGTGGCTCACCAATGGACAAATTGTGAATAAAAAAACATGCACATCACCTTAAACCGAGTGAACTCGGTAATCATGGGATAGAAAAATGGTTGCGGTTTCAAAACCGTGGCAGTTTATACTGCAGTTTACCGTAAAACCGGAATACCGTGACATCCCTCTTGGGAATGAAATTCACAGAGATGGACAGCCATTGTGTTAACAGTGAAGCAGTATAGCTGTGACGTTTTCATATTCCAAATAACTTTAACTGCTACTTTTATTTTCTCCATGTACACGCCTCTGGGTCGAGATGAGGTCAGTCCAGAGACTGAAAGTCTGCGTTTAGCATTCAAAATGACAGAGTAAAACTTAAGCAGAACAGTGGTTTTGTGGTTCTACCCAGACCTGCATGCCATAGAGCCTGAAAAAATAAATCGTGTTTTTGACAGTAAAGTTTGTGAGAGCCATAACCATGGCTGTAGTAACCCCACTGTGGCCCTGGCACAGTAGTTTAATATTAGACACACCAGCGCATACTGTGTCTGTAGTAACCCCACTGTGGCCCTGGCACAGTAGTTTAATATTAGACACACCAGCGCATACTGTGTCTGTAGTAACCCCACTGTGGCCCTGGCACAGTAGTTTAATATTAGACACACCAGCGCATACTGTGTCTGTAGTAACCCCACTGTGGCCCTGGCACAGTAGTTTAATATTAGACACACCAGCGCATACTGTGTCTGTAGTAACCCCACTGTGGCCCTGGCACAGTAGTTTAATATTAGACACACCAGCGCATACTGTGTCTGTAGTAACCCCACTGTGGCCCTGGCACAGTAGTTTAATATTAGACACACCAGCGCATACTGTGTCTGTAGTAACCCCACTGTGGCCCTGGCACAGTAGTTTGACACACCAGCGCATGTCTGTAGTAACCCCACTGTGGCCCTGGCACAGTAGTTTAATATTAGACACACCAGCGCATACTGTGTCTGTAGTAACCCCACTGTGGCCCTGGCACAGTAGTTTAATATTAGACACACCAGCGCATACTGTGTCTGTAGTAACCCCACTGTGGCCCTGGCACAGTAGTTTAATATTAGACACACCAGCGCATACTGTGTCTGTAGTAACCCCACTGTGGCCCTGGCACAGTAGTTTAATATTAGACACACCAGCGCATACTGTGTCTGTAGTAACCCCACTGTGGCCCTGGCACAGTAGTTTAATATTAGACACACCAGCGCATACTGTGTCTGTAGTAACCCCACTGTGGCCCTGGCACAGTAGTTTAATATTAGACACACCAGCGCATACTGTGTCTGTAGTAACCCCACTGTGGCCCTGGCACACACCAGCGCATACTGTGTCTGTAGTAACCCCACTGTGGCCCTGGCACAGTAGTTTAATATTAGACACACCAGCGCATACTGTGTCTGTAGTAACCCCACTGTGGCCCTGGCACAGTAGTTTAATATTAGACACACCAGCGCATACTGTGTCTGTAGTAACCCCACTGTGGCCCTGGCCAGTAGTTTAATATTAGACTGTGTCTGTAGTAACACTGTGGCCCTGGCACAGTAGTTTAATATTAGACACACCAGCGCATACTGTGTCTGTAGTAACCCCACTGTGGCCCTGGCACAGTAGTTTAATATTAGACACACCAGCGCATACTGTGTCTGTAGTAACCCCACTGTGGCCCTGGCACAGTAGTTTAATATTAGACACACCAGCGCATACTGTGTCTGTAGTAACCCCACTGTGGCCCTGGCACAGTAGTTTAATATTAGACACACCAGCGCATACTGTGTCTGTAGTAACCCCACTGTGGCCCTGGCACAGTAGTTTAATATGGCACAGTAGTTTAATATTAGACACACCAGCGCATACTGTGTCTGTAGTAACCCCACTGTGGCCCTGGCACAGTAGTTTAATATTAGACACACCAGCGCATACTGTGTCTGTAGTAACCCCACTGTGGCCCTGGCACAGTAGTTTAATATTAGACACACCAGCGCATACTGTGTCTGTAGTAACCCCACTGTGGCCCTGGCACAGTAGTTTAATATTAGACACACCAGCGCATACTGTGTCTGTAGTAACCCCACTGTGGCCCTGGCACAGTAGTTTAATATTAGACACACCAGCGCATACTGTGTCTGTAGTAACCCCACTGTGGCCCTGGCACAGTAGTTTAATATTAGACACACCAGCGCATACTGTGTCTGTAGTAACCCCACTGTGGCCCTGGCACAGTAGTTTAATATTAGACACACCAGCGCATACTGTGTCTGTAGTAACCCCACTGTGGCCCTGGCACAGTAGTTTAATATTAGACACACCAGCGCATACTGTGTCTGTAGTAACCCCACTGTGGCCCTGGCACAGTAGTTTAATATTAGACACACCAGCGCATACTGTGTCTGTAGTAACCCCACTGTGGCCCTGGCACAGTAGTTTAATATTAGACACACCAGCGCATACTGTGTCTGTAGTAACCCCACTGTGGCCCTGGCACAGTAGTTTAATATTAGACACACCAGCGCATACTGTGTCTGTAGTAACCCCACTGTGGCCCTGGCACAGTAGTTTAATATTAGACACACCAGCGCATACTGTGTCTGTAGTAATCCCATACTGTGGCCCTGGCACAGTAGTTTAATATTAGACACACCAGCGCATACTGTGTCTGTAGTAACCCCACTGTGGCCCTGGCACAGTAGTTTAATATTAGACACACCAGCGCATACTGTGTCTGTAGTAACCCCACTGTGGCCCTGGCACAGTAGTTTAATATTAGACACACCGGCGCATTAGTCTCTCCCACCTTTTAATTAAGTTTCATCTAAAACCTTTTTAAAACGTTACAGGTGAAACTCCTACCACACACTCAAGCCCCAGCAATTCAATATGAATCTCCAAAGGTAGGTGTAGCAAGTAAAAGCATTGAAAACAGCAAGCATGCAGCAACAGGGTGTGTTCGTTACCGGATGAGAATCGGCCAGGTCGCGGAAAGTTCCTTTCTTCCCCATTAACTTTCTGTAGACGACCATGGGGAAATGAACGTCCAGGATACAGTTATTGTAAATGGCAAGCCCCAGCACAATCCCAATCAGTGTAAACTGACCCTCCGTCTCGAACGAGGACGGATTCAACCAGCACAGTTTGGTCATCTCGTCGTACGTGAACATTCCTGGAACACATTGTTAACAACACAATGGTGAAGCATGCCCATGTATGTGCAGGAAATAAACCTGACCTTGCTCCTCTCCAATTCACAGACAGCTACACCACTGCCTCTACAGCAGATTCAAAAGCCATGCTTTTCCACGTCTAATTATTCACTCACTCCTGAAGGACCTGTAATGATCCAGAGTCTGGGTGCATTTTGTACAGACTATTTGCAAAGTGTGAATAACATGGGAATATTAAAATTACAATATAAACTAAACTAAATATAAGTTAATGGTTTCAAATAGAAAAATCTCGTAACGAATGCAATTGCTAAAGTTTTCTTTCACTGTGAAATAGCAGACACTGTATTGTATATGATAATCGCTGTATTTTTCAGGCTCTAGCCCTTAATACTGAAGTATTTCACTTACATGCACAGGGTTGTTTTGAGCTTCATTTCAAAGTTCACCTTCTAGTTCCTTTATATTCATTTACTTTTATATTTTCATAATATATTTTTGCATACCTCAAATAAATTATGTTGCTACAGTCGTTACAGATTCTTACTGTGAGAACAACACAGGACATTAGACAGGAGGAGGGTGGACTCACACACTGACTGGCCAAAAAACTAGGAGAATGCACCCCAGCTCCAGCAACAACAGAAGGGCAAAGGATCTCTGATGGAATTGACATAAACATGAAGTGAAATGACTCTGAACAGGATCTTCATGGCAATGAAATGATTACATTTAGAAACACTGATAGTGAAACGTGATTGAATCATCCCAAAACAAAACAAATCCCCTGGGCCGGATGAGATCCTCCCAGTAGTACTCAAAGAAATGAAAGAAGTAATTTACAAACCGCTAACCAAGATCATGCAGCAGTCTCTTGACACAGGGGTGGTACCGACAGACTGGAAAATTGCAAACGTAATACCGATCCACAAAAAGGGAAACAAAACTGAACCAGGTAACTACAGACCAGTAAGCCTGACTTCTATTATATGCAAACTTATGGAAACTATAATAAGATCCAAAATGGAAAATTACCTATATGGTAACAGGGTACTGGGAGACAGTCAACATGGTTTTAGGAAAGGGAGATCGTGCCTAACTAACTTGCTTGATTTTTTTGAGGATGCAACATCGATAATGGATAATTGCAAAGCATATGACATGGTTTATTTAGATTTCCAGAAAGCTTTTGACAAAGTCCCGCACAAAAGATTAATTCTCAAACTGAACGCAGTTGGGATTCAAGGAAACACATGTACATGGATTAGGGAGTGGTTAACATGTAGAAAACAGAAAGTACTGATTAGAGGAAAAACCTCAGAATGGAGTGTGGTAACCAGCGGTGTACCACAGGGATCAGTATTAGGTCCTCTGCTATTCCTAATCTACATTAATGATTTAGATTCTGGTATAGTAAGCAAACTTGTTAAATTTGCAGACGACACAAAAGTAGGAGGAGTGGCAAACACTGTTGCAGCAGCAAAGGTCATTCAAAATGATCTAGACAAGATTCAGAACTGGGCAGACACATGGCAAATGACATTTAATAGAGAAAAGTGTAAGGTACTGCACGCAGGAAATAAAAATGTACATTATAAATATCATATGGGAGATATTGAAATTGGAGAAGGAATCTATGAAAAAGACCTAGGAGTTTTTGTTGACTCAGAAATGTCTTCATCTAGACAATGTGGGGAAGCTATAAAAAAGGCTAACAAGATGCTCGGATACATTGTGAAAAGTGTTGAATTTAAATCAAGGGAAGTAATGTTAAAACTGTACAATGCACTAGTAAGACCTCATCTTGAATATTGTGTTCAGTTCTGGTCACCTCGCTATAAAAAAGATATTGCTGCTCTAGAAAGAGTGCAAAGAAGAGCGACCAGAATTATTCCGGGCTTAAAAGGCATGTCATATGCAGACAGGCTAAAAGAATTGAATCTGTTCAGTCTTGAACAAAGAAGACTACGTGGCGACCTAATTCAAGCATTCAAAATTCTAAAAGGTATTGACAGTGTCGACCCAAGGGACTTTTTCAGTCTGAAAAAAGAAACAAGGACCAGGGGTCACAAATGGAGTTTAGAAAAAGGGGCATTCAGAACAGAAAATAGGAGACACTTTTTTACACAGAGAATTGTGAGGGTCTGGAATCAACTCCCCAGTAATGTTGTTGAAGCTGACACCCTGGGATCCTTCAAGAAGCTGCTTGATGAGATTTTGGGATCAATAAGCTACTAACAACCAAACGAGCAAGATGGGCCGAATGGCCTCCTCTCGTTTGTAAACTTTCTTATGTTCTTATGTTCTTATCCCAGCTGTATTTCAGCTGTGAAAATGGTGTGAAGTCTGTATAATTGATGTGGCTGCGAAGCGTTTAATTTATACAGGACGCTCAAACCTGTTCCTGCTCACCCCACAAACCTATAGAAGTCACATGACCTCAATATTTCAGCCATACTAAGTCAAAGATCAATGTCACGGTCACCAAAATATAGAGCACATTGTTTTTAAAGCATTGCACACAGGACAACACATCAGCGTCAGCTTTGTACAACTACTTACACAAAAGGGCTTGTTTTTCTTATACTAAGCCCACAATCCCACTGGACCAAGAGGATCAGAGAACACAGCTGTGTACCAGAATATGCCAGACATCTTAGGTCACAGGGCAAAGTGAAGGGTTCCGTTTTCCACAAGGAATTCTGGAATATGTGAATTCAGCATCGGCAATGTTTTGTAAAGTTCACAGAGCTGTAGGAGGACTACTCCATAGCACCTCACGAAGGTACTTCATAGTTCCACTAGTGTTCAAATGTGCATGGTCATGTGACCTGCTAGGCCTATATAACATGCGTGAGAATTGGGTGAAACTGTTCAGCAATGAGAAATCACAAGCACTCCAGTGTCTACACAAGGGGAATGAAGGTGGGTGTCTATTAGTGTCTGCACTGCTTAACATGTCCATCTCCTGGGATGGCAACCACCACTGCAAAGCACAACGCTGTTCTCAAGCATGACAAGGACTGAAGCCTGCAGGCGTGGCAACGTGTAGCGACAAACGAGACATGCTACAGTGGCCCGAATCACTTGAACCTTCAAAACTGTTGCAAAAACACTGGCTTCCACTGAAACAACGCACTAGGGGATGGAGCAATGCCAGTCTACCATTGTTTGGCCAGTCAGTACATGTTGCTACTGCAAACATAAATACATTAAAGACACTGAGGTGCAAAGGGTTAATGTTTATTATTGCAAAACATAATAATAATAATAATAATAATAATAATAATAATAATAAATTCATCAAAGTTAGTTTGAAGATCTTACCGATATCGCGGTTGAAGAGTTCCTCCACTACGAGTTGAAAGAACTCTTTGGAAACTCCTCCTTCATCCACTCCTTGCTCTCCTTCAAACTCCACGTACAGCTGCTTCTTCAAGTCTGCAGGGTTTTCCATGGCAATCATCTCAAGCTACATCACAGAAGGAAATCAATTTCAACGTGAAGAACCAAATGAACAACAGGGTTAGCTCCATGGGATTAATACAGCGACTGTCCTGTTCACCAATGCAAGAACGCCACTCGTTGCAAAACACTTGGCATGGCAGACTCCGTGCCGGAGGTCTGTGTATCTGCAGAACACAGGGGTATGAGTTTTAACTGAAAGGTGTTCTCTCAATCTCAAGAGCTCAACGCTGCAGCTTGCTGGGAAAAGAGGGCTGCAGCGATTGACATTCTGAGATTCTGATTTGTGCCAAATATGATTTTAACATTTTTGTATTTTAGTACCTAAACTGGCCGCTTGTACTAGCAGGGGTTCTGATTTCAGGGTTTTATTTTGGAGTAAATGAAGCATATTGGTTTTCCGCCTATGCTTCACTGAAATATGATGAATGGCTTCAAAGTCCATGATTTGAACAGTGTTTCAACAGCAGTGTATTGCATTCAGTACCAGGTCCCCTGCAATCTGGTGCACAGATTTCAAGGTCTTTCAACGAAATTCCCAAGTAGGGTTTCAAAACAAACTAGTTCTTCTAAAGGCATGAGATTTACTACTGAATTCTGGGCATAGCTCAAAAATAAAACCTGCAAATGAGAACCCATATACTGTATGTTAGGCCCGTTGTCCAGATCTGAACTTCACAGTTTGAATATTTTTATGGCCATATTAAATTTCATGGCTCTAGTATAGAAGGTTAAGATTTTTTTGTTGTCATTTATCTTGCAAACAAACCAATATCCCAAGAGTCCTACATCAATCAAAGCAAGTGTCAATGTAAAGTTTGCAAGCTTTAATAACATACTGCCAAGTCAACATGAGGCAAGAGCACAGCAAACGGATAAGGCTTTAAATGAAATGGGCAAAAACTGTGCTGTGTAGTGAACCAAAGTAAACAGCAAGGTAACAAGGCTTGCAGAAATAAAAAGGAGTTGTTTGACTGGACTAGTGGGTCTGGTTGTCTCAGGATAGAAGATCTTAGGGAGGCGATAGGACATGGAATAACATTCTCAGGCCCACGCTTATATAAAAGGCCACCTGTGCAGAACACATAGACACAATGAATACATTATACTAGATTTGGCTCCCCTAGAATTTGTTACATTAGTATTGTCCCTATAATCAAAATCACAGATTAAACCCAGCACAACACTTTTCAGAAGTAACTGACAAATTAAGCAGAATAATATCCACTTGTCCTTGGAGTAGAATGTGGAACTTAAACCATATTGGTGCAATTTCAGAATGGGTGCAATTTCAGAATGTGTGCAATTTCAGTTAGTGGAAGTGTTTGGAGGAGATTGCATTTCCCTGCTCAGTATATGTTGCAGTCTGCCAAGGGCAGTGTGCCACCACTTGCGTCACAAGCTCAAAATTCATGATTAAGATTTTATATATATATATATATATATATATATATATATATATATATATATATATATATATATATATATATATATATAAAATTATTATATATTTTTTTTTTAAATGGATCGAAAACCAATGTATTAATTCTGGTCACATCTGCTAAGACGATTCTGCATGGCATTCACCAGGGGCTGAGGGGGGGGGGGGGGGGGGGGGGGCGGGGAAAAACAGGAAATAAAGTGAATTGATTTCTTTTACACCGACTACGGGCTAATTGTTAAAGTCATTCATCCTGGGTACAGCACTTCATAATGGTAATTACACCATTATCTACGGTCAGTGCCAGACAACTGCTTCCGTATGGGTTGGCTCTTTCCAATATAAACAAAGCCAATCCAGCCAGTGAATGAGCTGCTATGGATAATAAGAATTTCACAATTCCACCACCAATCGTGTTAAATAAACCAAATGCATTTTATCTGCAATTAGTTTTCACTCTGCAAGAGAGTACTTAATGCCTTATTATTGATGGTTCCGCTAAGCATCTCTGGGTGTTCATGCCTTGATTGGTAACCCATCTCTCAATAGAGTTTTACACGCAGCCAGCACTGACCAGGCACCAGCAGCGAGTTCAACCACTCAAAACTAGAACCAATGAGAGTGGCGCAAAAGGGGTTTAACTTTCTTGACCAATAAACTACCACAGAAACAATACAAGTGGTTTGATTTCCTAGTCTCTGTATTGCCATTCTGAAATGACTTGTATTCACAGCCACTTATACAAGTACATGATCTGAATCCATCTGTCAACGAATAAGCTGCTGTTTTATAATGTTTCTCGGTTTTATATGTTGCTGTGCTCTGAAAATGCGAGCTACTGGATAAGGAACTGGTTTGATATATGGAGGTTGTTGGTGTCTGGTACTCTTCTGTTGTAATCTCTTGTAGTGACAGCTCTTATTAGCAGGCTGTGTCAAATGCATAAATTGTGAGGATGTTTATTATAAGGGCCAAGAGGGTAACAAGCTATACTGGAAAAGTTACAAGGAAAGAATTGTTAAAGAATGATGTCGCCACAGGTCAGATAGAAAAAGGTCACTATGGACAAAAATGCCTCTCATATTGCACACTGATTTCACATGTTTAACAGAGTGTTGGGGTTATACAGCAATGCCTTTCTCATATTGCACGCTGATTTCACATGTTTAATAGAATGTTACGGTTACACAGCAATGCCTTTCTCATATTGCACACTGATTTCACATGTTTAACAGTGTTAGGATTATACAGCAATGCCTTTCTCATATTTCACGCTGATTTCACATGTTTAACAGTGTTAGGATTATACAGCAATGCCTTTCTCATATTGCACGCTGATTTCACATGTTTAATAGAGTGTTGGGGTTATACAGCAATGCCTTTCTCATATTGCACGCTGATTTCACATGTTTAATAGAGTGTTATGGTTATACAGCAATGTCTTTTTCATATTGCATGCTGATTTCACGTTTAATAGAGTGTTATGGTTATACAGCAATGCCTTTTTCATATTGCACGCTGATTTCACATGTTTAATAGAGTGTTACGGTTACACAGCAATGCCTTTCTCGTATTGGATGCTGATTTCATATGTTTAATAGAGTGTTGGGGTTATACAGCAATGCCTTTCTCATATTGCACGCTGATTTCACATGTTTAATAGAGTGCTGGGGTTATACAGCAATGCCTTTCCCATATTGCACGCTGATTTCACATGTTTAATAGAGTGTTGGGGTTATACAGCAATGCCTTTCCCATATTGCACACTGATTTCACATGTTTAATAGAGTGTTGGGGTTATACAGCAATGCCTTTCTCATATTGCACGCTGATTTCACATGTTTAATAGAGTGTTGGGGTTATACAGCAATGCCTTTCTCATATTGCACGCTGATTTCACATGTTTAATAGAGTGTTAGGGTTATACAGCAATGCCTTTCTCATATTGCACGCTGATTTCACATGTTTAATAGAGTGTTGGGGTTATACAGCAATGCCTTTCTCATATTGCATGCTGATTTCACATGTTTAATAGAGTGTTAGGGTTATACAGCAATGCCTTTCTCATATTGCACGCTGATTTCACATGTTTAATAGAGTGTTGAGGTTATACAGCAATGCCTTTCTCATATTGCACGCTGATTTCACATGTTTAATAGAGCAGTAGTATTAAAAACTGACTAACTGTTGTATTCAAAGTTCTGGGTTAATCCACCAATAAGACTCAAAATGAGACTGAACACGTCTCCTTCCCTCAAAACCATTTCTCACCTTTCAGAGAAGTGACAGCAATTGAATTGGGTGCAGCAAATAGATGAATCCCTTGAGCAACTACCAGCCCCTTTACAAACCATTAAAACCAGTTAATTTAAGGGAAACGACTGGGTTTCAAAGAGAGTAGAAATCCTATCTTCTTGCATTACTCCAGCAGGGACCTTCGTGGTGCATTGAGTGGCAGTCACATGGATAAGATGCCCAGCATGTGATTCAGGGGTTAAACCCAGGCTGATCTTAGTAGGTCTGACCAATACTTTAACCATTTTTTTTTTTTTTTAAATACATACATAAATTCTATTACACTCAATATGTTCAGATGTAAGTCCTCCAACTCAAGACTTTCTTAAACAATCAAGTAGCTTGAAATATAAAACCCATGACTTTACTGACTTTCGCCCCCCCCCCCTCAGCCCCTGTTGAATGCCATGCGTCAGTCTTAGCAAATGTGAGAAGAATTAATACATTGGTTTCGATCCAATTAAAAAAATAATAATAATAATAATAATAATAATTATAAATCCCACACCACCTATTCATGTATACTTTCATAAGGTGAGGATTCTCAGCTCCTACACCCAAGCAGAAACTTTTGAAACAGGCTGAGGAGAGCAGTACTTACTCTGACAAGGGCATCGTCGATGATGTGATCCCGCCGCACTTTGAGTCTCAGGTAGGGGTTGAGCTGCTGCCCCTGAACCAGGCTGTAGAGGACAGTGATACGCCGCTCGCTGTACATGCGGATCCTGTTGTCGTAGTACAGTCCCAGGTTCTTGGTTACAGCATTGAGGATAAAGGGGCAGGTCATGAAGGAGAACTTGTTCTCCGTCTCCACCTTGAAGAACGTGTAGTCTTTGTCCATCTCCAGCACGTCGTTGAGTGGCTCGTTTACAAACTCCTCGAAAGGGAGCAGTGGTTTGCGGCAGTCGATAGTCTTTACGCCCAGTTCTGTCTCCAGCGGGTCCAGCCGAGGCCCCTTCTTGTTCCTCCGCTCCTCCCCCAGAAGCTCCTGCAAAGTGAGCTCGCTGGACTCGGGGATGGGCTCCTCGTCCTCCTCCTCATTGTGACCCCTGTCCACCTCCCCTCCCAGCACGTTTGCATAGTAAACTATTTTCAAGCATTTGGTGGCAGCCACGACGGCGTCATCGTCGTTCACCAGGTTGCGGCTGTTGAACTCGTTGCTGATCACTTTGTAGGTGATGAGCTGCTGAAACGTCTCGGTCATGCGACGGATCTGCCCCGCACTATACCGAGACCACAGCCGCACCAGCTTGGCTTGAGCAGGGAGTGGGAGCTTGCTCAGTGCTTTGCAGAACAGAGGCAGGGCGATCTCCAAGTACTCAGGGCTGTGGAGGTTGCTGTTCTCCATGACTATGATAAACAAGTTCAGGTAATTGGGATCCCTGGAGTACACGTTATGGTACGTCAGGTCACATTCCACATTGGGTGACAAGTAAACCAGTGCGTTGAGAAAGGCTGTTTCTATCTTCTCGTTGGCCAGCAGTTTGCTGTAGACCCTCCTCACCGCCTCCACATCCACAGACACTTCGTCAGGGCCCGGCTTGCCGGCTTCTAACCTGGAAGACGAGGCTCCTGAGTCTTCCTCCATCGCAGCAGCAGAGCAGGCGGCTTTCTCTTTCTCATCCTCATCCTTGTCCTCATCCTTCCCCTGCAGCGATTTCAGCTCTTCCTTTGTGTGCTGCTTGGTCTTTCGGAAGCTCTGCACCAAGCCATCGGCGCTGGAGAAAACTCTGCCGATCACCCGGATCAACGGGGAATAATCCTCCTTTTCACCACAGGTCTCCAGGATCTCATACACTTTCTCCTCTGTAAGGTAATTCAAATCTTTATGGGAAAAAAAGCAAAACAAAATGTAAGTATTATACATTTGCGATTTTTTGAAGAAAAATTATATTTCTTCTGGTGAACATTCAAGTAAAAGAACAGCTCACTTACCCATTATGTGTGAATAAAAATAATAATGCATTGTAGGGAACACAAAACTTCATTTACCTCTGCTTGACCAGACCACAGCAAAACTCTTTTTTAAAGCCATCAAATAAACACAGGGAGATTACATTTACTCAAAGCTGCTGCAGCTTCAAGGAACAAAATGAGGTTTAAAATAGAAGTGCGATTGCAAATGCTTTTTTCGCGCCTTTTTAACCCATAACGAACAGGCTAGAAATGTCCACAAGGTGTAGGGTCATCACTTACAAGCAGGAGTATTGTACTGGAGGCCCATGCATTGTATTACATGCCTCCAGAACAATGCATTACCCCAAGGGAAGTGGGGTAATACATGCAAAAAGATGTTCATTCTGATGAACACGTCACAATAGAGAGCGTTCCTTGTGAAACACCATGCATGCAGTCTTCAAAGTACCTACCAACTAAGCATTGTTTAAAGACAATGCATGTCAAGGATTGTGTGCACAACAAACAAATGAGTGTGAGGGACAGCCGATTTACATGCATGTGTGTATCGAAGACATTTCTATTTTAATCAGGGCATGACAATGAATATGAGAAGGAGAAGAAGCCGTGGCAGCCAGACGGGCTGTGGTTTATAAAGAGACTGCAGGGCTCCCTGCCTGAACGTAACAATATCCAAGGCTATTGTACAACACACCTGAGTTTACACTTGCTAGAGCCCCAACAGGTAAGAATCAATAGCAATGTATTAGGACAGTGGTTCCCAACCTGTGGACTGTGAGAAAACTCCAGGTGGTCTGCAAACAACTCCCAAAATCCTGCTCCTCAGATCAAAGCAACACAGCAAGCAGCTTGTGATGGTGTAAACATGATCACACTGACGTGGCATTCTGGGTCCGTGATCAGGTAAACACGATAAAAAAAAAAACACACTTTGTTTCTTTGACTTGCAGTACAGCTTGTTAACACATCACTGGACAGGGGAGGAACTGAATTGCACTGCCTGCTTGTTTGTAATTTCGTGTGACGTCACTGAGACAGGAATTTCATTTTTAAAGAGTGGAGACATTTTCAGCAGCACTATCTGACAGTTATAGTAGAACATTTAATTATATATAAATAAATGTTTTTACAACATTTATAAATATTTGAGAAAGTAATCAAGAGTTACTGCTTATAAAGACCCTGACAATAAACGTGTTGTATGATGTCATTGTAATCACTCAGGTGAAACAATGTCTTGTAATTTGCCCAAACACCAATATTTTTCAATAAAGCTTTCAGGAAGTATTGCAAGATCCCTCAAGTCATAGAATAACGTGTTTTTATACATGTGTCTCTAAGCAGAGTACATAATAAATATTAAAAAAACTAAAAAAAAAAAAGTTTAAAAAAATAGTAATTGTGTTAAAAAAAAGCGAAGTTTATATGGGTTACCCACATTATATACCATTGTAAGATATGTATGTAGTCTGCACTTCAAAGCAGCCATTAACTGAAACAGCTTTCCAATGTGAAACAAATACTAACTAAATAACTTGCACGTTATGAAGCACAATTTTTTTAGCAAGCATTATTAAAAATAAAAAATGACATCTAGCATTCACGTAAATGCACATCTTTCTAACCTGTGCTCATTCTACTGCTTGTTTTCATTGTTCAGAAAAAAAATCCTAATCTATCTGTTCCAGCATTTTCACTCTGCATAAAAGTAACGCACTGCATTGAACATACTAACTCGGGTGGAATGACTAACTTAAAACAAACAAACCAAAAAGAGTCTACATTTGTAGCTTGACTGGTATTTTCAGGTAATGCATTGCAACGTTTGCATTCTCTGAACGTCAAAGGGCTTCAGGTCATTCGAAGTTACAGGCGGAAGGAGGTGTGGCTGGAAGAATCAGTATGTTACCTTTGAAGTGATCCCTCGCGGGAGGCTCCTCCGTCCGGTTCATCCCCCTGGCGCTGCACGCGTTGTTGCGGGCTCCTTTGGCACTGGTCTCTAGGTAAGCAGCACTCGTTCCTTTCTTGGAGGGATGAGGATCACATAGTTTTGCATTAATCTTATAAAGATCGAGGGCCTTGATGGCGGCCGCATTGTTATCCACACGATGGAAACTCGGACAGGAAGCACAGAACTCATTCGTGCAGGCCTCATTTCCACAGCCCTCAGTTAACTGCTGGTAGTAGCGCTCTATTAGATGCTTTGCAGCGGCTCGCTTCCTGTACCAAATATTCAAACAGTAGGCACAAGGATTAGTACAGCCTTCAGGGCAGGGTTGTATTGAGACACAGTGGAGCAGTGCATTCTCATTCAATTACTCGCTGTGCACACAATGAAAAAGCACAGGATTAAACTCCACTTCAGCACATTGTTTCTTCAGATTTACTATATTAAACAATATATAAAATAATGTCATTTGTAATGCTATCACATGTGCCAATTACCAATCACGGTCAGTTATCATTATAAAACTACAGCATCCTCTCAAACAGCGTTGAGTAATAAATATGACAAGAAAAAAAATGAAAAAAAAACATGGGAGAAGAAAAGGAATACATTTTTTGTACAAGACAACTAGCAAATGCTTTACATAACTGGGAGCTGTGGAAAACACCTAAATACAAATCGAACAAAACAATGACATTCTCTTAATTTAAGGCCAGACAATACCTTTCCATCTTTGTGTAGATAAAAAGGAAAAATGCACAGAATTGCACAGCAAAGACACATTGGCCTTGTATTTGGCGATATATCTTGATGTCCATGTAGAGAACACTCTAAAAACGTCTTGTTTTCAGCAAAAGCGTTGCATGAAATTGTCTAGACACAGCTATTGCAAAACGGGGGCAGGATGTTTAGAACTGGTTGGACAATTGATCATAAAAATAAAAGCACCTCCTTGTGGACACAACCATGAAAGCTGCCTCTAGCTGTATTACCCTCTTTGTCCTTATGTTGAACCCTAAGCCCTGAAGATACACAAGGACCTGAGCGGCTGATCAAACGGTTTCTTCTGAAGATACACTGGAGAGCGACTCAAGCATCACGAGGAGGACACTCACAATGAGGATGACCAGGTCCAACCTGTCAGTACATTTCAAACCTTGCTTCATGCAGCTCACTGCACAAATAAGAAAGTTACCATTATTCTTTATTTATTTTGTGGGTCACACACACGTCTCTTTTACCGTAAAGGGATGTAAAGCTGACCAATGAATTCCAAAGCCAGACAGTATTTCACATCCTGGTTTTTGAAAGGCAGACACATGATTACAAACATCAGGCATTTCAGAAGCTTTCTGTTGGCAAACATGCTCTTCTATCTGGTCTTTCCTGTGGTCAATGGCATCATCAAACAGGGATTGAGAAACCCTGCCACCTGCTTGCTGTGTCATCAACTGTTTCCGTAATGACTGACATGATCAGAAGACAATCCCTCAATGACGAGGGATGCAGTTATCAAATCAAATTCATAGGAATTGAGAACGCTTTGCAAGGACTTTTCTAAGACGCATGGAACTAAAAAAATGAATGAACCCCTAAAATAACTGTAATGTTGGTGCTAGCTGTTGTCAGGCTTTTGGTGTCTGATGCTGCAGACTTCTGGTTTCAAAACAAAGCGCATCCCCAATCCAAACACCACGGTGAACACCAAAAAATTACTCACTTTTGCTGCTGAAAATAGATGGGTGTTATGTGACCTTGGTTTTAGAAAAGTAGATATGAGAACTGACCGAGAAGTGAAACTAGCAACTGTGAAGGCTTCTCTTTTCATGCAGCCTAAGTTAAATTCTACCAACATGTTTTTTTTTGTGTTTGTTAAAAATGGTTATATCACAATATCACCTTTAGTATGCCAACTACTGCATTGTTTTTTGTATTATCCCTCAGGCTTCTATAAACCTTCATTCACAATTTCTCACTCCCACTAATGCCTACAGAAGGACATGAATGTAGAACAGACTAATAGAGGGCTTTCCGGAGACTGAAGTGATCTTATTGCTAAGACTGGCTGTGTGTGGAAAACAGCAGCACACACCAGTCAATGCAGTACAGTGCTGCCCTATACTTGTGAAACTTCCTGGTACAATTCATATATAGCAAAAGACACTGTCTGAAACAATTACAAATTACAAAAACAATCAGACACAGGGAATTCAAATTATGACCAGCTGATCTGATCTGATCCACATATTTCATTACAATATCAACAGACCATGAGAAAAGAATAAGGGGCTATTGAGGGCTCTTGATCTGATGGTGAAAGGGGTGTGGGTCGATCAGCTCTGTAAAGAACGCTCACCGAATGATTGTCAGCTATTCTTAATGGGAACTTACCCCTTATTAACAATGAAGTTTTCCAAGGGTGTGATGCTTTCACATTCCAGAACCAAGCTCACAGTGAGAGCGAGGGTGTGCTCACTGTTAATTACTTGTGATGCTTTCACATTCCAGAACCAAGCTTACAGTAAGAGCAAGGGTGTGCTCACTGTTAATTACTTGTGATGCTTTCACATTCCAGAACCAAGCTTACAGTAAGAGCAAGGGTGTGCTCACTGTTAATTACTTGTGATGCTTTCACATTCCAGAACCAAGCTTACAGTGAGAGCGAGGGTGTGCTCACTGTTAATTACTTGTGATGCTTTCACATTCCAGAACCAAGCTTACAGTGAGAGCGAGGGTGTGCTCACTGTTAATTACTTGTGATGCTTTCACATTCCAGAACCAAGCTTACAGTGAGAGCGAGGGTGTGCTCACTGTTAATTACTTGTGATGCTTTCACATTCCAGAACCATGCTCACAGTGAGAGCGAGATAAAAAAATTTTAAATGTGGTCATAGCAACTAGAAGCACACATTAACAAACAGAATAGATTTTGCTTGTATTGTACGCAGCAGTGGAAGCTGCTAAAAGCTTCAGGAAATTCACCTGGTCTGGGTTTATCAGGGTGTCTCACCGAAAGGCTGTGCTGGTCTGGGTTTATCAGGGTGTCTCACAGAAAGGCTGTGCTGGTCTGGGTTTATCAGGGTGTCTCACAGAAAGGCTGTGCTGGTCTGGGTTTCTAAGGGTGTCTCACAGAAGGGCTGTGCTGGTCATGGTTTATCAGGGTGTCTCACAGAAAGACTGTACTGCTCTGGGTTTATCAGGGTGGCTCACAGAAAGGCTGTGCTGGTCTGGGTTAATCAGGATGTCTCACAGAAAGGCTGTGCTGGTCTGGGTTAATCAGGATGTCTCACAGAAAGACTGTGGTCTCAGGGTGTCTCACAGAAAGGCTGTGCTGGTCTGGGTTAATCAGGATGTCTCACAGAAAGACTGTGCTGGTCTGGGTTTATCAGGGTGTCTCACAGAAAGACTGTGCTGGTCTGGGTTTATCAGGGTGTCTCACAGAAAGGCTGTGCTGGTCTGGGTTAATCAGGATGTCTCACAGAAAGGCTGTGCTGGTCTGGGTTTATCAGGGTGTCTCACAGAAAGACTGTGCTGGTCTGGGTTTATCAGGGTGTCTCACAGAAAGGCTGTGCTGGTCTGGGTTAATCAGGGTGTCTCACAGAAGGGCTGTGCTGTCTGGGTTTATCAGGGTGGTTTATCAGGGTGTCTCACAGAAAGGCTGTGCTGGTCTGGGTTAATCAGGAAGGGCTGTGCTGGTCATGTCTCACAGAAAGGCTGTGCTAGTCTGGGTTAATCTGGGTTTATGGGTTTATAAGGGTGTCTCACAGAAAGACTGTGCTAGTATGGGTTTATCAGGGTGTCTCATAGATCCTAATCCTATCTGGTTTCCTCACAGATCCTAATCCCATTTGGTCTGGTTATGCTCATAATTGAATACATGATTTAATGTTAGGAGTGCAAACAATTGGATTATGAGGGACCTGCATGTGGAGTCTCATTTTTCAGTTGCTGGTAACATACCTAAGTCCCCAATTTATCTAATCTTATTTTTCAGCAGAAAAGTTTTTAACCAGAACACATATTTGGATGGCTCATTGCATAAGTTTGACTAACTATAATGCTCCCTACAAAATTTTAATGACTAAAGGCAACAGGTTGCCAACGGTATTGATAAAGGTCTGGAACGCTGACATACTGAACTCCCTGGGAAACATCATGTGCACATCTAGCATGTAAAGAGCACATGCAAGAAAAATAGAAACGCTCAAGGGGTGAAACACAGTCGTGTGTAAACTGCATACCAAGTGAAGTCTTTTTTGTTGGCTAATGTCACCAGAATCAAAACAAATGTAATAGAATTAAAATAAACATCCCTACAAATGTTAAAAAAAAAAAAAAAGTACAACTACACAATGAAGACACACTAGGACACAGCAAGCAGCACAGTATGTACTTACATTCGGCTAGCTTCAAGGGTTTCTATGTGAGGGTCTCCTGATGATCTAACAGAAATAAGCATTACAATAGTTACAAATCAGTACCCTAGTTACTGGTACAGTCACTGGTTCACTGCACTTCCATGTTCATTCCCAGCTCTTGCCACAAATAGCAATTATGCCTTATGTTCACCAATGCATTACTGTACTTGAAGCAACAGAAAATGTAACTTAGCTGCAGTTATGCGCATCAGTTTGGTCATAGCAATGGCTATAAGAATATAGTGGCCATCTGCAAACAATATTATTAAAACAGTAGGCAAATATCTGTATTTTGGTACAAAATGGATCTCATTTTGACAGTAACAGTCCCAGTTGTTAAACCAGTTTGAGGATTTCCCAATGGAGACTACAGTCACTGTAAATGCTATACTGTATACAGTTTAGGAATATCCCCTGCAGCTATGTGCAGAGATTGCACATCAACACATTATTCTGAACTCTCATTATGCTAGTACTTTCAAAGTATACTCCTTGTGGCCTGTTTTTTTATGCATGCTTATTTCAGGTACATTTTTAAAGGAGTATGATGAGCCTAAGAATGTATCTTGCAAGTTTGTTTTAATGAATATTTTGCAAGGAAATAAAAACTCAAGGTGTATGATGGACAAGTGGACTGCAAATCCCATTGTAGTTTATCAGGCAACACAACACACATCACGTACCCTCGCCAAGTCTTAATAGAAGAAGGTGCTTTTTTAAAGGAATGGAACAATACTGTCTAAGAGGTGCTACTTATCAAAACGTGTTCCCATTCTTTATCGCTGTACATACGGAAGATACACGGACATGTGCTTTGTACTGTATTCATTTTCTATTTATAAAACTAACACGAAGAGTCATCAAAATGTACGACCGGTTTAATTTAAGCACAGAGATGCAGACGAACTGAATTCTTTAACTCTAACCGACCCACAGCGGAGGCCCTCCGGTCACCCTGATCTGAAGTGTACTAACCAAATCAAACTCAATACTACAGCTGCTATTACTGTTGACAAATAAGCCAACCTGCCTGGATCCACTTGTCAGATTATAAACAGACACACACACAATTCCAGCGCACACAGAAACCCGTCATATTTGTATCAGGAAACAGACATACTTTCTTAGCAACAGTACAGTGTGTGCCACTGACAGAACCGCCTTTCTGGGAAATGACAGGGCATGATTAACTATTACAGCTGGCATTTAGATCTACTAAAAACAGAACGGCATCTAACTGCTGCCAGTCCAGCGCGTTAAAATCATGCTCGCATTTAGACAACATCTAAAAAATGCAAATGGTAGAGGCTTAATGCGCTGGTATCTTACAAACCTCTGAAATTATATTGTCAGGCCTAAACACGATTAGCTGTACGCTGTCGCTGTGCAACTGTCAAAAACACTACTTGGCATAATAAATAAATAAATACATGCATGCATGCATTCTCGCAACGAATGAAATTAATGTCCGTACTGCAGTTAGAAATTGTGACAATTTCACCTTGACAATGTTGCACGCCTCTTCCACAAATATTCTACAACAATTCTCTTCTCACTTTGCTGTTCCCCTGCATCCCCGGCCTTGCCCCAACCCCTTACCGACCTGTCTGCTGCTGCTGCTGGGCTAGGCTTGGCCTGTGGTGGCGCACACTCACAGTCCGGCTTCTCGTCGGAATTCATACGAGACTCTCTCTCTCTCTCTATTTGCGTATGTATACAAACACCTCCTTCGGTTAATTTTCAGCGATGTCAGCAAGATGCCGGAATGGGATATTTGTTTCTGCTGGTTTTTTTTTTTCGGAAGAGGTGTCTGCTTTACTGAGAAAATATTTCATTTCAGGCCTGTTTGACACTCTGATTTCCACAAAACCAACTCGGCCATCTTGATTTCACCGGGCTGGCCGTGCACAAGGGGAGCTATCCCAAGATGCAGCGAGCGCAGTTCCTCTGCTGCTTGCGATGCTGATTCTGCTCCAGCGCCGCTGGACCGGCTCACAGCGGTAAACAAGAGCGGATTGCACAGCTCCAGCGCCGCTCGACCGGCTCACAGCGGTAAACAAGAGCGGATTGCACAGCTCCAGCGCCGCTCGACCGGCTCACAGCGGTAAACAAGAGCGGATTGCACAGCTCCAGCGCCGCTCGACCTGCTCACAGCGGTAAACAAGAGCGGATTGCACAGCTCCAGCGCCGCTGGACCGGCTCACAGCGGTAAACAAGCGCGGATTGCACAGCTCCAGCGCCGCTGGACCGGCTCACAGCGGTAAACAAGCGCGGATTGCACAGCTCCAGCGCCGCTGGACCGGCTCACAGCGGTAAACAAGCGCGGATTGCACAGCTCCAGCGCCGCTCGACCTGCTCACAGCGGTAAACAAGCGCGGATTGCACAGCTCCAGCGCCGCTCGACCTGCTCACAGCGGTAAACAAGCGCGGATTGCACAGCTCCAGCGCCGCTCGACCTGCTCACAGCGGTAAACAAGCGCGGATTGCACAGCTCCAGCGCCGCTGGACCGGCTCACAGCGGTAAACAAGCGCGGATTGCACAGCTCCAGCGCCGCTCGACCTGCTCACAGCGGTAAACAAGAGCGGATTGCACAGCTCCAGCGCCGCTGGACCGGCTCACAGCGGTAAACAAGCGCGGATTGCACAGCTCCAGCGCCGCTGGACCGGCTCACAGCGGTAAACAAGAGCGGATTGCACAGCTCCAGCGCCGCTCGACCTGCTCACAGCGGTAAACAAGAGCGGATTGCACAGCTCCAGCGCCGCTCGACCTGCTCACAGCGGTAAACAAGAGCGGATTGCACAGCTCCAGCGCCGCTCGACCTGCTCACAGCGGTAAACAAGAGCGGATTGCACAGCTCCAGCGCCGCTCGACCTGCTCACAGCGGTAAACAAGAGCGGATTGCACAGCTCCAGCGCCGCTCGACCTGCTCACAGCGGTAAACAAGCGCGGATTGCACAGCTCCAGCGCCGCTCGACCGGCTCACAGCGGTAAACAAGCGCGGATTGCACAGCTCCAGCGCCGCTCGACCGGCTCACAGCGGTAAACAAGCGCGGATTGCACAGCTCCAGCGCCGCTGGACCGGCTCACAGCGGTAAACAAGCGCGGATTGCACAGCTCCAGCGCCGGTAAACAAGCGCGGATTGCACAGCTCCAGCGCCGGTAAACAAGCGCGGATTGCACAGCTCCAGCGCCGGTAAACAAGCGCGGATTGCACAGCTCCAGCGCAAGCGCGGATTGCACAGCTCCACGCCGGTAAACAAGCGCGGATTGCACAGCTCCAGCGCCGGTAAACAAGCGCGGATTGCACAGCTCCAGCCCAACACTGGCGTGCGTGTGGCACAGAGAGAGCGCTCGAAGCGTTACCGCATTGCACTGCTTGTGGAATCACTTAAAGAAAGTGCCCGTATTGGGGCAAAAATAAAAGTAACAGTAGGGCAAATAACCATCCTGTATTACAATGTGGGCACACACGGACTGAATAATGAATTCTACACATTGTGTACTGTTTATTGATGTTACACGACACACAGGTGTGGCATCTTCACAAGCACCTGATATTAGCAAAACGGTATCATTATGAGATGTCAAAATTAATACGTATTAATATTATTGTTATTTATTATTGCGGCAACAGCGAACTCACCCCGCTAGTCTTGTCCTGAGATAGCTTGGCTGCCTGCCGGGGAGTGGGGTTACTGCATGGTTTCAAATCAGGGTTGGACTGGTGAATTGCATGCTGGGAACTGTAGTTTATTCAGGAAACATGGAAACGTTGACACCTGTGTCCAACTAATACTTGTCAGAGGCATGTGTACATATTGCCCTCATTCACTGAGCTGTAACCGAAATTACCATCTCTCAGAGTCATGCCACTGCCAAATACATAAACACATGACTAGGAATAGAAGAGCTGCATTTTCAGAGCAAGACTGAAGTTCAATAGTGGGGAAATCAGCCGTGCATACAACACAAAAACAAACACTTTTTACGACAGCTGTGTTAACACACCACTGTTTAAACAGTAAAATAAGACACATTCTTCACATCCAAGCCAAGAAAAGCGGTAAAAGTTAAAAGTACTCCATAGATAGAAGTTTCTTAAGCTGGTATTAGATGTATATAAATATCTGAAGATGCAGTTTATTCATCAGCTTTGCCATAATCCGCATTTGATTGGTTTACTCTGAAATAGATCACACCCTGAGGTCTGGTTGTCCTGCTGTAAAATGTATTTTGTTAATTATATTTGTTAAGTGTTTGTTGAATTTATTACAGATGTGTGAAGGTGTCTCTAGCAGTGTTGTGTTTAAATATCCTCACCTAACAACAGCCTGGGTCCTGAGGAATTCTGAGTCTAAAAAGATCAAACAAGGAAAAAATGAGTACACAGCCCCTTCCTCCACGGCTACAGATCTTAGACATGGGAAGTGTCTCTTAGATCTGAGAAAGACTGCGTGAGAGTCACAGACCCTTCCTCCGCGGCTACAGATCTTAGACATGGGAAGCGTCTCTTAGATCTGAGAAAGACTGCGTGAGAGTTTGATACCAGGCAAGCAAACATCAGGCCCCGCGAGTTTCGTGTTTTTAGCTGAAGCCTGTTTTTAAAATTTATTTTATTTTAATACATAGAACCAGTTTCTTCAATGATCTACAAACTGTTGCTGATGAAATGCCACATTTAAACTCTACTGTTGTTTCCTTCTAGTGTTCGAAACCCCTAATCTGTTTTGAACTGCACTGTGGGCCCTTTCTGTAATTACTCATGTTATAGCTTTCCCTTTTACTTTTAAATAACATTTATTAGTATACTGCATGTCCCAAATATCCACATCTTTAACATAATACACAAGTTAATACAGACCATTGTCTTTACATACATTTGGTGAGAGTAAAGCCATTGCTGTGATCTTTTCCAATGCTTTTTTACGTACTTGTCCTTAAATACCATCGTGATGCACTGCATAGAGTCACCAGTAGATGGCAGACTGAGCTGGAAAACACACAAGCTCTGGCAAAAAAAAGTCTACATCACAGGCACGTGAAATCATTTATATGCTCCTGTTATAGAATAACACCAGTTCTTTCTCAACACTTCTTTTACTTCCATTTTCATTTTATTTAAAATAAATTCAGTTTTAGTTTTCAAATATAGCATTTTTGTACACAAAACTGTTTTTAGTTTTTATTTAAAAATCTATTTGTTTTAATCCCCCATCTCTGCTGATTCCGTTGGTAATTCCTGTTTGTAGTGACTGAATAAGCGCAGCGGATTGGTTAGGTTGCACTAGTCTATGTAATAGTGCAATAGCTCACCCAATATATACAGCAGCTCACTGAAAACTGGAGATTCCTTTGGTAATTCCTGTTTGTAGTGACTGAACAAGTGCCACGGATTGGTTAGGCTGGTCTCTGTAATCAGGCAGTAGTTTCTTGGTCTGCGTTGTAATACAGTTCAGCTTTGGGTGTTTTTCAGATCTCATACACAGTATAGAGCAGGTCTTTGCTTGTTGTTATTTCAGCTCTCTAGAGAAGCATGTATAGGTAGATGCAATTAAATGTGAAAACACTTCAATCAGGACTATTTGGCAAAACTGGATCTATATATCTATGTATCTATGTTTTAGCTACTCATACCATTGAGCAAATGAATTGTTTGTGGGTTAATCCAGTCTATCTCTTTTTTTTTAATTAGTGATCAAACATATTCAAATGAAATAAAGAGGTGCTTGTTGTTTTTGGGAGAGCACTTGTAAAAGCGAGCAATGAAAGAATGTAGTGAGAGATGAAATGCTGTGTGATAATGCAGCAGCAGTGAATTAGGGCTTCATGAATATAGACAGCTGTTTACCCTCAGGTTAACTAGGGCTGAGATTGCTCTCCTGCACCCGATTCATCTGGGGCTGTTGATAGATGGGTGAAAGAATGACAGAAATAAAGGACAGACACTCGCTGCCTCGTTGCTTCAGTTATTTATCTGAAGTGAAAAAGAGGTCTTGAACAACAGCTCAGCTTTCTGGCTTTATCAACACGGTGGTTCAACATGTTCTAAAAGCAGCAAAGCGATAAAGACTTCCAGGCCCAGCAGCACGTGAGGACATTGTATGGAGCAGGCTTTACTACTTCTGGTCTGAAGACTTTACAGGAATGTTCTTTAAAAAGCTATTCCGGACGTTTTCAAAATGGCATGGTGTTTATTCCAGTCAGCATTTGAATCTGATCATTACAGACTCTCAGAGATCTGATTCGCTGAGCATGCGACTCATTGATGATGTCACTATGGCAACCCTCGCTGGATTGGACAGCTGCTAAAGGCAAGTGTTTTACAGGCAGGCCTTGTTATCACAGCTGCAACACTCACTGCAGTATTAATGTTGTCCTCCATCTTCAGACTGTAGAGGGAATGGTCGTGCTGCATTTGAAAAATTGCATTACATTGCACTGACCACTGCTGTAACATCCATTTCAACAAGCCCTGACCACTGCTGTAACATCCATTTCACCAAGCCCTGACCACTGCTGTAACATCCATTTCAACAAGCCCTGACCACTGCTGTAACATCCATTTCAACGAGCCCTGACCACTGCTGTAACATCCATTTCAACGAGCCCTGACCACTGCTGTAACATCCATTTCAACGAGCCCTGACCACTGCTGTAACATCCATTTCAACGAGCCCTGACCACTGCTGTAATCCATTTCAACGAGCCCTGACCACTGCTGTAACATCCATTTCAACGAGCCCTGACCACTGCTGTAACATCCATTTCAACAAGCCCTGACCACTGCTGTAACATCCATTTCAACGAGCCCTGACCACTGCTGTAACATCCATTTCAACGAGCCCTGACCACTGCTGTAACATCCATTTCAACGAGCCCTGACCACTGCTGTAACATCCATTTCAACGAGCCCTGACCACTGCTGTAACATCCATTTCAACAAACGCTGACCACTGCTGTAACATCTATTTCAACGAGCCCTGACCACTGCTGTAACATCCATTTCAGCGAGCCCTGACCACTGCTGTAACATCCATTTCAACGAGCCCTGACCACTGCTGTAACATCCATTTCAACGAGCCCTGACCACTGCTGTAACATCCATTTCAACGAGCCCTGACCGCTGCTGTAATATCCATTTCAACGAGCCTTGACCGCTGCTGTAACATCCATTTCAACGAGCCCTGACCACTGCTGTAATCCATTTCAACGAGCCCTGACCACTGCTGTAATATCCATTTCAACGAGCCCTGACCACTGCTGTAACATCCATTTCAACGAGCCCTGACCACTGCTGCAACACCCATTTCAACGAGCCCTGACCACTGCTGCCACACCCATTTCAACGAGCCCTGACCACTGCTGCCACACCCATTTCAAAGAGCCCTGACCACTGCTGTCACACCCACTTCAACGAGACCTGACCACTGCTGCCACACCCACTTCAACGAGCCCTGACCACTGCTGCCACACCCATTTCAACGAGCCCTGACCACTGCTGCCACACCCATTTCAACGAGCCCTGACCACTGCTGCCACACCCATTTCAACGAGCCCTGACCACTGCTGCCACACCCATTTCAACGAGCCCTGACCACTGCTGTCACACCCATTTCAACGAGCCCTGACCACTGCTGTCACACCCACTTCAACGAGACCTGACCACTGCTGTCACACCCACTTCAACGAGCCCTGACCACTGCTGCCACACCCACTTCAACGAGCCCTGACCACTGCTGCCACACCCATTTCAACGAGCCCTGACCACTGCTGCCACACCCATTTCAACGAGCCCTGACCACTGCTGCCACACCCATTTCAACGAGCCCTGACCACTGCTGCCACACCCACTTCAACGAGCCCTGACCACTGCTGCCACACCCACTTCAACGAGCCCTGACCACTGCTGTCACACCCACTTCAACGAGCCCTGACCACTGCTGTCACACCCACTTCAACGAGCCCTGACCACTGCTGTCACACCCACTTCAACGAGCCCTGACCACTGCTGCCACACCCATTTCAACGAGCCCTGACCACTGCTGCCACACCCATTTCAACGAGCCCTGACCACTGCTGTAACACCCATTTCAACGAGCCCTGACCACTGCTGTAACATCCATTTCAACGAGCCCTGACCACTGCTGTAACATCCATTTCAACGAGCGCTGACCACTGCTGTAACATCCATTTCAACGAGCCCTGACCACTGCTGTAACATCCATTTCAACGAGCCCTGACCACTGCTGTAACATCCATTTCAACGAGCCCTGACCACTGCTGTAACATCCATTTCACCGAGCCCTGACCACTGCTGTAACATCCATTTCAACAAGCGCTGACCACTGCTGTAACATCCATTTCAACAAACGCTGACCACTGCTGTAACATCCATTTCAACGAGCCCTGACCACTGCTGTAACATCCATTTCAACGAGCCCTGACCACTGCTGTAACATCCATTTCAACGAGCCCTGACCACTGCTGTAACATCCATTTCAACAAGCCCTGACCACTGCTGTAACATCCATTTCAACGAGCCCTGACCACTGCTGTAATCCATTTCAACGAGCCCTGACCACTGCTGTAATCCATTTCAACGAGCGCTGACCACTGCTGTAACATCCATTTCAACGAGCCCTGACCACTTCAACGAGCGCTGACCACTGCTGTAACATCCATTTCAACGAGCGCTGACCACTGCTGTAACATCCATTTCAACGAGCCCTGACCACTGCTGTAACATCCATTTCAACGAGCCCTGACCACTGCTGCCACACCCATTTCAACGAGCCCTGACCACTGCTGTAACATCCATTTCAACGAGCCCTGACCACTGCTGTAATCCATTTCAACAAGCCCTGACCACTGCTGTAACATCCATTTCAACAAGCCCTGACCACTGCTGTAACATCCATTTCAACAAGCCCTGACCACTGCTGTAATCCATTTCAACGAGCCCTGACCACTGCTGTAATCCATTTCAACGAGCGCTGACCACTGCTGTAACATCCATTTCAACAAGCGCTGACCACTGCTGTAACATCCATTTCAACAAACGCTGACCACTGCTGTAACATCCATTTCAACGAGCCCTGACCACTGCTGTAACATCCATTTCAACGAGCCCTGACCACTGCTGTAACATCCATTTCAACGAGCCCTGACCACTGCTGTAACATCCATTTCAACGAGCCCTGACCACTGCTGTAACATCCATTTCAACGAGCGCTGACCACTGCTGTAACATCCATTTCAACGAGCCCTGACCACTGCTGTAACATCCATTTCAACAAGCCCTGACCACTGCTGTAACATCCATTTCAACGAGCGCTGACCACTGCTGTAACATCCATTTCAACAAGCCCTGACCACTGCTGTAACATCCATTTCAACGAGCGCTGACCACTGCTGTAACATCCATTTCAACAAGCCTTGACCACTGCTGTAACATCCATTTCAACAAGCCTTGACCACTGCTGTAACACCCATTTCAACGAGCCCTGACCACTGCTGTAACATCCATTTCAACGAGCCCTGACCACTGCTGTAACATCCATTTCAACGAGCCTTGACCACTGCTGTAACATCCATTTCAACAAGCCTTGACCACTGCTGTAACATCCATTTCAACAAGCCTTGACCACTGCTGTAACATCCATTTCAACGAGCGCTGACCACTGCTGTAACATCCATTTCAACAAGCCTTGACCACTGCTGTAACATCCATTTCAACAAGCCCTGACCACTGCTGTAACATCCATTTCAACGAGCCCTGACCACTGCTGTAACATCCATTTCTTACCTTTTTACCTTCTTTACATTATTACAGGTTGTTTATTTCAAACACAGCATGAGGCTGAGGATAGACAAACTCCTGAATCTTGGTCCTATACCTTTGCTGTATGTCACATGGTCTGTTTGAAATGGTTTCCCATGTTTTTCCCATTGATTTATATGGGAGAAAGGGGCCTATTTCCCCATATAATCACTCGAAGTTGGTATTTGTCCAATGAGGTCCCATGCATTTAAAGATTAAAAGTTTGTAACCATCTCTTTAAGATCTCTCCACGGCACATTACTTTATTAAGAGGGATGTATCTAGGCTTCCTGCTACGATCAGCTCAGGCAGGAAGAGGGAGAGTTTAGAGAATCATTAGCTGTGATACTGCTCTCTGATACACAGAGGAAGGGTTTAGAGAATCATTAGCTGTGATACTGCTCTCTGATACACAGAGGAAGGGTTTAGAGAATCGTTAGGTGTGATTCTGCTCTCTGATACACAGAGGAAGGGTTTAGAGAATCATTAGCTGTGATACTGCTCTCTGATACACAGAGGAAGGGTTTAGAGAATCATTAGCTGTGATTCTGCTCTCTGGTACACAGAGGAAAGGTTTAGAGAATCATTAGCTGTGATTTTGCTCTCTGGTACACAGAGGAAAGGTTTAGAGAATCATTAGCTGTGATTTTGCTCTCTGGTACACAGAGGAAGGGTTTAGAGAATCATTAGCTGTGATTCTGCTCTCTGATACACAGAGGAAGGGTTTAGAGAATCATTAGCTGTGATTCTGCTCTCTGATACACAGAGGAAGGGTTTAGAGAATCATTAGCTGTGATTCTGCTCTCTGATACACAGAGGAAAGGTTTAGAGAATCATTAGCTGTGATTTTGCTCTCTGATACACAGAGGAAGGGTTTAGAGAATCATTAGCTGTGATTCTGCTCTCTGATGCACAGAGGAAGGGTTTAGAGAATCATTAGCTGTGATTTTGCTCTCTGGTACACAGAGGAAGGGTTTAGAGAATCATTAGCTGTGATTCTGCTCTCTGATACACAGAGGAAAGGTTTAGAGAATCATTAGCTGTGATTTTGCTCTCTGATACACAGAGGAAAGGTTTAGAGAATCATTAGCTGTGATTTTGCTCTCTGATGCACAGAGGAAGGGTATAGATAATCATTAGCTGTGATTCTGCTCTCTGATACACAGAGGAAGGGTTTAGAGAATCGTTAGCTGTGATTCTGCTCTCTGATACACAGAGGAAGGGTTTAGAGAATCATTAGCTGTGATTCTGCTCTCTGATACACAGAGGAAGGGTTTAGAGAATCGTTAGCTGTGATTCTGCTCTCTGATGCACAGAGGAAGGGTTTAGAGAATCGTTAGCTGTGATTCTGCTCTCTGATACACAGAGGAAGGGTTTAGAGAATCGTTAGCTGTGATTCTGCTCTCTGATACACAGAGGAAAGGTTTAGAGAATCATTAGCTGTGATTCTGCTCTCTGGTAAGGTTTATAATTCATTGGAATGTATAAAAACCCTCATAAGTTACTAGAGCAAGTTGTATATTGTTCTTGTGCTTGATGGCGCATGCAGAGACTTAATGACAAGCAGGAGTCAATTAATAATAGAAGTGTGAGGTTTCCTTTGAAAATGTCCTCTTAGACCTGGATGGTAGATGAATGGGATTGGATTCATGTGTTGAAAATGTCCTCTTAGACCTGGATGGTAGATGAATGGGATTGGATTCATGTGTTGAAAATGTCCTCTTAGACCTGGAAGGTAGATGAATGGGATTGGATTCATGTGTTGAAAATGTCTTCTTAGACCTGGATGGTAGATGAATGGGATTGGATTCATGTGTTGAAAATGTCTTCTTAGACCTGGATGGTAGATGAATGGGATTGGATTCATGTGACGCGCCTGTGTGGTTTTCTATTTACACCATCACTTTGAGAGCGGCTCTGCTCTGCTCTTGGTATAAACTCAATGTGAGCTGTAGCCCCTATAGTTTGTGATCAGCACAGCTTGGACAGGGCTATCTGCAATTAGCAGGATGATGTATAGATCCACCCTCTGAATTAATGAGCCATTTGGCAGGAACAAAACAGAACTCTTTAAATTGGGAAGTTGAGTGTGATACACAGCCGGGGTTATCTTCAGGCAAGATGTAAATCTGAAGAGAGCCCCTGGGGAAGGCTGGATGCCTTTTGAAATCTGTTATGTTTTACTGGGAGCAGAGTTAGCCCCTCAGTCCCACAGCTCCTGCTGGTGTGGGTACAGGCAGGAGTTAGAAACCCATTGAGATTTTGGTATGTAATGCTTCTGCATGGTGGAAGAGTTGAGTGATTAATTCTCCTCAATTCACCAATTCATAATTTGTAAGCACTGTTGTTCAAAGCTGTAAATGCAGAAGACATGTTGCCTTCTTTCTTTAAAGCACAGCCACACTGTCAAGCTTTACTCCTGCTGTACCACGAAAACCAGCCACCCAAAACCATGTCCTACACCGTGCACTTGTCAAATAAATGAGTGCAATTTCATGCAAATACAACACTCTGACCGTAACAAACGATTTTCTTATACTCTCTAAACATCTCTATCAATGAGTCACTTTATAGTACATGTTCTGTAAGGGAACAGATATTATTCTTACTGTTACAAGGCTGCATTGTTATAATAATAATAATAATCATTATCTTTGTTTTTATATAGCACCTTTCATAGTGGGAGTTGGGATTTGAACTAGGGACCTCCTCATTATAAGCCCATTTCTTTAACTGCTGGATCACACTGCCTCCTATAAGGAATAGTGACATCACACAGTGATAAACAAACTTGCTACTGTACTAAGAACATAAATAGAGCTGTAGTTAAAGACAGGTAAGCCAACATCGCAGGGGATACGTTAACTGAGGCCTTAGACAACTTCATACTGTATACAAGAATGAACATCTTATAAAACATCAATACCTCTAGCCAACCTCATACTGTATACAAGAATGAACATCTTATAAAACATCAATACCGCTAGTCAACCTCATACTGTATACAAGAATGAACATCTTATAAAACATCAATACCGCTAGCCAACCTCATACTGTATACAAGAATGAACATCTTATAAAACATCAATACCGCTAGTCAACCTCATACTGTATACAAGAATGAACATCTTGTAAAACATCAATACCGCTAGCCAACCTCATACTGTATACAAGAATGAACATCTTATAAAACATCAATACCGCTAGCCAACCTCATACTGTATACAAGAATGAACATCTTATAAAACATCAATACCGCTAGACAACCTCATACTGTATACAAGAATGAACATCTTATAAAACATCAATACCTCTAGCCAACCTCATACTGTATACAAGAATGAACATCTTATAAAACATCAATACCGCTAGCCAACCTCATACTGTATACAAGAATGAACATCTTGTAAAACATCAATACCGCTAGCCAACCTCATACTGTATACAAGAATGAACATCTTATAAAACATCAATACCGCTAGACAACCTCATACTGTATACAAGAATGAACATCTTTATCAAAAGGAAAGCTGAGATTTCGGATCTGATGCCTAGACGATGGATCTCTGTTTCTTTCATCTCCGCAGTAATGCATTGAACTCAAAAGGAAATTGACAATCTTACACACATTCTTAGTGCCTACCCAAAACCAAGCCCAGTTAGCTCATGCTGTGTGGAGTCGACTATTTTTAAGTAGTGTTTTTTTAGAGCTGTGCACAGTCTGCAGTTCATGTTGTGCTGTGTTGAGTGCAGTATTGTAAGTGTAGTGATTTTTCTAGTGCTCGTTAGAGCTGTGCACAGTCTGTAGTTCATGTCGTGCTGTGTTGAGTGCAGTATTGTAAGTGTAGTGATTTTTCTAGTGCTCGTTAGAGCTGTGCACAGTCTGCAGTTCATGTCGTGCTGTGTTGAGTGCAGTATTGTAAGTGTAGTGATTTTTCTAGTGCTCGTTAGAGCTGTGCACAGTCTGCAGTCCATGTCGTGCTATGTTGAGTGCAGTATTGTAAGTGTAGTGATTTTTCTAGTGCTCGTTAGAGCTGTGGACAGTCTTAACCCTTCCAAAAGGATTTCGAATTTGTCATAGATAGGAATGGTGTTCAGGTTCCTCCAATGATTTTTTTTTTTAAATGGCAAGACTAGAGTTCTTGCATTTTTTAACATTTGAATCTGTTAATAATTCTTGCAAAGCACTATGGATTTGACTAATCTTAATGGCTGAATATCAAATTAAACTTGAAATTAACTCTGACATTTTGTAAAATATTCCTACAAGTTACAAGAAGAAAATGATTCATGCACTCATACACATTGTGGCTACATGCACAGCAGAGACAAGCGCACATAATTACATTTTATATTTTAGATCAGTTTTCTTTCATTTCCTGGTAATACATACTGATGTCAAATGCTATAGCTCTAAATGTCAGAAATGGCATGTATTGCAGCCTCCTCTTAATATAACCACATATCTCAAACACAACCAGTGATACAGGGGAGAGCTGCCCAATTTAACAACTGGAAGACTGATGAAAAAGCAACAAACCTGAAAAGTATATTTCTCCCAACATATTACATCCCACTTATAACCATAAGGGGGCCATATAATGCAAGACAGTGATGTAGTATTCACATTACAGACAGACAACTGTAAGGGAGTCAGACAACCATAAAAAGCAGGAGAAGGCTGTCCTGACCTCTTCATGTTCTCCACTGATGTGCGACTCATAACTCTTGCTGAAGATGCTTTCATTCCAGACTCTTGCTGAACTCCAGCCTGTTCTTATTGCAGAGTTTTACTGTTCTCCCGTTAGCGATTCAAGCAAAGCTGATTTATCAGAGTGCATCGAGCACAGATCATATTTATTGGCAGATTCATTTCACCCATATAGTACTCTGTTACTTGAAATTTAACGGATATGTGTGATTTGTTTCACAAGTGAGTAGCTTTATTCTTTTAATAATAGGTAGGAAAGGCCAGTGAAACATGCCTTAATACTGTGCACTTGTATGTATGTATGTACGTACGTATGTTTTATTGTTACTGAATGAATGCAGTGCTCAAGCATGGTGCTGACACGCCCCCCCCTCCCACAGCAAGCAAGCAGACCACAGTCCTAGAAACTATGATTCAGCCCCAAGCTGGAATCAAACCCAGAGGTGGCACACATTTAGTGAATTTGGTGAAGTAGGCCTACACCATTTTTTTTGAGAAAGGCAACAACAATCGCATATTTTAAAATCTCATTTATTAAAATATGAACTTAAAATATACCTTTTTCAACACCTGAAGACTTTCATCCACCAATCAAGAAGCTTCAATTCAGGCACTACCACACCGCAAGATCTAGCTTAGAGAAAGAAAAAGGTAAGGAGACCAATGCAGTATATACCTGCCAATTAGATATTTAAACTGCTTAAAAACAATACAATATGCTTTCCAGTTTCTAATTTCAATAAAACCTGATTATCAGTTTCTAATTGCAATAAAACCTGAATTTCAGGCAGTATCTTGGAACGTAATTGGCCTGCATGTTGACAGGAAAATCACATCCACAAGTATCCAATCCCTGTGAATTGTGCAGGAGCACACTAAAGACAGAGTCTATCTGCAGCTTGTTACTGTCTCGCTGAATGCAGATGTAACCAATTAGAGACTAAGTGGATTTCAATGTCATTGTTCTTTTGTTTCCTGTCCCCTTTGCCTGTTCATTGTGTTTGCAGTCCCCGGGAGCCGTTCCTATTGCAGTGGAGTAGTGCAATAAGAATGGGGAAGGTAAACACATCTCTTGGACGGGATTACTACCTGACTGGAATGTAGTTTTTCATTTGTATTTGTTTAGCACTGGAGCCAGTTAGAATAATGCAACTATTCAAAGTCTACTTCTAGTAAGACCTGCTGATGTTCAAATGTTTTTTCCTACTCAGAGTTAGTACTGTAATAGCAATGCTTGTATTTCAGTGAATCTAGTCTACTCTTTCATGATCCAATGCGAAAGGCAACACTTTATGTACCAGCACCACCTACTAGCACCTCTGCTGTTGTCATTGACTTTCTATAAGCCAATGAATAATAACATACTGGTGGAATATAAAAAATGCTGATTAAATTTGCAATCTCTCACAGACACGCGCACACACACCCACCCAACACAGACACTCGCACACACACACACACACACAACACAGACACGCACACACACACACCCACACAACACACACACGCGCACACACACACACACACACACACACACAC